>NC_133418.1:96731333-97040666 GCF_049350105.2 Macaca mulatta
TTATAGACTTGACTTGAAACAAATTCTAACACATAGCATTGTGGTTTTTAATTATTTTACTGATTCTGATTTGCTCTTCAAATATATTCCTTTATATAAAGATGTGATCTGTATCCAAAGAAGTAAGCAAGTTTTGAGCAACATCACCGTTTTGGTTTTACCGATTAATGTAGTAGCCATCTTGTTTGTTGCATGCTAAATATTCTACAACATAACACTTTCTGTAGAGGGGAGATGAAAGTCTACCTCACTTTGCTCAGGAACTCAGTGGCTGCTACTACTACAGCTTTGTGTTTTAGTGGTGAGGTGACAGTGCGACAGCAATGCAAATAATTTCCTTGGTTATACTAGGAATTGGAGAGCCTGACAAAATCAGAGCTTGGCAGAAGCATTTGTAGCAATAAACAGAAGCTTCTCATTTTTACTTAAAATTTCAAAAGCTGTCCTGATTTCTAATTTATTGGCCTTGATTACAGGCCTATAAGGAAAGAATTATTTAAATGACTACCAGAATTAGTCTGAAGTTGTTGATTTCCTCTGGCTTAAAAAAAAAAAAAAAAAAGTCTTACCAGAAACTGTGTTCTCTGAAAAACAAAATAACTGTTTTCCATACTTAATGTCAACTTAAAACCAATGAATGAACAAATGAACAAATAGATAGTTAAAGTTAAATACAGAAAGAATAATACTAAGACATCTGTGTGAACATTAGTCATTTAAAATAAAGAAAAAAATCAGAGTAAGAACCCTTACCATTCATTAGATTGAATAAACACTGCCACCCCAGCCCCAATCCATTATAACAGCTATGAAATGGAGGAACACAGCAATCAAAGCCTTGCAAAGATACGCTGGAAATAATGCGCAGGGCAAAATCCAAAGAAAACTTTTTTTCTCTTTTAAAAATATAAGACTGTGGCTGGGCGTGGTGGCTCATGCCTGTAATCCCAGCACTTTGGAAGACCATGGTAGGTAGATCACGAGGTCAGGAGATCGAGACCATCCTGGCTAACACGGCAAAACCCTGTCTCTACTAAAAATACAAAAAATTAGCCGGGAGTGGGGGCACATGCCTGTAATCCTAGCTACTTAGGAGGCTGAGGCAGGAGAATATCTTGAATCCGGGAGGCGGAGGTTGCTGTGAGCTGAGATCGTGCCACTGCACTCCAGCCTGGGTGACAGAGCAAGACCCCGTCTCAAAAAAGAAAAAAAAAATGATTGTTTATAGCAATGTCAGAAAAAGTTATATTGTTGTGTTTATATTATAATATATACAGATGTAATATATATGACAATTAATAGAACAAATAAGCGGGAGGAAAAGGAGCAATGTCATTTTATTTTACCAGAATGAAGGCATTATTAATCTTAAGGCAATTATGTTAAAGATGCATATTGTAATCTCTAGAATAAATCACTAAGACAGTAACTCAACATTAGGTAGCTAAAAAAAAAAGTCAACAAATGCCCTTCCCCTTACTCACTGTGTTCCAGCCAGGCCTGCTTAAGCAGAGCTCTTCACTGCCTCAGGGCTCAGGGCTTTTGCACAGGGACTCCTTTCCCTGGAATCGCCTTCCTTGGCTGTCTGAATCACTGCTAAGGTCTCAGCTGAAATGTCACCTTCTACAGGAGGCCTTCCCTACCATCGTCACAGCAACTCCTTCTTATTCTCTATTCATAGCCTTTTACTTTGTTCCATCATGCTATTTGTCACTGTCTGAATTTATATATTTGTTAAGTTTACATCTTTATTGTCTGTTTTTCTCATTAGACTTCATTAAGAAAGAAAAGAAGCTGGGTGTGGTGGCTCATGCCTGTAATCCCATCACTTTGGGAGGCTGAGGCAGGTGGATCCCTTGAGCCCCAGATGTTTGAGACCAGCCTGAGAAACAGCAAAACCTCGTCCCTACATAAAATTAGCTGGGCGTGGTGGCGCATATGTATAGTTCCAGCTACTTGGGAGGCCGAGGTGGGAGGATCACCTGAGCGCAGGAAGTTGAGGCTACAGTGAGCCATGATTGCACCACTGCGCTCCAGTGGTGGGAGAAAAAAGACCTCCTCCAGAGCGAGACATGTAACACATGAGGCTCTCATATAACTGTGTCTTGCATAAAGTAGACAAGTCATAAAGTATTTGTTTTAAAAATGCCTACCATTGTACTTCACCTTGATCTAATCTTTTTTCTCATCAACTAGACAAGAAGTCGGCAAACTTCTGTGAAGGGTCAAATATTTTAGGCCTTGCAAACCATAAACTGTCTCTGCGGCATATTCTTCCGCTTGTGTTTTCTAACAATCCCTTTAAAATATAAAAGCTACCCTTAGGGCAGGGCGCGGTGTCCCACGCCTAGAATCCCAGCACTTTGGGAGGCCTAGGTGGGTGGATTGCTTGAGGCCAGGAGTTCAAGATCAGCCTGGGTAACATGGTGAAACCCCATCTCTACTAAAAATACAAAAATTAGCCGGGCGTGGTGGCGCATGCCTGTAGTCCCAGCTACTCGGGAGGCTGAGGCAGAAGAATCGCTTGAACTCAGGTGGCGGAGGCTGCAGTGAGCCAAGATCACACTACTGCACTCCAGCCTGGGCGACAGTGAGACGCTGTTTAAAAAAAAAAGCTATCGTTAGCTCAAGGCCCTATAAAAACAGGCTGACATGGGATTTGGCCCGCAGGCTGTAGTTTTCCAATTTCTGTGCTATGTCACTGTAAGTATCTTAAGGTCAACTCTGAGTTATGTACTTATATCCCCTAATACCTTGCATAGTACTGAGCATGCAGGAGGTTCTTAGTAAACTCAGAACTCAGTTAAGTTGGAGGTAGAGGAAAACAAGAGAAAAAAGTGGTCAAATTTGGTCTAACAGGAATTTTACCAGGGAGACAAGGCCTACAGTCCAGGCTGAATGACTCAAAGGGTCATTTACCAAAGATGTATAGGTAATGGAAAAAGACAGCTTGTCATACAGTCACAAATCTCAACACTCAATTGTCTCCCCTTCCAAGTATCAACTCTAGTCCCGTAGACAGCTGCCTCCTCGTGTGTCTACTTACAGTGCAGCTGACTGGGACCCACGAAAAAAAAGCATGTAGTTTTTCCCCAGAGCATTTTTTTTGTTCTGTTACTTCACCTTGCTATCTGGTTCTCTTCCCATGCTGCATTCTGAAAAGCTACTAGTGGATCAGGCGCAGTGGCTCATGCCTGTAATCCCAGCACTTTGGGAGGCCGAGGCAGGTGGATCATCTGAGGTCAGGAGTTTGAGACCATCCTGGCCAACATGGAGAAACCCTGTCTCTACTAAAATTACAAAATTAGCCAGGCTTGGTGGCGCATGCCTGTAATCACAGCTACTCGGGAGGCTGAGGCAGGAAAATCGCTTGAACCCGGGAGATGGAGGTTGCAGTGAGCCGAGATCCCGCCATTCCACTCCAGCCTGGGCAACAAGAGCAAAACTCCGTCTCAAAAAAAAAAAAAGAAAAGAAAAGAAACAAAAGCTACTAGCTTAAAGGTAACATCTACCTCCCGAGGTAAGCATAATTTAGCAAATATGGAACTGCCTATATAACTGCTATGAAAAATTCTTAGATGATGGCCAGGAAAGTTTCCTAAAAATAGTTTCTGGATGGGAGCAAGTTTCTGATCCTGCTACAGTTCCAAGATTTGAGACATGCTGAAAATGAATGATGTAAGGAAGGAATAAGTGGATGGAAATGCTCCATGGACACCGTCATGGCCACAGTCCCCATTCCTGGAACTGCCAGAATGCTAGGATGTTGCCGTACCTCCTGAGAGATCCCAGAATCTGTGCAATGCTTTTCCTTAAGGCAATCTGCTTTTTCAAACTCTGGCAAAGTCTGAGGTCAGAGCTGTCTGTCTCAAGAGAAGTGCCTCTTTCCTCTAGCATCCAAAATGTGCATAATTATTGCCAGGAGCTGTCCTATCAATAGCAATCTTCCTGGGCCTGGGGAGAAGAGGGAGGAAGGGGAGAACAGAGATGATATTTCATGTCCTGCTGGGTCTTCAACCTCCATGAAGTGGTAGAGGCAGCCACAGGGGAATGGCTCTATTTCCAGGCACTTCCTTCCTCCTTTTCACCTCTTGAGATCTCACTGCAATGTTCTTTGTTAAGTCTCTGCCACCTCATATTCCCCTCCCCATCTTCATGGAAGGGAAAAAAAGGAACAAGTGGTCCCTTGGGCATTGTAACCAAGCCAGCAGATGCTTCCAAAGGAAGGTAAGTGTCAGATGTTTAACTGCATGACTAAGTAAAACACATTATCTAACCAAGCTTCACTCTGAGGTAGCAAGTCCTATATTTTAGATAAGAAAAAAGGAAATGGGTGAAAATAATTTATTTAAAGACAGGCTGCGAGTGAGTGATGGAGCAGGAAACAGCATCAAAGTTCTTTGATTCATAGGCAGGGTCTTATCTGCCAGAAGAGCCAAGAGTGTGGCAGTGATGCTAGGAGACAGGGACCAAACAGCCGGGGGAGAACAGGAATAAGAGCCCCAGGAAACACTTTGGAAAAAGTCAATTAAACAATTCCCAAGGTTCCGGGTAGCTGTTCTAATGAGTGCCTGGGGGGTCTATGTTTCTGAAGAAGGTAATTCAAAATGAAATGAAAAGATGACTTTGGGACTCAATTCTGCACGTCTGATTTGGAAAAGCTAAGATAGAAAGGCGGAGAAGGAGCTGTAAGAAATACTGAACACATGGTACCAAGGAGAAAATATGCTGTGGGGAATAGATCTTCAAAAGCAACAGCAATAGCTACAATACTGAATGTACTGACAAAAGAGTTGGCAGAAGCTGAGAGGTGAATGTTCTTTTATCCCTGACCATCATTGCAAGTGACAATTTCTTCTTGCTAGCAACCACTAGAATAGTCATCTTTGAGCTGCATGTGGAAAACATAGGTTATAACTGAGCAATGCCATGAAATATATTTTTCCCCTTATTCTGATATGATCTGACATCAACAGAAAGTAGAACAACGGCTAGGAGACCAAAGATTCAGGAAAAAGACTTGGGCTATTATGTCACTTTGAGATGAAGGAACTGATTGAAGCATTCATCTTAGTGTTTGCAATTGTCCTGCTGTGATGGAGTTGTCCACAGCCACTCAGGAGGCATGAGACCATCACCACCATCATTTGAGGTAAGGCCCAGGTCCCTCTTGAGCTGAGTTAGGATAATCACACCAGACAACTTTCCCAAGTCACAAGAGATATTAGTAAATTAAGGAAGCAATCAAGATCTGCCGCCGGGTCATCAGGTTAGAGAAAGAATCACTGGGACCAACGTGGTAAGGTAAAGTGAATACAGCAAATAGGAAGTGATATTTCACAAAGGAATTAAGCCTCAGAATGCCAAACCAAAGCACGGATATATAAGGTCAGAATCAAAAGTGGTGGCTGCAGTACCAGTGTTCAGCTCAGATTAGCAGGGCCATCGAAGACTGAGCAAAGAGGAGACTGCCAGGAGGCCTTGATTGTGGGGCTTCGTCCTGACCTCGCCCCACACTGTAGGTTATGGTGGTGACAAGGTGCATGACAGCTTGAAAAGTGGTGGTTGTTGGGCAACACCTAAAGGCAGAGGGGCCCATCTCCTTAAAACTGTGGCCTGCGCTCCATGATCTCCATGTGAATTTTACCAAGATAAGGTTTTACTTAGAAGTTTTCTTCTTCCTGCCACTATGGATGTTTTATTGGTTTCTTCCCTTACTATCTATTGGTGTGCAATCAGGTAGAAAAATGAACTGAAGAACTATTTTAACCGAAGCAAATCACAACGAAGAAGGTAAATCTGCTGCAGAAGGAAAATCCCTTGAAGTCTGTATCTTTATACTGTCTGATGCCTTTGGCTAAATATAGCCGAAGTTATTCCTCCTGCAGTAGTTTATTGAGGCATAGGGTCAGTTCTAAAAGCCATGGGTTTGAGTGAAGTCAATTCAAACCCACTGCTTTTCTCTAACTCAAGCTGGGAAAGCTGGCTCCTTTGCCTTGGCCTGAAGACTGAACGTTGTACATACCAAATTACTACAGAATGAAGGTCTCAGTTAACTCGCAACTTGAACCTGACTCCATGGGTCACTGGTTCTCACATAATTAGGAAACAAAAAGACTCTAAATTATCTATCAAGAGAAAGCTGGGTCGATGCTTACGGACTGACGGATTACTATGTGACAACAACCATTAAGTATGCCTACTATGCAGAAGAACATGAAGAAATGATGTTGGGGATACATGAAAACATTGCCCCATCTTTAAGTTATGTATTACATTTTATCAAAGTTGCAGACTTTTCACTGAATAAGGATGATAACCAAATGGTCACAGCAGGTATGTTTCTAATAATCCCAAAAGTCCTGAGGCCTGATACTGAAAACACAATGTGAAAGAGAAATCTGTTTAGGGTAGGGTTTCTCTAGCTTGGCAATACTGACATTTTGCGTTCAATAATTTTTTTGTGTGTGTGTGTGAGGGGCTGTCATGTGCACTGTAGAATGTTTAGCTGCATCGCTGACCTCCACCCATTAGACGCCAGTAGCAAATCCCCACCCCCTTAAGTCATAACAATCAAAAATGTCTCCAGGCATTGCTAAACATCCCCTGAGGTGCAAAATCACTCCAGTGGTTGAGAACCACTGGTCTAGAGATATTTTCTCTTTAATATCCCATAATAAATATATATACGCTACCGTAAAAGGAACTGAGACAGGACACAAAAGGTTCTAGCACTGATTATTACATGTGGTTTCGGACATTTAAAAATGTATGCTGACATGCTGACAGCAAAAGTATACTCACTGTGTACAAGAAAACAAAAATCTTTCCACATCAGCAGCAGAGTGAGTTTTGTAAAGCCTTCTGCATCATATTCCACGACACCTCTGAGTAATAAAAACATACACACACACACAAAAAAAACCCTCATAAAAATAAGGTAGAAAAGCAATAAAACCAAGTAAAGAATATATTCGTGAAGTCTGGGTTATTGACTCTGAGACGGGTTTAAGGCAAGTGAGGATTAAAGCAGGAACGGTCTGGGGTTTGGAATGACAGTATCTAGGTTTAAGTCACAGCTTTGCCACTATCTACTATGACCTCAGGCAAATCACTTAACCTTTGCAGCCTTAGTTTCCTTACCTGCAAATCAAGCATAAAAATATTTGCAAAATTCATTACAGGGTTGTGAAAAACAAATAAGATAAATCATAAAATACTACACAAATGTTAGTTATTACATTAATTATGAGTAGAAGGACATATTAAGAAATCAAGTCAGCAATGACACTATAATCCCAAATGTCAACATACTACCTGTACAGTGATTGTTAAGTCTGACTTCCACTGGGCACTACACAGTAATATGCAATGACAGTGTTAGTAAATTTAGTATTATATATTACTTTTCTTCTTGAGCTGGGTTAGGGTAATCACACCAGACAACTGTGTCCCCTTTCACTGTGTTCCCCTGTCCTCCCCACTGGGCTCAAGGCAAAATAGCAACATTAGATGGGTGAATGCTGGGTTCAGGAAGGGAGACGCATATTTCATGTGTCAAAAGAGAACATCCCCTGACCTCTGAAGGGGCCAGGCGCAATTCTGTAGGCTTACCTCATCCATTTCCCTCAAGAGCTGAGCACCTGGAGGATGTCGCCATAATGGGACAATACTAACCACGCTAAGGACAGATATAATTTTCTTTCTCATCCATACAAGGAGGACTCTGAAGTCCTTAGAGATGCGATATCCCTGACCAAACCAGGCCAATCAGATCACTGATACTGATGCCCTCCCAGTTTAAGTTGGAAGGAACAGTTAACACTCCTTGTAAAGGTAAAAGAACTAAGACACTGAAGGGTAAGTGATCTGCTAAAAAATGGTTGGTATATCATTCCGATCTTAAGTTGATAATTCTTTAGTTTATATTTCTCTCTATGAATTTATTTATTTATTTATTTTTGAGACAGAGTCTCAACCTATTGCCCAGGCTGGAGTGCAGTGCTGCAATCTTGGCTCACTGCAACATCCGCCTACCAGGTTCAGGTAATTCTCCTGCCTTAGCCTCCTGAATAGCTGGGATTACAGGCGCCTGCCACTATGCCTGGCTAATTTTTTTTTAATTTTTTAATTTTTTTGAGACAGAGTCTAGCTCTGTTGTCCAGGCTGGAGTGCAGTGGCATGATCTCGGCTCACTGCAACCTCCATCTCCCAGGTTCAACTGATTCTCCTGCCTCAGCCTCCCAAGTAGCTGGGATTACAGGTGCCCGCCACCACGCCCAGCTAATTTTTGTATTTTCAGTAGAGATGGGGTTTCACTGTGTTGGCCAGGCTGGTCTCAAACTCCTGACCTCATGATCCACCCACCTCGGCCTCCCAAAGTGCTGGGATTAGAAGCGTGAGCCGCCGCGCCCAGGCTAATTTTTGTATTTTTTAGTAGAGACAGGGTTTTGTCATGTTGGCCAGGCTAGTCTCGAACTCCTGACCTCAGGTGATTCGCCCACCTTGGCCTCCCAAAGTGCTGGGATTACAGGCGTGAGCCACTGTGCCTGGCCTCTCTATGAATTTATAATTAGCCCAATAATGTTATAGTGCTGATAATCAATACTTTTCAGATCCTGCATCCCATAGGCAAAGACAAGTATGTAATCCATTTTAGTATATTACTGTACTACATGCATAATAAAATATACAGAAAAAAGTATATTTACAAAGTGAGATTTGAAAGCAAATGTAAATGTAGTTTTCATATTTTTCTTGTACTCCAATAGAGTGAGCTGTGTAACTTCTGTAGTGTGTGTACTCCATTCTGGAGGCCACTGTGCTAGCTTCTTCATGTTCAATTATATATACTGAAGAAAATCTTACTTAAAAATAAGAAGATCAATGGTATTATTTATTAACCACTATTTGTATCAAAAGTACTTTCTCAAAATGTTCACAAACAAAGCTGAAAAAAATCGTAAGTATTAAAGACTCATGTGAGAGACAGTCATACTGTTTGGTTATTGACACTTCTATTTTGGAGAAACAAAAAATTCCATTATGGGAATGAGAAAAATGTCTTAAAATTGGTTTGAGGAGTCAGAAATTTTCTTATATCCCAGAGGGTGACAAATCATTTTCTTGGTTTCATCTTCTCTTCCCTATTCCTAATTTCCTTTTATCCTAATTTCCTTATTTAAAAATTTAATTTTGTATTACTAGATATATTTATATATTTATAAGCCTTCTGTGGAATAAGGTGGGCTATCATCAGACCTCTAAAACCCTTATTGCCTAGTTACCCACAATGGGTAGAATGTTCCACCTTCTAAAGATCGTGAGGAAAACCCATTCCCTGTCCCACTGAGCAAAGCCCAAGGAGAAGCTTGATCAGGCCTCTGACTTCCTTAAGGAAACAGGGCTGCAGGGCAGCATGGCCACAGGCAGCCAGAAGGAAAGGGCAAAGGCACAGGGATGGAGCAGCCAGGGGCGCCCATGGTGTCACAGGCTTCCTTCTCCCCTCTCGGTGCTTGCTTTCAACTCCTAACCTCGAGTGCGAGCCACAGCTTTTGCATCGAATGCTGGATTTCCTCCCCAGATCTGTGTGGCACTGTTGGCAGTGGAGTCCTATCAGGAGGCCTGAGTCCTGGGGAAATGGGGTTCCTGCCCTGGCTCCACTTCTTCTAGGGGTGTGACTTCCACTGGGTTACTGAACTTACCACAGTTTCAGAGCTTCTTCCACTAAATGTCAGTGATGCCTGCCTGGTTCACCCCATGGCTACTGTGAGGGCACGGAGGTAAAAAGTGCTATGCCAATTGTAGAGAGTTCTACAACAAGTGACTGTCACCACCATTACTACTGTTGTGTTCAGGGCTGTCCAGGCTGCTGCTCTAGGGAAGATATTTGATTCTACTATTTGCCAAAGAATACCGAAGGGGCAAAAAAAAAAAAAAAAAAAGGGATCCTGGGAGCTTTGGTATAAACAGCATACCAAAAAGGATCAAAGTAGCATTAAAAAGGTATCATGTGAGGCCGGGTGTGGTGGCTCACGCCTGTAATCCCAGCACTTTGGGAGGCTGAGGTAGGCGGATCACGAGGTCAGGAATTTGAGACCAGTCTGGACAACATGGTGAAACCCCATCTCTACTAAAAATACAAAAATTAGCCAGTGTGGTGGACCATGCCTATAATCCCAGCTACTCAGAAGACTGAGGTAGGAGAATCTCTTGAACTCGGGAAGTAGAGGTTGCAGTAAGCCAAGATCATGTCATTACATTCCAGCCTGGGTGACAGAGTGAGACTCTGTCTCAAAAAAAAAAAAAAAAAAAGTATCATGTGTAAGAAGTAATTGCTATTTTCTCAATCAAGCCCCATGTTGAGGTCATCAGCAAGCGAGGGCATCACTGGTATATCGTTCAAACAGAGCAGAACTTACGTGCCAAAGTGACTGAGGAAAGCAGCAATATACTCTCTTCTTTTGTGATACCCTTGAATCACATACTGCACCTGGAATAGAAACCCAAAGCTGAGAAGTAGAGTGGGAAGCTTTTAAACGCTTTATTATAAGAAATTACAAAGATTCAGAGAAGCAGAAAGAATAGTAAAGTGAACACCGGTATTCCCACTACCTACATTCAACAGCTATGACTCCTGTGCCTACTTGCTTCCTCCAGCCATCCATCTGCCTATCAACCTATCAATCAACACTTCAAAGCAAATGAGAGACATCATGACAGTTCACTCCTAAATATTTCAGTATGCATCTCTAAAAAATAAAACTTTCTTCTACATAACCACAATACCATTATCGTACCCAACAAATTGAGCCATCAGTCTCTGAATTCATCTAGTACCCTGTCCATTTTCAAAATTTCCTAATTGTCCCCAAAATGTTTATTTTTATTTTTTTAATTCAAAAGAATTAAATTAATTTTTTTTTTTTTTGAGACAGAGTCTCGCTCTTGTTGCCCAGGCTGGAGTGCAATGGCGCAATGTCAGCTCACTGCAACCTCTACTTCCTGGGTTCAAGTGATTCTCCTCCTTCAGCCTCCCAAGTAGCTGGGATTATAGGAGTACGCCACTATGCCCTGCTAATTTTTGTATTTTTAGTAGAGACGAGTTTTCATCACGTTGTGCAGGCTAGTCTTGAACTCTTGACTTCAGATGATCAGCCTGCCTCAGCCTCCCAAAATGCTAGGATTACAGGTGTGAGCCATTGAGTCTGGCTCAAAATGTTTTTTAAAAAGCAATGTATGATTAAGGATCAGGCATTTGTTTTTAATGCCTTTTAAGTTTCTAAATCTATAATAAATAGTACCTCCTTGAGTGTGTGTATGTGTGTGTGCCTGCATGCACATATATGACACTGATTTTTCAAATAAATTGGGCTATATCCAGATGCGGAATCTCACGCATGTAATCCCAGTACTTTGGGAGTCTGAGGCAGGAGGATTACTTGAGGCCAGGAATTCAGGACCAGCCTCAGCAACACAGCCAGACCTCATCTCAACAAAAAATAAAAGAAATTAGCTGGATATGGTGATATGCACCTATAGCCCTAGCTACTCAGGAGGCTGAGGCAGGAGGAATGCTTGAGCTCAGGAGTTCAACGCTGCATTGAGCTTAGATGGCACCACTGCACCCCACCCTGGGCCACCTCATCTCTTTAAAAGAGCAAGACCTTATCTCTTTAAAAAAAAAAAGAGAGAGAAAAAAGAAAAGAAATTGGGCTAGTAGTCTTATAGAATGTCTCAATTCTGTTTTCTTCCTTTTTCCTTTACTCTCTGTATTTCCAATAAATTAGAAATTAGAGCTAAAGGGTGAGTAGGTCCAGTTTGAACATTTTTGGCAAGAAAACTTCCTAGATGATACTGGGCCTGATCACTTGGCTGAGGTGACGATAGCCAGACCACTCCACTGGAAGGGAATGTTCCCTCTGCCACAGTGAACAGTCTATGGACCTACCCTCTGAAGCGTGGGAAGACCTCGTTTCCCATCAACTTTTCACCTAATGGCTTTAGTATTTATTGGAGATCCTTGTCTGAATCAATGATTTCATTAGGGACTGCAAAATGATGATTTTTGAATCCCATCATTCCTTTTGCAAATATCAGCTGACATTCTCTGTAAAGAGCTTTCTCTCATCAAATGGGGTTATTTGGTTATCTTGAGCTCCTATTAAAAAAGGCAGAATAATGCTTCTCTAGTTTTAAAATTCTAATATCAGAATAAGGAGTATTACAATAGGAGATTTTATTTTGCTTTGCCTTTTTATATTTCCTCATTATCACCCAATGACAGTTTCTATAAAAAAATTGTGCACTCATTAAGCTAGGCATCTGAAAGTTAGTCATTTGCCCACCAGCTTCTAACACGAAAACACATTCCTTATAATGTTCTCATGATGGCTGGAAGAAACGGTGGGAAGGAGAGACCCCCAAAATTGTTTATATTGGCTATAGCCACACTGAGTTTCCACGGCTAACAAAAGCTCAAGATAAAGTGCTTGAAATAACCTTGACACAATTGGTACTGATAGCCATGTTGTACCCTTTAAATGTAAAACAATTCTATTTATATAATAGGGGTTTATGTCAATTTATAAAAACAGTGCTTACTTTGCAGGCTTAACGCAGGATCAGAAATGTTATTTTGGGAAAAGAAAAGCAGATGATAAGTTTGCTTAAGTGGCTTTGTTTAAAAGGGGGATGAAAACAGTTCTGTATACTTGATTTTAAAAACAGAAAACCATTTTAACAGAAACCCACAACAAAACTGGCTATAAAGATAGATTCCAATATAATTATGGAAATTCATTTGAAGAGATTGTTTCTAAAAGCAGCCCATACTGTCCTCATTTGTAGCAAACAGAAGAACACCAATTTCAAAAGACAAGTAAAATTAATGAAAGAAACCAGATAAGAAAAATTGACTGATTCTTATATTTCTGGGAAAACGGTGTTATAATTTTTTTGAGGAAAATGTATGACTAGAAATTAATCTCAATTGGAGAGCTTTAAAAAGGCTTTTCTTCTCCCTTCTAGAAGACCAAATTTGCATTTTTCTCTATAATTCTGGGACACAGATTTGAAGGCAGTGCAAAGCCCCAGAATGTAAATAAGAATTCTGTCCTCCAATCAGTTTTGCAGGAGGGCAAGAGGCTGGGGAAATTTGGTCTGATGAGAAGCAACCCCTGCATGAGGGTTAAAGCCTGGAATCTGTGCCTGGCCCACAGACGGCGGAGTTGCTAGATTTTAGTTTCTCTGATATTTGAAAAATAATACTGAAGCTCTTGAAAGATTATTGTACCTTTAAACTATTTTCTATATAGAAGTGAGCTATCTTTTGAGTGAAAGAGACAAACAAAAGATCTACTTTTCCAAGCCAATGTGAACAAGTCAACAGGAGCAAAGAAAACTGCACTCTGGCAACTAAACAAACTGAGTCACAGTCTATGTGGGAGAAGAAAGAGACTCAGCATTGCTTGTGCATCAGTATCGCTAGTTTTCAGCTAAATATACTAGCTGGACATTAACAAGTATATTCTTATACTTTTTGGAAACATCTAACAATAACCATTAGACTCAGCTACTTGCTAATGTAATGGCTCATTCATGTAGCTAAGAGAAGCTTTAGGTCATCTGACTGAGTGTAAGACCAGCTGACTGGTTGGGCGCGGTGGCTCACACCTGTAATCCCAGCAATCTGGGAGGCTGAGGTAGGCAGATCACCTGAGGTCAGGAGTTCGAGACCAGCCTGGCCAACAGGGTGAACCCTCATCTCTACTAAAAATACAAAAATTAGCCAGGCGTGGTGGAGGGTGCCTGTCATCCCAGCTACTCAGGAGGCTGAGGCAGGAGAATGGCTTGAACCTGGAAGGCGGAGATTGAGGTGAGCCGAGATCACACCACTACATTCCAGCCTGGGCTACAGAGTGAGACTCCGTCTCAAAAAAAAAAAAAAAAAAAAAAAGAAAAAAAAAGACCAGCTGACTTGGGAATCTTGCCCCTAGGCAAAGGACACTAGTGAACCGCTCCCAGGTATGACGAGAAGAATCAAAGGCTGACTATTAAAAAGTAAAGTACAGAAATGCAGAGAAAGATGAAGGCATTTTTAAACAATCACTCTGATATCAACTACTGCCAAGCACAAGCACAAGCACACACGCATGCATGCTCTGGATAATTGGGAAGCAATGGGGTTCCAAAGTTTTAAAGTTTAAGAAGGTGCAAGAACTGGCAAAAACTGGGTAAAGGAAATTCAAGAAAGACGTGACTTAAATCCCAGACACAAAGTTAAGAGATGAAGATAAGACTGGAACAGGAGGTCAGAATCCTTAGAAAAGGAAGAAGGAGGGCAAAGAAATAGAGAGAGAAACAGATTAACTGTAATTCACAGTAGGAAGGGCAGGTATCTATACAGAGGCTGAAACTGAGCAGACAGTCTGAGAAGGATGGAGCATGCACGATGACTCTGGGTACGTGGTGGACTGGAGGAAGAAATCTCACAAGAGGGATGAGTTGGGGACTTGCTTTTACCTTGTTGGTGAGCAGGTGGCATACTTGAGGAACGTAATCAATGAGACATCCTCCTCCTGGGAAAGCTGGGATATGAAGAGCTGAGGAGCCTCCAAGTGCACTGAAAGGACAAGAGTACAATGGACACTTCTCTTAGGGCTTAAGCAACTTAAGAAGTATTACCCCCAAGCAGACTCGGCTTCTCTCATCAAAGTCTGGCCACCGACTGCCTAGGTTAATGACGATGGGTACATGGGCTTCACTTTATGATTACATTTCTGCATTTTAATTCATTTTAATAAATTAGCATGTTTGCATTATACATCATTGATAACATGCAACAGTAAAAATTAGAAAATTTTGATTGGCATGGGATGGGTAAATGTCTTACCAACACCAATGGGCTGCAGGTATTACTGAAACATACACTTTCACACTCTTCATTATGCCCAATTCTTTGCTGGGCACAGGTAAGTTATTCATTAAACACTGAAACTGAACTAAAATGAATTGCTGCAACACTGTAACAGAGTTCTAAAGAGACTAATTCTACAGCTTATCGGCCATTATCTTGTATTTCAAAAGGTATACAAGAAGGTGCAGTCAATAATCACTGATCCAAGTAGTAAGATACAATGTTGATTCAGAAATAATTTCCAGATCTTTCAGAAATTCCTTTTTTCTGGCCGGGCGCAGTGGCTCACAACTGTAATCCCAGCACTTTGGGAGGCTGAGGTGGGGGGATCACCTGAGGTCAGGAGTTTGAGACCAGTCTGGCCAACATGACGAAACCTGGTCTCTACTAAAAATACAAAGATTAGCTGGGCGTGTGGTGGTGGGCACCTGTAATCCCAGCTACTCAGGAGGCTGAGGCATGAGAATCGCTTGAACCTGGAAGGCGGAGGTTGCAGTGAGCCAAGATCACACCACTGCACTCCAGCCTGGGCGATACAGCGAGACTCAGTCTCAAAAGAAAAAAAAACAAAAAACAAAAAAAAACCTCTTTTTTTTCAGTTTAAATTAACCAGCACACAATTATTAAAAGAAATTGTTCAGAACTTTAAAGCATACATTTCATTTATCACCCTTAATCTTCACTTCATCTTCTTTCCTATGCTCCCTTTCCTTTTGCCTTAGCTTGTTTTTCTTTTCTTAATTTCATTTTAATGCATATACTTCTATAAGTCCCCTAAACCCTCTCTGTAATACGATGGGATATTTTTAAAAATCCCTAAAATCCCTTAATGTTGTGATTACTTCTTAATGTTGTGATTATTTATTTATAATGTTGGATTATTATCCAAGACCCCACAGTTACAAGGTTGTAAGTGGAAGAAAAAGATGTGACAATAACTGCCTAGAAAATCATTTCTTTTTTTTTGAGACCGAGTCTCGCTCAGTCGCCCAGGATGGAGTGCGTTGGTGTGATCTTGGCTCACTGCAAGCTCCGCCTCCCGGGTTCATGCCATTCTCCTGCCTCAGCCTCCCAAGTAGCTGGGACTACAGGCGCCTGCCACCACGCCAGGTGAATTTTTTGCATTTTTAGTAGAGACGGGGTTTCACCGTGTTAGCCAGGATGGTCTCGATATCCTGACCTTGTGATCCACCCGCCTTGGCCTCCCAAAGTGCTGGGATTACAGGTGTGAGCCACTACACCAGGCTAGAAAATCATTTCTAAAGAGTTCAGGTCAGCCAGGTGCAGTGGCTCACGACTATAATCCCAGCACTTTGGGAGGCTGAGGTTGGTAAATCACTTGAGTCCAGGAGTTCGAGATCAGCTTGGACAACATAGGAAGACTTCATCTCTACAAAAAATTTTAAAAATTAGCCAGGCATGGTAGTGCACATCTGTAGCCTTAGCTATTCAGGAAACTGAGGTGGGAGGATCACCTGAGCCTGGAGGCAGAGGTTGCAGTGAGCCAAGATCGTGCCTCTGTACCCTAGCCTGGGCGACAGAGTGAGACCCCGTCTCAACAAACAAACAAACAAACAAACACACAAACCAAGAAAAAGTTTAGGGCACTTTGATTCAGTGTAGGGTTTGTGATACAGGGAGTATGTATGTGAATGTGCATATACATGTATAAAACACTACTAAAAGGACTACAAACCCATCCTGTCTCTCTATTGACTACAGATTTCTGAAATTAATTTTCTTGGTAAAAATAAATTGAGTGGGGCCGGGCATGGTGGCTCACACCCGTAATCCCAGCACTTTGGCAGGCCGAGGTGGGTGGATCACAAGGTCAAGAGATCCAGACCATCCTGGCCAACATGGTGAAACCTTGTCTGTACTAAAAATACAAAAATTGGCTGGGCGTGGTTGCAGACCCCTATAATCCCAGCTACTCGGAAGGCTGAGGCAGGAGAATCGCTTGAACCCAAGGAGGTGGAGGCTGCAGTGAGCCGAGATCGTGCCACTGCACTCCAGCCCGGGCGACAAAAGTGAGACTCCATCTCAAAATAAATAAATAAATGAATTTTGTGTTTGCTCATGCAAATAAAAAGTCTAAATGAACAAAATCTAAAGTGACACAAGGAAGTCAATGTGGAGTGGAAATATTCAATATTGACTTTTTCTACTCAGATCTAACCTAAAAGCACAACTCTAGACAGTTGAGAAAATTGTAAGACAGTGTTTGGCTAAGTATGACATTAATGAATCATCTGCATTCTGCAACTGCCTAGAATCAGCAAGGCCATCATTTCCTTTTGCTACGCTTAGAGTAGGCATTAGATTAGATTTAGCCTAAACTCTGAAGACAGCTACGAAAATTCCTATGACTTCCTATAAACCAGAGGAAGGCTTTTTGTCTCCTCTTTTTGTATGCACAAATAACACAGAAGGCACACATCTAACCAGAAGGTTCTAATGATTTCATTAGGATAGAAAGCTGATTAAGAAAAAAATAATCCATAGTGCAAGAAAAATAAATACAATATTTATGTCCTGTAGCTACTGGTTGAATATCTGTATAACATAGAGAATGACAAGATCCAAGCTACTCATAGCTCACTTAGACGAACAATCCTTGGCATAATAAAATTCCAAAAAAGAAAATAATTTGGACACTTCCCTGGAGTTGACAGTAATAGGCTTTGAATTATATAAAATATTACAGTCATTAAATTATATGCAAGGAAGGAAAACAGTCTGAGTAATCCTTTAAACTTGAAACTGTCTCCCTCTGTTTTGATTGTGCCATTCTGAAATACAGTCGTTAGACAAAAATCACCTGTAATGACGGAGAAAAGCAGAGGTGTGAAGAGCTCCAAAGGCCAGGTGTTCTGCTGCCAGGCCCATGTGTCGGCACCCTGCTTTGGTCACTACCAAGAACTAACACATGTTGCTAGGTGCTTTATCATATTATCTAATTAAATGCTCTCCATAGTTCAAAGAGGTGGGAAGTATTGTTGTAATTTCACATGTGAAAAAACTGAGGCTCAGAGAACAGAAAATACTGCCTAGGTTCACACAATTAGACAGAGGTAAAACCAAGATCTGAACACAGGTTTGCCTGTCACCAGAGTCTAGGCTGTTTCTGCTGATATATGTTACCTCCCTGAGAGCAGGGGGATTTTTAATCATGAAAGACTACAGGGATGGAAAGAAACAGCGGATCTGGCTATCAGTGAGCCAGGCCAGCATCCCAGTATGATGAGGGGCTCCTAGAGGCTTCAGACCGTCACCAAAGTAGACACTGTGATGTATGGCTCATTTCCATTTACAATTTCCCACACAGCAGCAAGGCAGGATCTCCTCTTAATTTTGTTAATATCTCAGTACTCTCCCAACCCAACCATCAAACAATCAGATTCATTTGATCTCAAATGTGACGGACTAGCCACTCTGGCAGGTCTGATTCTGAATGACTTGGTTGGCTGTCCGGGGTGAGCCTCAACAAGTGTAAAGCACTTTAGGCACTACGAAAGATAGTTTTAACTGAGAGTGTATTTTTTAAAGGACGTCATTTCACCCTTTATTTAACTCAGTAGTTTCTTAGCTTGTAAGGGTCCAAAATCTACATCCAGTGTCACACACTGATAAGTGCTGCTGATTCATGTATAAATATCCGCCTCATGGGTAAATATTTAACAGGCTTGCTATAGCCTGAATGCTGCCCTGATCATGCTGAATAAACTAAGTCAAGTGCCATGAAATAAAGGGTCATTATGTTTTTAGAGGGTGCAAGATGGTGGTAAGGCCTTGTGATCTCTAATTCTTTAATATTCATGAATCAAAAAATATTGGGCTGAGCATGTACAACAGGAAACTCACCCTGTGCAGAGACAAGACATTCCCAGGACTGCAGGGCTGGCTGAAGAGAAGGCAGGGCCTGACTAACCCACTAAGCGGCTGGGGAAGAATTATGAGGAGATGAAAGGGACCACTTGGCATTGATACTCCTGACCTGCAGAGTGGCGCGGTGAGGAAGCAGGGTGAGAAGGAAATCGGTGTGGCAGGGGCTCAGGCTTCACTTGGGAGGAGAAAAGGATGAAAAGGGCTGTTCTGATGAGACGGTACCTTCTATCTCTTCATGGAATAAAATAAAACATGAAATTAGTTGATAATTCTTAGAACTGAAACTTAATCTGTGGATATAAATTAGAAGGACGAGGCCAGAGTTTTAAAAACTTTTCCAAAGGTAGGGGTAATTAAATAGGCCAAAATGAAACCAGAAAAGCATTTCCAGGGTAGTCTTCTTGGCTCTACAAATTAAATGTAAGAACTGTCTATACTGAATGTATTAATACTAGTCTTTTCCATGCAAATGAAACTCATAGAGTCCTTTGTGAACTTCGGTCTGTCTGCAAATTATCACATCTCTAATATAGTCATGAGCCACACACAACATTTCAGTTAATGACGGACCCCATATGTGACAGTTGTCCCATAAGATTACAATACCGTATGCTTACTGTTCCTTTCCTATGTTTAGAAATGTTTAGATACACAAATACTTACCATTGTGTTACAATTGCCTATAGGATTAAGTACAGGAACATGCTGTGTACGTCTGTAGCCCAGAAGCAATAGGCTCACCAGATAGCCTAGGCGTGTAGTAGGCTGTCTATCTAGGTTTGGGTTGGTACATTCTATGATGTTTGCACAATGACAATACTGCCTAACGACACATTTCTCAGAACGTGTCCTGGCCATTAAGCAATGCATGACTGCACTGAAGACTTAACTTGGCTGCAACGTGATAGCATAAATAAATTGTTTTTATTTTGACACAGAAAAATGCAGGGAGTCAGCCTGTCTGAAAGCTTGACTTGGGACAATAGGGTTTTGATTCTGACCCATTATGAAACAGCAACTCCCTTTCCTCCCACGTGGGGTTTTACCTTACTGGTCAAGTAAAATGAGCAAAACATAATTTAGACTGGAGAAAATCAGAAGAGCTAGTGATTCGCAATCATAATTCTTGCTTCTGTCAAGTTTTCTTTCTTTAGTTCTACTCAACTTTCTCATCAGTTCAGTGGGATAGCACCACTCTCAAAGAGACCTGGCCAGGCACAGTGGCTTGGGCCTGTAATCCCAGCACTTTGGGAGGCTGAGGCAGGATGACTGCTCCAGGCCAGGAGTTTGAGACCAGCCTGGGCAACATAGCGAGATCCCATCTCTAAACAAATTAAAAATTAGCCAGGCATGATCATATGTGCCTATAGTCCCAGCTACTCAGGAGCCTGAGGCAAGAGGATCACTTGAGGCCAGGAGTTGGAGGTTGCAATGTGCCATGCTTATACCACTGCACTCTAGCCTGGATGACTGAGTGGGACTCTGTCTCTTTAAAAAAAAAAAAAAAAAAAAAAAAGACATGTCTCTCAAAGCATTAAAATGGTCAGAGTACCAATTAGAGTTACATTAACACAAAAATAGCACCAAGCACTCTATGAGAGACGTTACTCTAAAAGTCTTCTCTGTCCAAGGGTCATGACAAGGCGTTGTCAGAGACATTTGGGTCAGCCTTGGCATCTTGCTTTTGCCCCTGAATTGGGTTCTGAGGGAGAGGAAGTTGACCTGGCTGCCTCCTCCACAGTATGATTCAGGGGCCGTTGGAAGTTGAAGCATGGAAAGGGGAACATCCAGGATGATAGAAACAAGCAGCCTGTAGCCTCCAAGCTAAGAGAAATCCTAAGACAATGTGTGCTGCCTTCAATCCAATTCAACAAACGCTAACTGTATGCCTAACTATGTCTAAGGACTTGAGTTTCCCATTCTGAACACATGACTAAGGTACCAATGATAAGTCCTTCCAAAGTAGAGGAATTCCAGGGACCTCAAGAATCTGGGGCACTCTGTAATACCAGATTATGTTTCCTGGTGGCCTGCCAGGAGAGCCATTACTATGAAACAACTCACTGTTATTTATTGAGTTCCCACCTTTGCCAGACACTCTACTGGGCACTTCATGATCTCTAAACCTCACAACGACCCTGCCAAGTAGACCTAATTAGCCCCATTTACAGATGAGGAAACTGACGTCTAAGAGTCTAAGTATCTTATCCAAGATCACCCAGCAAGTAAGTTGCAGAGGTGGGATTGAACCCAGGTCTTTCTGGTTCCAAAGCCTATGTCCTTTTTCATTAGGAATTCTTTCACAGAAAGATGAAGTAGAATTTTAAAAAGTCTACTCCCTACCAATATACTGAAATAGTAGAATAAGTGATTAAAATTGTCTTCAAAGCTTTTATACATAAAATTAATCACCTCGTCCATCTCACTTTTTATCATCTTAGAGGTATCACATGTCACAACAAAGTAACGTGGTGGGACTATAAAAAAATAATTCATAGTTCTGAAAACCCAGAAGAACATAAATATTAAATTAAGGAGAGGCTCTAGTTTCGTTTTCTTACTTTCTTTTCTTCTTCTTCTTCTTTTTTTTCCCCTGGACAGGATCTTGCTCTGTTGTCACGCGGTGGCGTGATCACGGCTCACTGCAGCCTCAACTTCCCAGGCTCAGGTGATCCTCCCAGCTCAGCCTCCCGTGTAGCTGGGACCACAGATGTGTGCCACCATGCCTGGCTAATTTTTTTGGATTTTTAGTAGGGAAGGAGTTTCACTAGGTTGTCCAGGCTGGTCTCGAACTCCTAGGCTCAAGTGATCTGCTGCCTCGGCCTCCCAAAGTGCTGGGATTACAGGTGTGAGCCATCACGCCCGGCCTTGTTTTGTTTTCTAGCTAAATTTTTTTTTCTAGTAAAGCATTTTCTAGACCTATTGTTAGCTCTCAACTCATTTTACAGATTCAACTTTGAGCCATCTCAAGAGTGTCAGTCCTTCAGTTAAACAAAATCAGGTTGTAATTCAATATGGAGAAAATTTCAATGAGTACAATAGGACAAGAAAATAAGACAGGAGATCAGAAAGATGAGTTAAGTATACCAGTGGAAGAAAATCTGGGTATTCACAGGGAATCAGAGGCTCATGGAAGCATCAATTCAGGCCTGGCTGTATTACATTTGTGACTAATCTAATATTTCTACTAAACACACTTTATACTGTAAGTAAGAACTCTGTGAGAGTACTGTATTCCATTTTTTGTTTCTCACTTTTAAAGGGACATATAAAAATGGAAATGTTGAGACAATGACGACTATGATTAAGCACTCAGAAAACATTCCTCCTTGGAGCAAAGTCTAAAAAAGTTGAAACTGCTAAGTTAAATAACTTTAAAAAATACGGCATTATTAAATAGAGTAATTAAAAATATGGGCCAGGCACGGTGGCTCACGCCTGTAATCCCAGCACTCTGGGAGGACAAGGCAGGGGGACCACTTGAGATCAGGAGTTTGAGACCCACCTGGCCAACATGGTGAAACCCCATCTCTACTAAAAATACAAAAACTAGCCAGGTGTGTGGTGGTGCACACCTGTAGTCCCAGCTACTTGGGAGGCTGAGGCAGAAGAATCACTTGAACTTGGGAGGCAGAGGTTGTAGTGAGTTGAGATTGCACCACTGCACTCCAGCCTGGGTGACAGAATGAGACTCCGTCTCAAAAATAAATAAATAAATAAATAAAAGGCCTACTACTATATGGATAATTTTGATCAGCTGTTCTTTGATTAGGCACAGTATAAATGAGAAGAGTTTAAGAGGCATTAAGAGGAATTTGGTTGGTAAATGAATTCTCCACAGAACAGAGTAGTGAATAATAACTCCATTTACTCAGCACTAATGCATCATGTCCTGTATCAGGTGCTTTTCCTCTATGATATCATTTATTCTTCATATCAACCTATGAGAGAAGCATTATCCCATCTTACAGATGAGAGCACGGGAACTTCAGAGAAGCTATAGAACCTCTCTAAGGTCATAGAGGCGGTGAATGACAAAGAGGCATCGAACCCCATTGGGGTCTCCCTCACCTAAATCTACCCCACTCTTAGGTCTCTGGTTATCACTTTTGTGACTTCTATGTCCTTATCTGCATCCTTGACATCTGGTTCCACATGTGACTTGGGTGTTTCAGTAGATGCCTGGGCTGACCAAGTCCTTGAGGGTGTGTTTCCAGGAATATTTATTAAACTTACTTTGGTACCTGAACTGAAGTGATTAGTTCAGGGCCAGAGGACTTGATGGACACTTTCCAGTAGAAAGAAGGTGGAATGCAAGCAAATAACTTTACATTTAAAAAATATGAAAGACGAGACTATTGTAATTGCAAACAGAGTATGTCTAATGGCATGAACACTAACCAAGTCTTTGTTCAGAAATGCGTTTTGTAAGTTTGTTAACATCTCAAACAAGCCTTTAAGAGGGCAGTAATCTTAACAGATGTCCACCATCAGGATTTTGTTAGCATGTGGAAAAGCATTTTAAGTAAGCCCCCCAAAACAATAATGTACTTAGCAGATGTTGTTCTACTAAGAGTTGGTATGAACTACTTCTAATGATGCCCAGTCACTCAAGACACGAAAAGGGTAAGGGGAAGAAAAGTTTTTTTTTCTCTTGTTGCATCTTGATTCCTGGCCTACTACCTGCTGTTGATTGCATTACAGTTTCTTTAAGAAGTGAAACTATTTTCAAAAACTAGAGGTCAGGAGTGAGTGAATTTACTATGAGTTTGTTATAAATGTACACCTTTGAAACTCTAATGAATAGCTTTACTGCTCTTAAATAGGTACAGATCACTTTTCCTATGAATTACCTTTAAAACATTTTCCCTGGGGAAAAAAAAAAAACAGTGCATGCAATAGTTATCCGAGACTCACCTACAAACATTTTTCTAACTCCTTCTTCCTCACTGCACACAGGTTTTAATGATGGTCAAAGAAAGATGTAGAGAATAAGAAAAAAGCCTTCTGTCTTTCCAGGACGCAGAAGGGTATCTACCTGATTTCTATTAACTGGTATTTACTAAAAGGTCAGGCATATAAACAGCACTAGGTAACTTCACGTGCACATCACTGGTCTCTGTGTTCAAGGAGTCAATCTGTAGGTAGCTAAAGCTTGACCTCCACACGAAAATGAAAAGATATCAGAAGATGAGATTAGCACAGGTTTCCAAAGTGCTCCTTGCTTGAATTTTTACAACAGCTTTACAAAGTAGGTAGCAAGTGTCAACATACTCATTGTAGAGAGAAGCAAAAAACCTGAGGCTTGAGATGGATGATTTGTCCAAGCTGGAAGCAGTGAAACTGGAATTGTAATCTTTCTCTGTACCTGGAGTTTTCATGTTTGCTTAAGAATAATCTGGAGGGGGGATGGGAGGGCTTGTTAAAAACTCAGATACCCAGATCCCACCCCAAAGAAGGCAATTTACTAGGTTTATTCAGCAGGTCGGAGTTTGAAAAACTACACCACAGTTTGAAAAAACACTGCTCTAGACCTCACGCAATGATGCACAGCCAGGGCTGGAATGGGAAGGGGTGTGGTCAATGAAAATGTGCCTCCTATCCCCGTGGCATCAGGGCAGTGACTACTTGCACTGTGGACAACAGGAAGGTAAGGAAAACACAGATCTGCTCTTAAGGCCTAGTATGGGAGATAAGACATTTATGGAAACAACCAGAAAAAAGGTGGTTTCCACTAGATGTATACATGGGTAAAATGAGTGTGATTATATTCAGGTAAACAGAAGGCAAGGCAAGGAAGCAGTCAAATCAAAACTGAGGCTGGAAGTAAGGAGGACACAGACACTACTTAACAAGGCAGGGCAATGGATCCGAGGCCAGGATCTCAATGTGGACAGCAGACCACGCGTCCTGGACCGCACCAAGCAGCTTTTTGCCCATTGAGAAAGGCACATTTCATATTTCAGGCTGCCCAGCGTGCCTACTGGTAAGGGGTATCTACCTAGAGAGGAGGCAAGAACAGGGATAGATCCTGATGCAATGCCAGTGGTGAACTGCAAAGGAAAGAAAATGTGAGGTTAAAAAAATAAAAGTTCTGTTTAGTCGTAAAGTGAGAGATGTTCTGGAGATTAAAAAAAAAAATCTGGGCTTTGAGATTGAATCTCAGCCAGGTTCACTGCTGAAATTTCTCCTTTAAACTAACAAATTCTAAATGTATCTGTCTGGCTCAGGCCTTTCTTGAACTCAGAACTTGTATAGCCAACTGTCCTCTCACCACTGCCACAGGTTAAAAATGCATCTCAAACTTAACCTGCTCACAAGCAAACCTGCCCCCGAAACCTACTGCTCCCATATCCATCTCATCTCAGAGAATGGTAGCTTCTATCTCTTGGTTCCCAGACCAAAAACCTCCATCATCGCTGACTGCCTTCTCTCACACCCCATAGTCAATCAGCCTGGTTGGCTTAAGAGGCACTCACTGAGAGTAGGGCTCAGAACCTACCAGAACTTCTCACTGGGGTTGAAACCTCCCTGGATAAACTGGGGTGATTTCCACCTCAGTGCACTGGCCCAGTTCTCCTGCTGTTCCCTTTGCCTGGAACTCTCTTCCCAGCCATCTGCGGGCAGGCTTCCTCATCTGCTTCAGGTCTTACTCAAATGTCAGCTTCCTGAACCATCTATTTAACATAGCCCCCTTCCATCTCTGGTACTTGGTCTTCTGTGATGTCGTTTTCTCTGTGGCATAAGACATTCTACATGTATTCATTCATCATCTCCCCCCATGACTCCTCACTAGAATATAAGCTCCTCCAGAATGAGGACCTGCCTCTGTTTTGTTCACTTTTATAACCTCATTATTCTTGGCAAGAATAATGCCAAGCATATCAGGAACTTAATAAATATTTGTAGTATTAAAGTCCAATTAATATAAAAAAAGATACGGAAGTCAAATTTCTAAATGAACATTAAAAGCCAATAAATGCATCTATCTTTATGGAAATAGTCATCATGGAAAAGGAGAGTTTAACGGTCTTGGAAAGGGATTGGCAAACTTTTTCGGTAAAAGGCCAGGTAGTAAATATTGTCATCTTTGCATCCATACTGCCTGTATTGCAGTTACTTAGCTCTCCTGCCGAAGTGCAAAAGCAGCCACAGATAATATGTAAATGAATGAGCATGGCTGTGTTTCAACAAAATTCTGTTTATGGATACTAAAATTCGAGTTTCGTGTAATTTTTACGAGTCATGAAACATTATTATTTAAATATTTTTCTAACCATTTAAAAATGTAAAAGTCATTCTTAGCTGTGGGTTGGATTTGGCCAGGAGGTTTTAGTTTGCTGACTCTTGATCTAGGATTATAGGAATATCTGACAGTTCTACAGATGCTGAAACTAGGAAAAGTATCCAGGAAGAAATATAGGCAAGCTCCACCTCCCCGATTAGGTTATTAGCAAAAATGAAAAGAGGCCCTTTGGTGAAACTTCTTAGACGCTATATTCCATCAGCAGGTAAACCACAAGAATTAGCTTTTTTCAGGCAAGGGTGAGGTGAACATTAGGCAGCCCGTGGACTGTGGGAGTTCTCACAACGATACTAGATTGCAACTGTGCAAGAGGGAGCTATTTATATGATTTTGAACGAAGCTTGAGGCATATTCTGGTGGTTTTTAACTTCTATGTTAGGTGAAAAAGCTGCCTACAAAAGCCTTCCTCCCACCCAAAATACTAGCTGTTAGTTGGTGACTGATCCTCAGAAATATTAACATGAATCATATATGCTCTTTTCACAGTACAAAAAGAGAGAATTTTAACACTCAGAAAATGTCATAAACCACACAATAGAGAAGCTATCCAGCCTTCAAATTGTAAATAAATAAAATCCTGTTCCTGCATGGAAGCCGCTTCCTCCTTTCAATTCTGATGCTTCCTCCTTTGGATTCTGATGCCTGCAGGGCTGGCTGGTGTTAACCGTGTTCAGTCTGATGCTGAAGGGAGACTTTGCTCTCCATCCTTCTTCCCTGGGGCCCACCCTTGTTAACCCGACTGTCTTTGGGAACCCATAGCACTCGGCCTTGCCCTTTCTCTGGTTGCTGCTCTTCTCACCTACAGGCAGCTTGTGGCTTCCTTGTCTCTACTGTGATCAGCCTGGGTTGGCTTACGTGGCACCAGCTGAGAGCAGGGCTCAATCTTTACCCAGGCTTCAGGAAAGAACTCCCGAGTTAACTTTCTTCTTCCTACTTGGAGAAACAGGTATTTTTGTCTTTGATCCCTAAGCTCTGTTTTCTTTCTCTTGTTACTAAACAGTTCACTCCCTATCCACCCCTCCTTTTTTTGCAACTTCATCATTTTTCCACATTGCACCGTTTGGCACAGGAGAAGGAAAGAACCACATCAAATAAAGGAATGCAACCACAAAAGCTGCCTTGAGAAACAGGGCCCCAGATTTTTTTTTTTTTTTTTTTTGTCAATTTACCGTTTTTGGACTTGTTCTCCCATAATCAAATCCTCCCTATCGTGCTAACAATGTGGTGGTGTGTCAAAACATTGGAATTCTGCTTCAATCAGCAACCCAGAGCTTAATAGGAAAATGAAGCAACAAAATGTTGCTCTTACTGTTAACCTTAGGCTAGGCCTGTCCTTAGGATAGGGACTGTTTGCTTCTTTATGGTAAACGGGCCAAACGTTCAGTTTTGTGAGAGCTTGCATTGTCAGTAGAGGCCCACAGCAGTGTTGTGAGCATCATTCAGGCACGCTTCTAAAGCAACAGGGACAGTCACTTCAAATACCGCAAACTGAAGCACGAAGCATCCCACAATTTAGTAAGCCAGAGAAGAGTTCAGACTAAATTTGTTTGCAAAAATTTTAAAGACATATTCATTTTACTGGCAGCAAGTCAAGGGTCTGGCTCTATGACACTCATGTCTGCAGTTATCACAAAAGGGCTTTTGTGAAATTAAAGTGGTTGTTTTGTTTCTTGTTTTTAAATTAAAAACATGTGCAATATGTAAACCATTTAGGGACAACAATAAGGTGCCACAATTTCAAACCAAAACATTTGCAAGTCACTACTCTATATCCTCAGGGAGTATGTGATACAGTTAATGTTTCTAATATTCATCATCAATGAAAACATCCATTACAGGTAGAGAATTTTCGATTTAGCGATTTTTTAATCTTCTGTGATTAACTTGGTAAACTAAACTGTTTGAAGGTAAGTGTTTTTGTTGTTTTGGTTTGGTTCACATGGAGTCGCGTGCCACTTTGGTTAACGTTGGAAATAGCCTCTTCTTCAACATCATCTCTTGCATATACAGACAGCGAGTAGAACTGTATCTGTCCCTGAACACTGAAGTACTGTGACCTCCCCCTCCAGAGATTTCTCTTGGGGAGAGAGGAAGGGGTGGGAGGAGAAATACCTTTTCTCTCACCTTGTTCTAACATAGCATATTGGAATCTCAGGGTGGAGAAATGCGTTATTTGAAAAGAAAGAAAAAAGCTCACAGCTGGTTCTGATATGGACTAAAAGGACAGATTGTCCAACTGCCCCACTCCTGAGAAATGCTGTTTCAACCATACAGAAGGAGTCTTCTGTCCTTAGAAGCTAAAGACCTTAGTTAATAGGTAAAGTTGCTGCTCTTCTAATTTTGGCAACATTCAGCCTGGCCCCAGTTCTACCTTGAAGAGCCAAGTCATTGGTGTCATTCCAGTTGCCCACTGATCTTCCTGTCTCCTCTTGAGCCCCCTACTCTCACTGCCACCATAGCTGCCCAATAAGCAGAGAGTATGACCAAGTCAAGGTGGTGAACGATGAAGGGAAGAATGGCAGAGCTAGTATAAGGGGCCGCAGGCAGGTGCTTGCTTACAAGGACCCCCTCTCCTCCCCATTCTGCTGATGCGGCTCAGGTGCCAAGCCCGGGTGCCTGGCCCTGGTGCCACCTACTGCCCAGGAAATGTCCACAAAGGTGAGCATGGGGAGCAGGACATAGACACTGGATGGGGGCACTGTTCCCCTCTGCAGTGTGCTCCCCAAACCAGCTGGAAAGCAGGAGGAGCCATTTGCTGGAGCAGAACGGGAAGAGGGAATTGAGGAGGCTATAAGTAGAGTTAGTATTTTAACAAAAATAAGATCTATTCAGTAGATTGCTATCATTTCAAAAACATTTGATCTTACTAAATATATTGTTTACTTAGTAACAGGGAAGTGGGAGTTCACTTCTGTTAATATCCATCTGTGCAAAACTAGGGATCTATTTCTGAATAACATAATTTATTTACCTGGTATCTTTTACTTTGAAAAAATATCCACTAATTTAAATACTATTTTTAGCCAATTCTCTAAAATAGATGATTCAAAACAGCCACAACAGTAACAAGGGCCCACACTTCCCTAGACAGTGTGGGGCAGGCCTGCCGGGAAGCAGGGCCAGGGCGCCTCATGGTCCAGGTTGCCTAGAACTCAGGGGAACCTGTACTGAGGAACCTGATAACTCCAGAAGGTAGATGTGTTTGCTTTCCTTAAACCAGTGACACGAGACACAACAGAAAGGGAAAGGTTTAGTCAGGAAGAGAAGGGGTTCTGGGAACTGTAGACAAGGACAATGCCAATTTAATTGGCCAAATATAATTGAGGTTGGCTTAATAACTTTTTTGGAAACCACTTTCTTGGTTGCTTGAGAATTTGGATTGCTGCTGTTTTCTTAAGCCTTCAAAACCAAAACACTAAACATGTACTAATAGAGCAGTATTAATAGCACAGAGGGGAATATAAACATGACTTATGAGAAAAGTTGTATGGCTGGCCCATAGCTATTATCTCCTGCCCCTGCAGGATGTGAAGGTATCAATACTGCATCCACGGCCTCAATGGGCCCAAAGTAGTTTCACTCAGACTCATGTGGAATCACATGTTGAATATTCATAGCTTCATTTCTGGAAGCTATGAGTGTTTTACCCTATATGGCAAATGAGACTTCAGTGAGATGTGATAAAGGTTAAGGATCCTGACATGAGGAGATTATCTTGAATTCTCTGGTTGGGCTCTCCATCAATCTAGGCCTCTTGGTGTAAGGATTCAGTTCAAGACACTCTTAACTCTCAGGATTCCTGGCACTTTCCAGAAATGACTCTTCCACAGAACCCCGTGGAGGCATTTAGAGTCTTAGAGCAGAGGGCAGGGGAGGATTCACAACTTCTGGGCCATTGGCAAGCCCTGAGCATGAGTACACAAGGTCCACCACACAGCTCCGGCCATTCAACGGGGCCCCAGGCTCGCATCAGCACCTCCCTTTCCCAATCAGACCGAGATTGCTTCTCAATACAGTCTGGGGCTAACTCAGGACAACTCACTTTTCTGGATGTTTCCTCATTTCCTTAGGAACCAACTTGGGATCAGGGTCACTCTGGAGCAAGGCGAGCCCTTAAGTTTGCTCCCATCACCTCCTGAAACCGTTAAGCTGCAGCCATGCTCACTGCCTGAACAACAAACACGCTGGGTGCGGTGGCTCACGCCTGTAATCCCAGCACTTTGGGAGGCCGAGGCGGGCAGATCACGTGGTCAGGAGATTGAGACCATCCTGGCTAACACGGTGAAACCCCGTTTCTACTAAAAAAATACAAAAAATTAGCCGCTGTGGTGGCAGGTGCCTGTAGTCCCAGCTACTTGGGAGGCTGAGGCAGGAGAATAGCTTGAACCCGGGAGGTGGAGCTTGCAGTGAGCCGAGATCACGCCACTGCACTCCAGCCTGGGCGACAGAGTGAGACTCGGTCTCAAAACAAAAACAAAAACAAAAACAAAAAACAAAAACAAAAACAAAAAAACACACCAACCCAACTCTAGACTTGAAATAGAGATGGGGCATATTCTGAGTGACTTCTGCCTCCTAGGCCCGGGAAGGACTGAAGACAAATGCTGGAGAGAATAAACGACAAGTTCATATGAGTAGAACCAAATCACAAATGTAAACAACAAATTTCAATCAGCAACAGGGAAGTTGAACACATTATAGCAGTCTTCCAGTGGAGTACCACACAGCCACCAGGAAGACAGCAGCCTTCAGGTTCTGATGGCCACTTAAAAAATACATTCATCATTTCCATTCAGACAAATGGCCATGATATACTGGATAGGAAAAATGCAAGTTGCAGAATAGTATGTAATGTGTCACACATTTTTTTGTGGCTAAATTAAAGCAACAACAACAACAACTAAATAAATAAATACCCCAAACTGATTTAATAGGGCGACATTGCAAACATACTAAATCGATGTACTTCGTGTTTCTCAGTAAATCGTGTTTCTCCCCTGCACTTTCACTGAGGCTAAAACTTGAGGCCTACTGTCCCAAGGAAGAGGGTGGCACACCCAAGTCAGAGAAATACCAGCACAGGGAAGAAGAGGGATGTGGCACCGGATGAGCACACCCCTCAGACAGGAACGGAAAGAAGCAAATTCAGAGGGAACAGGGCCTGCCTGGTGTCCCAGAGGTTTTCCTTGGGTCTCGGTGGAGAGAGAGAGAGACAGGAAAAACGGGAAAGAGAGAGAGAAGCAGCGGTGGTAAAAGGAGAGATACCAAGGTTAACTGAGGGAAATCCAAGGGAAGAGGTTTTTACTCCACTTCCCACTTGGGAATCGGCGAGATCATCTTGCAGAGGAAGGAAGAATTACAGTAAGACACATGATCACATTGCACTTTGTATAGTTTTCTTTTCTTTTCTTTTCTTTTGACAGGGTCTTCGTCTGTCACCCAGACTGGAGTGCAGTGGCACCATCACAGCTCACTGCAGCCTTGACCTCCGGGGCTCAAGTAATCCTCCTACCTCAGCCTCCTGAGTAGCTGGGACTACAAGCACCTGCCATCACGCCTGGCTAATTTTTGTATTTTTTTGTTGAGGCAAGGTCTTCCTATGTTGCCCAGGCTGGTCTCAAACTCCTGGGATTAAGCAAACTACCTGCCTTGGCCTCCCAAAGTGCTGTGATTACAGGTGTGACCCACCACACCCAGTTGTATCCTTGTTTTTTTTTTGTTGGTATTGGAAAGTTAACTGACACATATTACTTTTGTAACATGAGAGACAGAGATAGAGACAGACATAGAGATGGAGAGAGAGAGAGAGAGAGGTACTAAGGTATATAAGAACACAGTTTGATTGTGAAGTTGAGCTTTTTTAATTCCCAAGGACTATGGAACTCTATGTTATTGATCTAAAATCTACTATTATTTAGAAGAACATCAATAAGAAATAACACATGACAAACATTTTCCATGAGCCAGGCATTATATTAAGAGCTTCTTTTATTTTTCTTTATTTAACCCTTAAAAAAGGCCTGTAAGGTTGATATATTGTACAAATAGCAGTAAGGCTTGGGAGGTTAAGTAACTGACTCAAAAGAACTCATCCAGTAAATGATGGACACTGGACTGAACCAGGCCATCCAATTTCTGAACCCACACATTCCACCACTGCGCCACACACTGCCTCCCACCACAGACCAGCTGGGCTTCAACAATCAGTTCGTTTTGCTGGTGTGTATAACACTGAAAGATCCAATCTTACCACACAAACTTGTTTGGTACAAAAGGAAGAAACAGTGACTAGCTAGTGAAAGCACATCATCAGAAACAGGTCCAGGCGCTGAGACAAGTGAGGGACAAAATTCAGGAAACAGGAGCAAGGAGCCACAACTCATTCAGTATCATTTTTCTCACCAGCCCTGATTTTTCTCCCGAAGTCCCTGCAGCCAGCAGCAGCACAGCTTCATTTTGCAGCAGGGACACTTGAGCATTAAACCCTACGTGCTTGCTTGGCTCCGCAACAGCTCAAGCGACCTTCAAGCACCGTTTCTGAGGCTCTGTTACTACAACATCATCTCCTCAGCCCCCACTCTTGATTACAAGCCTATTTTTTTTAACTAAACATAAAGCAATTTCTCACTGAAGTTTCTTTGCTTGTAATCCTCTACCCGATTTTTTTTTTTTCCTGATTAAATAGAAATAAGTAAGCTCCTAACACAAGCCTTGAACACAGGTAGGCATTTGTGGTAGGCAGAATGATGGCTCCCCAAAGCTGCCAAACCCTCATTTCTGGAAGCTAGGAATTTTTTACCCTACATGGCTAAAGGGACTTTGGTGAGATGTAATAAAGGCTAAGGACCCCAACATGAGGATATTATCGTGAATTATCTGGTTGGGCTCTCAATCCATCTAGACACATGAGTCCTTAAAAGTAGAAGAGGAAAACAGGGGAGTCAGCCAGAAAAATACGATGACAGAAGAGGCAGGAAAAACTTGAAGCATGAGAGGGACTGGACCTGCCAAAGCTGGCTTGAAGGAGGAAAGGAGCCATGAGCCAAATAAGGTCAGCAGCCTCTAGAAGCTCAACTGACCTTCGCAAAGGACCAGATCTCAGTTCTGCGACTGCAAGGGACTGAACTCTCTCAACAACCTGAAAGAGTAAGGAAACAGATTCTCCACTAGAGTTTCCAGAAGGGAATGCGGCCCACTAGCACCTTGACTGTAGCTGCAGGAGCACTGGACTTCCGATCTACAGAAGTGTAAGATAATCAATTAGCATGGGTTTAAGCTGCTAAATTTGTGGTAATCTGTTACAGCAACACTAGAGATCTAATATAGCATTCAAAATACAACTGTTTTTTGATGGAAACATGATGAAATGAGGCTTTGTTTATGTAGCAAAATAAATAATGACAGTAATGGTGTGTGTCCCATTGAATAAAACAGAATTAATAAATCCCCTCTGATATACATATGTTAATGGATAAATAAATAAACGAGGAAAGCTCTTTACAGTAGAAAGCCAACTAATAAATGTAGAAAGAAAGATGCAGCTGGAGAATCATCAACGGCTGTCAAAACTAGTGGGTGAAAGTCTGAGGAAGACATTTACATAGTCTCAACACATCACTCCACAGAGTTCTTATTAAAGAGAAAACTAGTAACATTGGAGTGCAGAAACCACAGAGACACCACCTTAACCAGGTGATCAAAGTCAACATCACCAATCCCGGGACAAACTGACATCATGTGACTTTTGATGTGCTCTACTCAGGACAGACACATCATGTCACACATACAAATCCGATTATGAGGAAGCATCAAATGAACCTAAATTAAAGAACAAAATGACCGATACGTACTCTTCAAAAATGTCAAGGTTAAGAAAGATAAAGATTGAGAAACTGTTCCGGATTTAAAAAATAAAAGAGACATGATAGCCAAAGGCAATGTGTGATCTGGCTTGGATCCTGGACCAGGGTAAAAAATAGCTAACAGGGTTATTACTGAAACAACTGACAAAATTAGAATATGGACTGTGGATAAGATAATAGTACTGTGTCAATGTTACAGTGCCTGACTTGATAACTGCACTGTGGTTATATAAGAGAATGTCCATGTTCTTAAGAAATACATTCTGAAACATTTAGGCGTGAAGTACACTGTGGCCCCAACTTACTCTCAAATAGTTTAGGAAAAAAATGAGCAGACACAAAAATATAAATACACAGAGAGAATGATAAGGCAAATGGGGCAAAGTGTAAACAATTAGGGAATCTGTGTACAAGGAGTAAGACAGTTCCTTGTTCTATCCTTGCAACTTTTTCTCTTTTAAGTTTAAATATCAACATAAAAAGTTACACAAAAATCCTTGTAAACCACCCGTTAAATTTTTATGTTAATTTTAGATCCACTGTTATATGATACAGAGAATTTCAAAGAAAGAAAATATGAGTTCAATGAGTTTAATTTTCTCCAACACAGTATGTAACTGGCTGGGTGATTTTTTTCAATTAATGCTGTTAATATGCGATAATACCTTGCACACAGTAGGCAAGCAATAAATACCTACAGACCGAACACCAAGCAATTTACTTCTAGTAGGAAAGTCAGCATCCCAAGTAAAAGCATGGAAATATATGGCATGATATGACATAAAAACCTAACAAAAATTAACCTGAAGTGTGAATGAACCAGAAAAATGAGGTGGTTAAGCACCCTTGCTCTGAAATCGGACTGGCAATGTAGATTTGAAATTCAGTTTCATCACTTAGTATACTGCCTTTGGGGCAAGTTGTTTAAAACATCCCTAAGCTTCAGTTTGCTTATCTCTGAAATGGAGATAATAATAAGTTTCGCAGGGCTATTGTAAAAATGAAAGAATCACTCTCCAAGTGGTCCCTTCCTTACAGTGCAACTGGCTATTCAGAAATGCTCTTGTTGAACAAACTGACGCACATAGTACTTTTCAGTATAGATTATTCCTCACACATAAAACGCCTCTGACCATTATTTCTACACAGCCATATCCACTGTCTTCCAAAGCACTTAAATCAGTGCCAATTCATGAAATCTTTCTTGACCACTATGATATTAAATCACTCTATGACTCATTCATTCAACAAATATTAATAGATATGACAGTAAACAAGACATTGCCATATCCTACTCTCATAGGAATTATATGCTAATAAGAGACAATGCAATAATAATATAAAAAAGAAACAGAAATATCACAATGTCAAAGAGCATGACAATGGATGAGGGCAGATGGCAGGTGGCAACTTTAGGGAAATCGGGGAAAGTCTCTCTGTGGAAATAAATTTAAACTGAGACTCAAATGATAAAGTGGAGCCAAATATGAAAAGAGGTAGACAAATGACCTTTTGGCAGAGGGAATGTGAAGTACAAAAGCCCTGAGGTGGAAATGAGGCTGAAGTGTTTGAAACACAGAAAGGGGCCAGTGTGGCCAAAGTGGTGGGTATCGGGGAGGTAGGAGAAGAAAGAGTCAAATGTCCACGAAAAGGCCAGATTATGAAAGAGAGGGTAAGTTACTGGGGTTTTATTCTATGTCCATGATAGGGTTTTACAACTGTTTCTTTCTTCTTACGGTGAATATTTCAGGGGCTTCTATGAGCTCTGTACACAATAGGTGCTTAATAAATACTTGTGAGTGCATAAGGTAGAAAATAGGCTAGGAGGGAAATGGAGCCAACACTCTGTAAGATATTGGATAATGGCTTCTGTCACTAACATGTACACATGCTCCATCAACCTGAACTTCAGATCAATAGGTCTGTTATACTGCATGAAAACAGAGTTGTCATGGCAACTCTAATTAGATGGTTTTCATTCCAAGGAAGATGAACTAAATACTGCACTTACAGGCTGGTTTGGTTCTCTAAAATACCTGCAAAAATTGCAATCCTCTACAAGTTGGAACATTTAGTACAAGGAGTACCCAATTTACCAACAAAAGGGGTCACTAGAGTTGGCTTATTTGTTAGAAGTTTGCAGAATGCATTTTCCTCTAGAAATAATATTGTAAAGGAGGCTAGGTTCTTAGGACAACATACGAAAGCTTCTTAAAAATTCATGAAGTGGCAGAAATACTATACATTTGCACTGAGAAAATAATAGAAATAAGTTCTTCTAAAATATAGCCATTAAACAAAAATTAAGTCAGGCTTTTAACTTATCATGATGCTGTTATTTGAAGAAAATAAAGTTTAATTAGAAGAAAATTAAGAGAGAAGTGGAAAATTTAGCGAAGATTCTATTAAATAATTCTGGGCACCATCAAGGCTTTTAGACGTTAATGTCATTAATTTTAAAATTAGTATTACTTTGGATTCAGGTGTCTCTGAGAGAGCTTAGTCAAGGTCATGGTCCTTTTTGGCTCAGAAACAGGAGAGTAAAACATGAGGAGGGGCTATCCTGAGGTTCCTCAAGGAAATGGAAAACATTAAAGGGAAAGCTGCCTTAAAATACAGTTACAGGGTAACTATGAAAACCTGAAAAAGTAAAATGAGGGAGAAAGGGAAGAAGGAACACCCATGAGAGCAGAAAAAAGCAGAGGGGTAGAAACTGGTTCACCTATGACAGCTTGATTATTACCTAAAAAACAGGGAGTGAGAAAGAGAGAGGGAAAGGGGTAGGAGAGAGAAAGAGAAAATAAATGACAAAGGGAAGGAGTGGAAGGGTAAAAACCAAAGACTGACTGGTCTTGGATGAGTGCAAAGAGAAAAAAGTTTTCATTCATTTATTCAAACAATGAGATGTTTGAAAATTAAATGGCACATTCTTCTAAAATGAATTATGTACTTCATATGACCCCGTGTCATCCCAGATGCCCAGCAGAATGCTTTGAATGTAAGAGAGTTTAATACATTATTAAACATATCAGTGCTGCATCAACAACAGCTAACACATATTAAATGCCCATTATGTATGAAGCATCTTACATACATTATCTCATTTAATCTTCACAACATTAGTCCTATTTTAAAGTTGAGGAAACTGAGGCTTAGACAAGTTAAAGACTTTGCTTAAGGTCCCACATAACTAGTAAATGATAAAGGCCACATTAGAACAAAGTCTGGTTCCAAAGTGCACACTCCTAATCCCTCGCTCTCTACCTACCTCAATAAATATTACTAAGAAAGGAAAGAACTACAAAATCCAGAACCTTACACAAATCTATATATTGGATTGAATTGTACAAAGCTACACACACACACACACACACACACACACACACACACACACACACACACACATAAATGCAGTGAAAAAGATGGTGAAAACTGAATAAGGTCTAGTCTAGTTAGCAGTATATAATCAATTCTGCTTGACATTCATTGATATAGAATTAACATACAATAATATGAATTCATATCCCAAATTGCTTTATCTGGAATCTTTCTCCTTTTATCATATTTAAGTACCGGCAATATGGGGCCTGCAAGGAGTGCTTGGGGAGGGCAACAGTTACAGGAAAAATTTCACTTGCCAAATTGCATTAGCATTATCAGAAAAAGCATTTCACAAAATCCAACACAATTTGTGATTTAAAAAAAAAAAAACAAAAAACTTCAGCAAACTAGGAATAGAGAGGAACTTACTCAAGTTGATAAAGAACATCAGCAAAAATCTTACAGCAAACATAATATTTAATGACAGAAAAACTAAATAAATGTTTCCCCACCTAGGACTGGGAACAAGGCAAGAATGTCTGCTGTCACCACTCTTGTTCAAAATGGTATTGGAAGTCCTAGCCAATGCAATAAGACAAGAAGAAAGGCATACGTGTCTCAGAAAGCAAAAAATAAAACAGCCCTTATTTGTGTAAGACATGATCGTTTATGTAGAAAATTCCAAGGAATCTATAAAAACACTCACAGAACTATTCTCATGAACACAAGATCAACAAGGTTGTTGGACACAAAATCAACACACAAAAGTTAATTGTATTACTATATACCAGCAATGAACACATGGAAATCAAAATTAAAAATGCAGTATCATTTTTATTTGCTCTCAAAAAATAAAAAGAAATACCTAAACATAATGCAAATACAAAGAGGCAGCACAACAGACTTCTTTTGTGGTGATAGAACAGTTCTGTATCATGATTGTGATGGTGTTTACATGAATCTATATATCAGATTAAATTGCACTAAGCTACACAGACACATGCACACACATACACATACACATACACACATGTGAATGCAGGTTAAAAAGATGATGAAAACTGACTAAGGTCTAGTCTAGTTAGCAGTAACATGCCAATGTCAATTTCCTGATTCTGATTATTGCATGACAGTCATATAAAATACCACCAATGAGGGAACCAGATGAAGGATGCATAAGACTCTGCACCATTTCTGCTAACTTCCTGTCTTCATTTCAAAATAAAAAGTGTTGTTTTTTTTTAAAGCAAGTTAAAGTTCTAGTAATGGATATTCTCCATTTCTAGAGTACTTTTAAAAAACATAGAAAACCAAGTAAATTTCATCTCCTTGTTTCCTTTTACAGATAAAAAAAAGTGGCTTTTATATCTAAGCAATCGATGATAGAACCAAGCATGGGTTCCAAAAAAGGAAGAAAGAAACAACAACAAAAACTTAGAGTGCTTACATTAGAAATGTAAATAAACCAAAAATGTATTTTAATTCTGATGTTCCATGTCTATTACTATTTTTTAATCCTATAATATACATCTTAACTTCAACTTTTAAAAAAGAAATGGGATATAAGCATATTTTAATAAAGTAAATCAAAATTTAAATAATTAGTAGAAGTTAATTAGGCCTGATCTGGCAATAAATTAATTATATTCCTTATTAATATTATATACTCCCCCTTTTCTCAATATAATACAGCATTCCCCCCCTTGGTCTCACTAAATGCTCTATGTTACTCTATATTAAGTTATTGAAATTCCATTATTTCTAACAATTTACATGTATGTCTCAAAAACAGTAGGGAAACGCCCCTATTTCTTATGCAAACTACCTCTGTAGATCAAGAAAGCTCCTATACAGTATCCACTGAGTTCTTAGTAGCTTCTTTAGTGTTCAGTTTCTTACCAGGTTCCCAGATAGACATCTCCATATAAAAGCTTAATTTTTTTTAACTTTTTTTTTGGAGACAGGGTCTTGTTCTGTCACCCAGGTGGAGTGCAGTAGCATGATCTGGGCTCACAGCAACCTCCACGTCCTGGGCTCAAGTGATCCTCATACCTCAGCCTCCTGAGTAGCTGGGACCACAGGTGCGTGCCAACACACCCACGTGATATTTGTATTTTTTTATTTGTAGAGACAGGGTCTCACTATGTTGCACAGGCTGGTCTCAAACTCCTGGCTGGGCTCAAATTACCCACCCACCTTGGCCTCCCAAAGTGCTGGGATTATAGGTGTGAGCCACTGCACCCAGCCATAAAAGATTAATAATTGCCTAGCACCTTTTGGTAAGCCTCTTGGGCTGTAGCTCAAATTAAAAGTTCTAAGAATTACAATACTCAGTAAGATTTTATGATTTCAGGAACACAGTTCTAATACTTCTCATTTTAACAGCATTTGTCAAGAACACTGTTAAGTGTCACCTGATATTGGACAATGTTTTCTAGAATAAAAATCTCTACTATTTTACATTAAAAATTGAAATACTATCATTTGCCCAAAAATGAAGGGGTCGGGAGCAGGAGATAAGGAAGGATTAGTTTCAAGGATAAAAAGAATATATACTTATCAATTGACCCTGGCTGTAAAAACTACTTTTAATGTTGATGCTAAAGATAAACTAGAAATATTATATTTTTAGAACACATGCTCCTATTATCTGATAAATGTAGGAAAAAAATTCCAAAGGACACAAGAAACTTAAAATATAATTATTTGGGACTTGATCTGATGAGGGAGAGGGTGAAAAAGAGACTTCACTATATTTCTTTTATAATTACTAATATTTGAATCATGAGAATGTACTATGGACGAAAAAACCTAAATTAAAAAACAAGTGTGCAATTCCTCTAGAGCAAAAGAACTGCTAGGAAAACAAAGCATAGCCCAATGAACCTAGAACCTAGAACAGTGCCTGGTGCATAGGAGGCACTCAAATGTTGAATAAATGAATGGCTGAAATGAAATTTGTAAAATGTTTATATTTCCTTTAAAAATGGCCAAAATGATGTGCAAATATCTGAAGCTATTCCAACTTAACAGGAAATACAGAGGATAGAATAAGTTAAATACCACCTTGAGAAAGTAGGCAGATACTTCGAGAATATAGGACATTCTACTGGACAACTGATCTGGTTTCCTCAACAAGTCAATTTTATAGGAAAGAAAAATAGCAAAAGGGTGAGGAGGACTGTTTTAGATTAAGAGACTTAAGGGGAAAAAAAATCTAACGCTATAGACTATTTGAATCATGATTTGAACAAACCAACCACTATAAAAAGACACTTGAGGGGCCGGGCGCGGTGGCTCAAGCCTGTAATCCCAGCACTTTGGGAGGCCGAGACGGGCGGATCACGAGGTCAGGAGATCGAGACCATCCTGGCTGACATGGTGAAACCCCGTCTCTACTTTAAAAATACAAAAAACTAGCCGGGCGAGGTGGCGGGCGCCTATAGTCCCAGCTACTCGGGAGGCTGAGGCAGGAGAATGGCGTGAACCCGGGAGGCGGAGCTTGCAGTGAGCTGAGATCCGGCCACTGCACTCCAGCCTGGGCGGCAGAGCGAGACTCTGTCTCAACAAAAAAAAAAAAAAAAAAAAAAAAAAAAAAGACACTTGAGACAAATGAGGAAATATAAATGTATACTGAGTTAAATGGCAGTAAAGAATTACTGGTAACTTTGTTATATATTAAATATCAGTATTGTGATACAAAATTTTTCTTTATTTTTTAAAGACATATGGGAATATTTTAAGTGAAATGGCAATGTCTGTGATTGGATTTAATATAATATTATAGGCCCCTTTCCAAAGAAAAAGAAAAGAAGGCTCACACCTATAATGGCAGAACTTTGAGAGACCAAGATGGGTGGATCACCTGAGGTCAGGAGTTCGAGAGCATCCTGGCAAACATGGTGAAACCCCGTCTCTACTAAAAATACAAAAAATTAGCTGGGCGTGGTGGCAGACGCCTGTAATCCCAGCTACTCGGGAGGCTGAGGCAGGAGATTTGCTTGAACCCAGGAGGCGGAAGTTGCAGTGAGCCGAGATCATGCCACTGTACTCCAGCCTGGGCGACAAGAATGAAACTCTTTCTCAAATTAAAAAAAAAAAAAAAAAAGATAATAAGGAAGGAATAATACATGGATAAGTATCACCAAATGTTGTTTAATATTCAGAATGACTATCTGGGGTCCATTATACTATGTTCTCTTGTTCTATGTATGCTTAAAAACTGTGAATCAAAAAATTAATTTTAAGTACCAACCTAACTCAACATAAAAGCAGCAGTTGATCTCTTGGAGTCTAGAGTTTTCAAAACCTAACTGATAGCTCTCTTTTTTGGGAACCAATGGGAAATCAGGATGACAGATGAAATTCTGTGTCCCCTCTGATTTTGGCAACTATTTGCTCAGGGAATACGAACTCATTTTAATGATCCAAGAAAAGTATATGATACACTTAAAGAACCAAATCCTATAGATCGCATTCTGAAATCAGATTTAAAATATTTGAATTGTCTTTACCACTGGCCTTTACTTGCATAAGGAATTAAGAGTTAACACTGGGATGAAATAACTTTATTTTTCTGTTCCAAAATTTCTGTTAAGTGTTCTGCTCAAATGTTTAAAATGTTTTGTTTAGAAGAAATATAATCATTTCAAGAAATCTGCCCTGAGGAAACACTCTTACCCACTATTCTTTTGGAGATTCATTTTTAAGGGACTGACCAAAAGTATTTCATGACAGCTTTGCTACTGTACTTCAGTTTCATGGAACACCTAATCCAGGACCTTCCGTTGGCACTATTTGGAGGAGGGAGGCTTGTTTGCCCTTGCTTTTCGTTTCTCTTGCATTTTATAATGCTTTCTCTCTTAAGGGGAAAAACAGAAAATGATTCTTTTTTCATTGAAAACCAAAATCCCTGGAGCACATGCTTTTGGCATCTTTCTCTTAAGTTGTGAAGGTGAAATGCTATATCCTGGTACCATCTTTGCCAAATGAAAGACTCTAAGGCCTTTTTTAATACTTAGCTCAACCATCACCATAACTCGATGAAAACTCTACAGCCTAGCCTTTCAAGAAGTTACAAGCACTCTCTTCTATTCTTCTGGTACACCACACTCAAAACGTGCAGGAGTGTAGCATAATTTAGCACTTCGTATGTTATTTTCCCTCCCTAGATTGCGAGCAGCTCACGGGCACAAACGTGTCTTTCCTATTTATTCTCCAAGTTATAGGACCAGGCTCCATCCCAGGCACATAATAGGTACTGAATACCTTATAAATTAATAAAAAGCAGGAGAGCAGGGAGAACCAGGGAGGATAGGCCTTCCCTTGCAGGCTGTTCTTTTTCAAGAGGCTAAGTATTGAAAAGATGAAAAGATTTAAGGGAAGCCTCAGTGCCAGTGAGCCATATATAAGCCCAGGGACTTCTACATTCAAGGAAGGAAGTGCAAAAAGAATGGAGAGTTCCTCTTTTAGACACAATGGGAACGGAATCACAGGTTAACAATTAGAACAGTTAAGGGAGTGTGAGTAAGGTACTTAATTATACCTAGACCTTTGCTTTCTTTTTTTTTTTTAGATTTCTCTCTATATTAATTATTTAAAATATTTTTATCTAATCTTAGAGTATAAGATTATTTTACTAAATAATTTTATTTCCAAAGAGGAAAATCTCCTAGAATCTCCCTCCCAGGTAAAACATGTCTATATCTCAGTCCCTAGGACTGAATTATATAGCACCATCAACAAAACCACTGTCTCCTAATGGCAGGAAACTAACTGCAGGCCAAATATCTAAGAAAAAACATACAGTCTTTAGTACCGGCCCTGAGGAATAAAGAACTCTCAATGGCTGGACGAGTGTCTGACACACGGGTGTCCAGTGAATGCATGCTGACTGGATGAGTAACATGACAACAAAACCGAACACTTCCAGCATATACGTCACAGTCTACTGATCCGGCAGGCCTCCCCTCCGCCCTCTCAGTTGGCAATGCTTATCATTCAGTGTCCAGAAATATAAAAATTATTACTGTTCCTTATCAAGGTAACCTTTTTACCTCAGGCCACACCTTCCACAGGGAATGTGAAGGTCAGGCTAAAGTCCAAAGTCTCTATTATCGCCAAAGTCCCCACCTCCAATCTGTGAGATGACAATCCTAGCAGATTGCTAATAGGTGATCATAACCTTCTCCACCTAGTGCAGCTACTATAGAAAACATGACCTCAGAGGTAAACCAAATAATCATCATCCCCACTCCACCTCCACTCTAAGGAAGAATCGGGAGCCTGAGAGAGATGTTGACCTCTGCTACGGACACACACTCCTAGCTTTCGCCCACCGTTAGCCAGTGAAGGGGCTCTAAGCTGTGGAAATGAGGAATGACAGCAACTGTGAATAAGTGAGCTGGCCATGAATATCAAAAGTTGTATTGTTGCAAATAATTTGCTAGGGACCCTCAGACCTAATTTAGCCTCACTGTACATTTCAGGCAACTGAGGCCCAGCCACATTAAAAGAGTTGCCTGAAAACACCAAGCCTGAAGGCAGAGTTGGGACTAGAACAACTTGCCCATGCTTCCAATATCCAGGGAGAAAGGGCGCCAAGGAACAAAGAAGAAAGAGGGGTGAAACCTACAACTGTTCACCAGGGACTGGGGCAGTTAGACACGTGTCATAGGTTGCCATTCCATCTCCCCACTTGGCAACTCCAGAGCCCCTGCTCACCTAGGAAGATTTGTGAAATCCTGTGTATGTACTCAGAGGCTACAACTGTTAGTAAGCTAGAACTGTTCAGTAACTTACATGATGATCTGAAAAATACGAGACAAGTGTGAGCACTCACGCAGGTGTGCAAGAGAAAGGAAAGAAAAGAAAGGAAAGAAAGAGGAACGGAGGGAGGGAGGGAAGGAAGGAAGGAGGACAGGAGGGAACGAAGGAGGGAAGGAAGAAAGGAAAGAAACAAATTGTAGGAAAGGTACAATAAAGGAAGAATTTGCCTAGAGGCAGTGCCTCAGGGGACCCCTTCTGGATGTGGGAAAGACCGGGTCAGCAGGCAATCCCATCAGGCTGCGTTCTGATTCTAAGTTGTGCAAACTCGGGTTAGAATCTTTCTGCAAATAAACAACAACAAAAATTTTAAAGTTCTCCAAACCACTGTCCTACAGAACTTATAAATTAAACTCAACAATCTAGCTTTCTTTTTTCTTTTATAGCAATATCCAGTTAGGAAACATTTCATAAACATAAACAGCCTGTTATAGACACAACATTTTGAGCTGGGATCCCTCTGTCCCACTCCAGGTCACTCTGACTGCAGCCAGGCTGTCCTGGACCTGCATTAGCCCTAGAAGGCAGTACCAGGAGCTAAAGACCTGCCTGAAAGTATCTTCCTATCACAGCTCAGTGAAATCTGCTGCAGGTGATCGACCCCATTCTCAAAAGTGTGTGTGCACGCGTACACACACACACACACACACACACACACACACACACACAGCCTTTAACACCCTCCCCCTCAAAATTCTTGATGAAATGCTTAGGAAATATGTATTCTCTCTTTGTATGTATGTACTCTCTCTCTCTTTTTCTATTTGTGAAGGAAAGAAACAAAATGAAACAAAAATAAAAACAACAGCAAAACTTAGGGTCCTAATTCACAGAGAAGCACACCAGTAATTAACAGTGAACTAGACATACCTGTATTTTTAAAAGAAGTAAAATTAGATCTGATTAACAGGCTATCCAATCAAACTTAAAATCCTTTGGGAGTATCCAGAAATAACCATCAAAATGTTCACAAAAATATTTACTTTAATCATATTCTCTGATTTAGCCTTACTTTTTTTTTCCCCTCAAGTGACAACATTCAAAATGTTTACCTGTGCAAATCAAGTTAAGCATTTTTTTGAGCACCTCCTATGACAAGGTCCTGGATTGATGCTATTCCTTGCTCAAGCTGGATGTTTTATTTTTATTTATTTTTTGAGACAGGGTGTTGCTGTCATCCAGGCTGGTGTGCAGTGGTGCAATCATGACTCACTGTAGCCTCCACTTCCCTGGGCTCAGGTGATTTTCTCACCTCAGCCTCCTGAGTAGCTGGGACTATCGGTGCATGTCATCACTCCCAGCTAATGTTCTTGTCATTGTTTTACCTAGAAGCATCATCCTGGGATTTTTTTTTTTTTTTTTTTTTTTTTAAGTAGAGATGAGGTCTTGCTATGTTGCCCAGGCTGGTCTTGAACTCCTGAACTCAAGTAATTCTCCCACCTTGGCCTCCCAAAGTGCTGGCATTACAGGTGTGAGCTACTGCACCTGGCCTCAAGTTTGTTGCTTTAAATAATTTTTATAGTTTTATGTGACTTCTAATAGAGCAGCAGTTTTGTTTTCTAAGATATTTCATCCTTAAGTATTCAGGGAAGATACTAGTGTAGTGGTTAAGTCCTGAGACTTGGAGTCAGAACGACTGGCTTCAATTCCTATTCTGTCACTTGGTGAGATAGTAACAGTACCTATCTCACAGGGAGATTGTGAGGATTAAATGAAATAATGCATGTAAATAACTGAATACTGTGCTTGGCACATAGCCAGCACTCAAAGACTGTCAGATGCTATTCTTTCCCTCTCCTCCTTCATAACAGCAGCAGCAGTAGTACGGGGAGTAGTTGTTGTAATGGTACTAAACACTGGCAGACTTGTAAGGTTAGTGGCAAATAATGTAATAGTAGTAAACACTGGCAAAATCACACAGGTTCATAGGTAGGACTGGGGTTAAATCCTAGTACTGCCATTTAATCAGGGCTGCTGCAGGCATATAAAGAACCTTTGTGCAAATTATAAAAGATGTCACCCCTGGAAGACAGATGATAAACAGATGCCCCTTCCTCTGGATGGAGGAATCTGCCAAAGGAAAGACACAAGACTTGGCCAGAAGAGCAGCTGGGCAAGTGGAACACTGCTGGGGTTTCAGCCTCTGCTCACCACCTCATCAGTCAGTATCATCATCACCACCATCAAGAACCCGGAAGAAAAACTAAGGCTCAGAAAAGGTATGGGCAATTGTGGTTGATATTTAATTCTCCATTCCTGATCACTCTAATATTCCTGAATTCTGTTTGTCTAATGGAGAGTCTTAGGCCATAGCTCGGATCATGGTACCCCCACTTGGCAGAAGTCTCCTGGCTCTCTACTTCTTGCTGAATTGCACACAAATTCCTCAGGCTGGCATTCAGGTTCCCAAGGGTCCCTGTTTATTTTTGAGCTTTATTTCCTCTATGGAAACCTGGCAGCTTTGCAAATAACTGTCCTATCCTTTCCTACCTTTGCTAGAACATAGGTACCACAAAAACACAGATTTTTGTCTATATTGTTCAAATACATATTCCAAGCACCCAGAAGAGCGATTGGTATATAGTGGGTGCTCAACAAATACTGGAAAATAAACACATTTGCTCATTGTAGGCCCCTTTACCTGGAAACCCCTCCAGCCTTCAAGATTTTATCCTTCCTTCAATGTCAGTCCTATACAAAAGCCTTCCTAAGTCCCACTTGATTTTTCCATGGAATAATTTAAACGAATGGAATAATTTGAACAAACTAATTTGAAAAGCAAGCCAGCAACAGAATTTTTAATATTTTAAAAGCTGAAGTATTGATAAAAGCATTTACTCCTCTAGAACTAGCCAAATTATTCTAGTGCTCTTTAGGAGAAATAAATTTCTATTCATCCATTATTGCTGTAAGTCAGATATACATAAACATCATAGATTGCTAATGATTATTTAATTAAAACAAGCAAAGTTACTTAGCTTTACTCCATACTCCACAGAAGGTTTGGGAGCTTAGACTTAAGACCATATTAATTTCATAGGAAGAGCTGCACTGAAGCTCAAATGGTGGGCTCCGGTATCAGACATACATTGTAAGGAACTTGGGCCAGTTAATCTCCCTGTGCTTTCTTCATCTGTAAAGCAGGGGTAATAATAGTACTTACATTATTTTTTATTTTATTTTTATTTTTGAGATGGAGTCTTGTTCTGTCACCAGGCTGGAGCACAGTGGCGCGATCTCGGCTCACTGCAACCTCCGCCTCCCGGGTTCAAGCAACTCTTCTGCTTCAGCTTCCTGAGTAGCTGGAACCACAGGTGTATGTCACCATGCCCAGCTAATTTTTTTTGTATTTTTAGTAGAGATGGGGTTTTACCATGTTGGCCAGGATGGTCTTGATCTCTTGACCTCGTGATTCGCCCGCCTTGGCCTCCCAAAGTGCTGGGATTTACAGGTGTGAGCCACCACGCCCAGCCATACTTACTTACTTTATTAGTTAGGCTAGGTTAGGCAATGCTGCAGTAACAAATGCCCCTCTTTCCCAATATCAATGGTAGAGTGTCTTATTATGACAATAAATCATGGAAAGTCAGCTACGTGCATGAATGACCATCTAGGACAGTTGTCTTCAATGACCCAGTGATCCAGGTTGGCCAAAAAAAAAAAAGAAAGAATGACAGCAGAATCTGATTTGAATAAGAAGCTTTTTTTTTTTTTTTTAAACCAAAGTTAAAAAAAACTTTTTTACTGAAAGTGACACTATCAACTGCTCGTATATCACTGACAAGAATTAGTTACATGCAAGGTCCAGGCCCATATGGGGCGGCTGTGAGGTATTGTTTTCTATGTGTCCAGAATGGAGGAATATGAAATGGGATTTGGTGAATTCAAAATATTACTTCTGTTATAACTACCTGATAAGGTTGATGCATAGACGGAATAAGATAATAAATGTAGAGCTCTTAGAACATACCTGATACATAGTAAGCACTCAATAAAGGTTTGCTAAAACTATAAGTCACTACCATTATATGGTAACACAAGATATTTATATTCAAAAATTTCCCACCGAGTGAAACTTCAGGCTGAGTTAGAATTTAATGACCGATTTCTCTGCACTTATCCGGACATTTGAAATGACCTTGTCCTAAGCATGTTGAGAAAAGATAGGCCAAAGAGCCAGGATAGTCCCCACAAATGACTCCAGTGCTGGCACAAACTGTGGGTAACTGTTGAGTCCCCTGTGCTTACACCTCTCCTGAAGGTTTGCAGAACATGTACTCTGCAATACTGCTTCTGTTTCAGAGATCAGAACGGTTCTGGAATTCTCTGAGGTCTTGGCCTAAACATCACATTTTCATACCATCTACTGCCAGCCTCTAGCTTAATGCAAATACAAAATTACATTTTTCTGTAGAAAGCTCCAAAAATTTAAGTAGGATAAATAATAAGGATTTCTGTTCAAAGATGGACATTACAGACAAAATGAACAGACTGGTAACTTATAGGGAGAAGATAATAACAAAGACTCAAATAAAAGATTAGTATCAGAATACGTAAGTAACTCCAACAAATAAGAAACAAATGTAAAAATGGGTTAAAAAAACAGAAGGGGAAGCTTAAATGGATAAAAGCAAATAAACAGTGATCAGCCTACCAGTAATCAGAGAAATACAAATTAAAGCAAGATATCGTAATGATTGGCAAAAATGATAAATTTGGGTAATACAAAGTATTGGCAAAGATGCAGGAGGACAAGCATTGGCAAGCGCTGCCGGTGGGATTCTAAACTGGCGCAGCCTTTCCGGAAGGGCAATCTGGCAGTGCGCTAAGGATGTTCACCCTGGCAAGCTAAGAAAACTGGGCTGCTTATTACCATGGGAATGGAAAGAAGAGTGTGGTGGATGCCTGCTATGGAACCCCACACGGCAATCAGGTTCAACAACCTAAATGTAAAAGGAAAGCTCTTAAAAACATAAAGCCAAGTGAATATAAGAAACAGAATGAGAATCTGAGTACATCACCTATGTAAACGAAAAACATCTCTTATGTAAAGGCCACAAAACAACCCACTATATTTTTACGGGCAAACAAATAAGTAAGAACATTGTTAATGGGAATGGGAAGAGTGAAGATGGAAGATGAAAAAGTAAAAAGATGAAAACAAAAGCAGAGCCATGCACAGACTGGTGGTGATGACAATGTGCTATCAACTAACCAGTATGATGAATTCCACTCTCTAACTCAAGGTGCCAGAGACACCCACCCTCACACAAAAAAGTAGAAAACCACTTGCAGGAATTATTTGGTACTCATCCATGAGAGTCTTCCGAAAATTCATGATTGACATATGTAGCTAAATGGAATAAAATAGGCTGTGGGATGATGGTGATCTGAATTGAGTTTTCTAACTTCTAGAGAAGATCACAACTGTTTCTCAGCAGTAAAGTGAATCCTTTTCTTATAGAATTAATTGATACATGCTTTGAAATGAGAAACCCAGATCCTAAAATACAAGGCCGAACATATTCAGAGAGGCCTAAAAGAAGTAAACTAAGTGAATTCATTATAAAGGTCAAGGTACAACCTGTCACCTTAGCTCACTCTGACAATTCAATTTGGCTTTATCAATTCTAGTACGTTTTAATTTTGGCACATTCTTACCCTACACACAAGAGGGGACGTGCCCCAGAATGATTCACCAGTAGGAAGGCATTCTTTCTGTAGGGGGCTGTGAGGACACACGTGAGGTTAAGGTACAAAATCCATGTGGTGCTCTGCCCTAATCAACTGCAGTAAAACATGGGAGGAATATTCCCTGCAATTGAAGCACTCAAGGCATAGATCCTTGTGGCAATGTTTTACAGCCTTTTTACACTGTACCACCTGTTGAAGATGTTTACTTGAGTCTTTGCTTTCACTCTTTTTAAGTCTAAAGAAAGGATGAGAGTCCTGATTATTTGTATTCATAGGTTCCATTTCTTTTTCATATTTAAAGATACACTATGGACAAGTTAAATAATGCCATTTCCTCCCCCAGCTGCATGTGCTGAATGAACAAGAGCCCCAACTAAAATGTTCCCATCGCATAAACTAGAGCAACATTACTAAGTCCAACTTGGGTAAGTCCAATTTACCCAGCTGTTTCTGAAGCAACTAGATGCTGGAATTAACGTAGATTTTTCTCTTCTTTGGGGAACTTCTTACTCAACATTATAGGAAAGTAGTCCTTGATAAAGCTATTGAGAAAAAGTAACATTTTAAATGGGAGGAAGAGAGAGAAGACAGAGAAGGGGCAGGGGCATGGGAGGCAAGCAGGAGGGGGAAGCTCCAGGAAAGGGGGGACTCAATGGGATGTGGGAAGAGACAGGAAGGGAGATAGGCTGGGTTCAAAGTTGAGGACTACTAATAGAGCAAGGCTAAAATAATCCACATTAGGAACACAGTAAGTACCCCGGTCACAAATTTTATTCCATTAAGTAGTGCTTAACCAAATCTTTCTGGCATCTTCTCTAGGATTTATTTTCACTCTCTGACCCAGTAGTGCTTTTCCATCTGGTCTCACAATCCTTATCAGAGTGGAGGTGTGAACTGCATCTAGAGATTGTTCTGGGATCTCTGAGCACTCCCAGTTCGAAAAGCTTTTAACTTCCTCTGGCAAAGGATGCTCCCGACCTGCAGTTCCCAACGGTTCCCCTGGCCAGCCGGGCCCCGTGGCTCACCCCACATGATTCCTCAAATGACGGAACACCCGGCTCTGTATCTGTACTGTGGCCTCAGTGATCTTTCACCATTCGGGGCTTCATCTCTGTTTCATGGCCTGGCTTCTATTAATCCTCCTGTGTCTTGCCAGAGGCTTTGTCTTCATTTTGCAACCTGTTCCTGCTGATGCACTACAGTTTCTTGCCAGCGTCTTTATAAGTCTTAAGACTTAAGAAATCTCTGGCAAGAGGTTGTGGAGGCTTAGTTGAGGCTACGAAGTGGAGATGAGACTCCTGATACAGCCAAATGTTAAGAGTTTGGCCAAACTTGTTCTTTATTTTTTTCTTTCCTTTATATTAAAAAGCCACCTAAACCCAACAGAAGAGCTTTTAAGCAAAATTAACAATGGTCTCTTGGTGACAACTAAGGCCACAAACAAAAGGTTTCTTCTTATGCATGCAGAGTATTAGGGCACCATGTAACACCTAGAGCGGGTTCATACCCTCTTTGAGTGTGCACTGACTTCCTCAAAATATCATCTCTCTTGGCATCCCACTTGAAGATTCATATATAAAAAAAGAAATATAAATAAAAATGTGTGTGTAAGGCAGCAAACAAATGTTGAGGAGATTGGGTCCACATTAGCCATATGGTATTTTTGTATAAAAACAATCATTATGTGGTATTAGGACTAAAGAAAATGAAATTCATATTCATTTCCAAAATCTGACAGCTTGTTTATTTCTGCTATCATGTGGCATACTAGAATTTATTTCCTTATAGTCAAATCCTAAAAAAAATTAAAAAACACTTTAATACAACACAATAATGTACTACTATTTAAAAAATGGAACACAGGACACGGATCCTTGGTTATTACCAAAATTTCCTCCCCTTCCTTTCCCCATTAAAAAAACCATAGAGGCCGGGTATGGTGGCTTACACCTGTAAACTCAGCACTTTGGGAGGCCAAGGCGGGAGGATCACTTGAGGTCAGGAGTTTGAGCCCAGCCAACACGGCAAAACCCTGTCTCTCCTAAAAATACAAAAAAAGTAGCCAGATGTGGTGGTGCGCACCTGTAGTCCCAGCTACATGGGAGGGTGAAGCAGGAGAATCGCTTGAACCTGGGAAGCAGAGGTTGCAGTGGGCCAAGACTGCATTACTGCACTCCAGCCTAGGTGACAGAGAAAGACTCTGTCTCAAAAACAAACAAACAAACAAACAAACAAAAAACCCCATAGAAACCTGGTAAACCAGTAAACAGCATAGAGCTTTCAATAAGAAAAGACAAACATTGTAGTGTTAAGTCTATTTTTTGGAAGGTTAAGGATGCTATCTATTGCTTGAATCTGATTGGCTGTTTCAGTCAAGTGAGCAAAAGGAAGTTATTTAAACTATTACTTATAGACGACAAAGCCGATTAATTGCTCCAGCAAACTCCCAGGCTGCCTACTAATATGCACTTTACCCCTCTGGCTAATTGAATGTATGCACAGTATGATTACAAATGGATAGGTCCTGGTCTTTTCTTCTCTCTGAAATGATATACTGCTTTTATTAACAGGGAGTGAAGAAGAGAGCTAATATTTATAGATGACATTATATTTCATTCACTTCTCTAGCAAATTAGCTTTTGTAGCCTTCCATTAGTAGAGGGTAATAAGGCACAAACATGTATGGAGAGACACTTGGACTTAGTGAGATGCAAATGGTGAATGATGATCAGTAAAAAATGCATACAGGAGACTCAGCAATGACTAATGAGGGGAAAGGAATTTAGTGAAGAGATACAATGTGCTGTCCTGGCTTTCCCTTCTTTTAGTGTTGTTCCCTGTCAACAGCCTAGAAGACAGGAAGGGTTGTTTTGGAAAGTTCATTCTAAACCAGCTACATATGAAGAAGGCAAACAAGAATGAAAATGTGTATTATATTTCCCTAGACGGCACATTTCACACATTTAGTAGAAAAGATACAAGTGCTAACTGTGATTAGCAGTTCACTTTCATCAACACATTCAAAATGAACAGGGGTTTCCTAATATTCACTTTATAAAATAACAGGTGTTAGGAACCGTCCAGCTCCACCCACTGAGTTGGTGGCAGTCCTAGATAAGGAACACTTGTTTAGGTCTTAGGGTCCAGGATGTTTTGTTCCATACCTGTCAACAATGGCTCCTAAAGTCTGGCCAGAAACTAATCAGTCTGCAGGTCCTTCAAACTTCCGACTGCTGCCCACCGCTGCCTTCCTAGAACCCAATCTATTGGCCCTGGACCACCACATGAGTTCGTTCTCTGTTCCTCACTTGCCTTACTGTCAGCTAAAGGGTCAACACAACTCCTGAACTCTTCCTCAGCCTTAGCTTAGGACACTGGTGCCTAGTCAACCTCATCTCCTTAAGCTAATACCTAGTTTCAATCATATCTTCTGGGCCCTAATTATAGTCTAAACAAAATAATAATCATCCAGAAAATTTGAGTGCTTAGTATTTGCCAAGCACAATTCTAGGAGTGGGGTGGATAGTAATGAACAAAGTCATTTATGATTTTTTTTTTTTTTTGAGACGGAGTCTTGCTCTGTAGCCCTGGCTGGAGTGCAGTGGCACAGTCTCGGCTCACTGCAAGCTCCGCCTCCCAGGTTCACGCCATTCTCCTGCCTCAGCCTCCCAAGTAGCTGGGACTACAGGCGCCCGCCACCACGCCTGGCTAATTTTTTTGTATTTTTAGCAAAGACTGGGTTTCACCGTGTTAGCCAGGATGGTCTTGATCTCCTGACCTCGTGATTTGCGCGCCTCGGCCTCCCAAAGTGCTGGGATTACAGGCATGAGCCACCGCGCCCGGCCAGTCATTTATGATTTTTTAAAATTTAGAAACAAAGACTGTCATCTGCTAGAAAAACCCACAGCCACTCAAACAGCAAATACAGGCTGGGAGCAGGAAAAGTTGGGTGGCACTTACCTGTGCCAGCCTAGCCAACAATATGCACCTAAAACATGCAACTTGCTGCAAGCACATAACGAAAGAGCAAAGGATGTGTGTCAGCTAAGATGTCAACTCAGCATGCAATGTCACACACGCCACCCTGCTTCAGGGATTATACCAACTGGCACAACGCTTCTAAAATCAATTGTTTGCCCTTGATGCTGACCCAGCAAAGGGATTAGCACTGCATTATAAAAAGGAATCCAAGAAGTGCAAAAACAAGGCACTTAAAGATAGGCTGGGATAGATAGAACCATGGTAACAGGTACACAAATTCAAGCCAACAAACCAAAAATTCTAATAATCTTAGGTAAATTACCATACTCTTCATCCATATTGCCTGGCCTTCCTCCCTAAAGTTCAGAGTGGAACTGCTTTAGGTTTTTTATAGGTTTTGTGAGGACAGGTGGGGGCAGGGAAGGTGTTATCATTAGAATAAATTCTAAAGGTCGGGCGCAGTGGCTCACGCTCGTAATCCCAGCACTTTAGGAGGCCGAGGCAGGCGGATCACGAGGTCAGGAGATCAAGAACATCCTGGCCAACACGGTGAAACCCCGTCTCTACTAAAAAAAATACAAAAAAATTAGCCAGGCATGGTGGCAGGCACCTGTAGTCCCAGCTACCTGGGAGTCTAAGCCAGGAGAATGGCGTGAACCTGGGAGGCGGAGCTTGCAGTGAGCCGAGATCGCGCCACTGCACTCCAGCCTGGGCGACACAGGGAGTAAGACTCCGTCTCAAACAAAGAAAAAAAAAAAAAAGAATACATTCTAAATACAGGTAAGGCATTAAAAAGTTCTCTTCTTGTTCCTTTCCTTTTTATTTTCCCCTCCCACTTGTACCCTGCAAGTCAAGACCAAAGACTGTTGATGTCACAGTGGGTCTCTGCTTACTTAAAGGGCTGAGGTAATACTGATATTAGTGAAAAATGTTTTGGCCAACTATATAATCTAATCTCTCAAGGGCAACATAGGCCCAGGCTCAGGCTTCCCTGGCATTTAGTCACTGGAGCTAAATGCAAGGGGGAGAAGGTTGCACTGTAATCTCAGCACTTTAGGAGGCCGAGATGGGCCAATCACCTGAGGTTAGGAGTTCGAGACCAGCCTGGCCAACATGGCAAACCCCATCTCTACTAAAAATACAAAAATTACCCAGGCATGGTGGTGTGTGCCTGTAATTCCAGCTAAATCACTTGAACCCAGGTGGCGGAGATTGCAATGAGCTGAGATCGCACCACCATATTCTGGCCTGGGTATAGGTGGAGTAAGACTCCATCTCAAAAACAAACAAACAAACAAACAAACAAAAAACTATATGAGTGGGAGGCTAAGGCATGAGAATTGCTTGAACCTGGGAGGCAAGGTGCAGTGAGCCGAGATTGCGCCACTGCACCCCAGCCTGGGTGACAGAGCAAGACTCTGTATCAAAAAAAAAAAAAAAAAAAGTCTACGTTGTAACCATACAACAAATTGTGAGGGAAATGCTGAAAATTACGGTTTCACTAGCCTATTTATAAGTAATAGTCACTATTTATTTAGAGAGGTTTCTATTTTCTTGGCAGAAAACAATATAAACAAAGTCAGTTTGGTCGCCATAAGCTAAGATCTATCCAAGAAAATCTTGCCTCGAAAGAGGTCAGCAACCTTCTTAATCTTGAGGACCACCAACACAGCTTCACAAGGAACTCCGGGAGCTGCGAGCAGGAAGCCTTACCGCAGAGACAGTAAACTGGCAAGTCAGTCATGTCAATTTCCTGCTTAAAACTATAAGGGAACCAGATGGCTCCCTGCCGCTCTCACCACGGCTTACAAGGCCCCAACACCATCTGTCCTGGGAAACTTCCCCACTCCCCTCTCACTGACCAGCTTTCACACTCTGACTCCAGCCACACGAAGCTCTCCTCCATGCGTTCTGCACATGCTGTTCCCTTTGACTGGAACACTCCTGCCCGCTCTCTGAGTGGCTAACCCTTACTTATCCTCAGGTGTCCTTCCCCTGACCCCCTAAATTTGGCTGGGGGTCTTCTCAGGTGCTCTCGAGTCCCTCATGCTTTTCCTCTCATAGCACCTGTCAAGCTGCACCATAGCCTCCTGCCGAGATGTCAGCTTCTCAGAGGCAGTGACTCATCTGTCTTCTTCCTTGTTTTATTTCTATTGCCTACAGGACCTGACACTTGCCAGGTACTTAGCAAGCATCTGTTGACTAAATGAATGGAACAAAATGAGAAAGCAAAGGAGGGAAAAGAGGAAGAGAGAAAAAACTGCTTTTGAAGGAGGAGGGTGGTGTGTTCATGGCCATAGTGTGATAAATTTTAGTGACATCATCTGTTACAGAAGTTACATCACGACATAACTTCTTTTCCCTCTTGTAAATTGAAAAGATTATATACCTTTGGTTTTCTTGAGCAATGGATAAGCATTTTGGGATCCAGAGCAGGAGAACAACAGAAATAACAACTCCTTGTATTTTCATGCCACTTTCCAGCTTTTAAAGAGCAGTATGCTCTTGTATCAATTCTGAGGCAAGTGAGATAGGTGTTATTATTACTGTCATTTTACACATGAGGAAACTGAGGCTCAGTGACACATGACTTTCCGAGGTCACATGTTTATTAAGCATCAGAGCCAGAGCCCTAGACCAGGCCTTCAGATCCCTCAGTGAAGGCAGAGTTGGACCCACTTAGCACGGTGCATAAATCCAGCACCTTGCCTACCACCTGGGGCTCAAGAGTGCAGAGGTTCAAGAGTGCAGAGGTTCAAGAGTGCAGAGGTATTAGCCTCTATCTTGAACAAACTAAAATGTAATCAATCTAATTTTATAATGTGCCCAATTTATTCTCCATAGATACCATAAACAGAACTATTTCTTTTTTTCTTTTTTTTTGAGACAGAATTTTGCTCATGTCACCCAGGCTGGAGTGCAATGGCATGATCTTGGCTCACTGCAATCTCCACCTCCCTGGGTTCAAGTGATTCTCCTGTCCCAGCCTCCCGAGTAGCTGGGATTACAGGTGTGCGCCACCATGCCCAGCTACTTTTTTTGTATTTTTAGTAGAGATGGGGTTTACCATGTTGGCCAGGCTGGTCCCGAACTCCTGACCTCAGGCGATTCACCCATCTTGGCCTCCCAAAGTGCTGGGATTACAGGTGTGAGCCACTGCGCCCAACCAACAGAACTATTTTTTAAGAGCAGTTTTCATGAAACAAATGCAAACTTAAGTAATAAAAAGGAGCTATAGGTGGGCGCAGTGGCTCACACCTGTAATCGCAGCACTTTGGAAGGCCCAGTTGGGAGGATCACGAGGTCAGGAGATCGAGACCACCCTGGCCAACACAGTGAAACCCTGTCTCTCTAAAATTACAAAAAAATTAGCTGGGTGTGGTGGTGCGTGCCTGTAGTCCCAGCTACTCAGGAGGCTGAGGCAGGAGAATCACTTGAACCCGGGAGGCAGAGGTTGCAGTGAGCCAAGATTGCGCCATTGCACTCCAGCCTGGGCAACAGAATGAGATTCTGTTTTAAAAAAAAAAAAAAAAAAAAGAGCTATAAACCCAGTCAAATGAATAAAGACCCATAAATTGTGACTGCATTAGCTTCTCTGTTAAACGTTATATACAATCTCCTGCCTACATCAATGGGACACTGAGCTCATGTTGAAATAGCTCTTTGATTTCCGTCATCATGCAAATGAAAAATGGCCATGTAGGCAATCAATTCTTTTTTCTTTTTTTTATAGTTTTGAGAAATAACTGATGTATAATTGCACATTTCAAATTTTAATGACTTTTGACACCTGAGAAATCACAATAAGGAAAATGGATGTATACAGCATCTTCCTAAGTTTCTCTTACTCTTGTAATCTCTCCATTCCATAACTACACTGCTCCTGTCCCCAGGCAACCACTGTTCTGCTGTCATTATAATTTGCATTCACTAGAATTTTATATAAATGTATACTTATTATTATATAAATAGTACATCATACAGCATGTACTCTTCTTTGCCTGGTTTCTTTCACTCAGCATAACTATTTTGAGATTCATCCACTTTGTTGTGCATACCAACAGTATACTCATTTTTATTGCTGGGTAGTATTCCATTGTAATGGATATCCCACTATTTGTTTACCCATTCCCTGTTGATGGACATTTGGGTTGTTTCCACCTCTTGGCTATTATAAATAAAACTGTTATGAACATTCATCTGCAAGTCTTTGTGTAGATGTATGCTTTCATTTATCTTGACTAAGTACCTGCAGTAGAATGACTGGGTCATCTAGCAGGTGTATGCTTAACTTTGTAAGAAACTTACCAGCTGTTTTTCAAAGTTAATGTATCACTTTATATTTCCATAAAAGTTCCAGTTCTACATCCTTGACAATGCTTGTTTTGGTCAAACTTTCAAATTTTACCCATTCTAGTAGGTGTATAGTATTAATCTCATTGTGGCTTTAATTTACATTTCCCCAATGACTACATATTTGTTCAAATCTTTTGCCTAAATTTTATTGAGCTGTTTGTCTTCTTATTCCTAAGTTGTAACAGTTCTTTGTATACTCTGGATAATAGTTCTTTGTCATATATATGTTTTGCTATTTTCTTTTCTTTGCGTCTGTTGGCTGGCTGTTTTATTTTTGTAACCGTGCCTTGAAGAGCAAACATTTTGATTTTGGTGAAGTGTAATGTATTGATTTTTCTTTTATATTTAATGTTCTTTCATGTATCATACTTAAGAAATTTTTGCTAAGCCCAAATTGACTAAGATTATTTTCCTATGTTCTTTTCCAGATGTTTGTCATGGTTTGAATGTTTGTGTCTCTCCCAAATTCATATGTTGAAATTCTAACCCTCAGGTGATGGTATTAGTAAGCAGAACCTTTGGAAGGTGGTTAGATCATGAGGGCTCTGCCCTCATGGGATTACAGCCCCCACTTTTTTTTTTTTTTGAGACAAGAGTTTTGCCTTGTTGCCCAGGCTGGAGTGCAATGGCGCCATTTCAGCTCACCACAACCTCTGCCTCCCAGGTTCAAGTGATTCTCCTGCCTTAGCTTCCTGAGTAGCTAAGATTATAGGCATGCGCCACCACACCCAGCTAATTTTTGTATTTTTACTAGAGACAGGGTTTCTCCATGTTGGTCAGGCTGGTCTCGAACTCCCAACCTCAGGTGATCTGCCTGCCTTGGCCTCCCACCATGTGCTGGGATTACAGGTGTGAGCCACTGTACCCGGCCTAGAGCCCTTTTAAAAGAGACTACAGGGGGCTAGGCTCTCCTGCCATGTGAGGTTACAGTGAGAAGATAAAAGAAGTGAGTCTATGAAAGAAGTGAGTCCTCATCAGACACTCAATCTGCCAGTGCTTGTTTGGACTTCCCAGTCTCCAAAACTGTAGGAAATAAAGTTCTGTTTTTATAAGTTACTCAGTCTATAGTATTTTGTTACAATCACCTGAATGAACTAAGATAATATCTATAATTTTAGCTCTTACGCTTAGGTCTATAAATTCATTTTGAGTTAATGCTGTACATGCCATGGGGTAAGGACGGAGGCTCAACTTTTTGGTTATGGCTATCCAGTTGTTCCGGCATCATTTGTTGAAATGATTATCCTTTCTCTACTGAATTACCTGGGCAACTTTGTCAAAAACTGAATGTCTATACACGTGTGGGTCTATTTCTGGATTCATTATCAAATTCAGTTTCATTTATCTATTTTTCTGTCTTCATGCCAACACCATACTGCTTTGATTATTGTAGCTTTATAGTAAGTGTTGAAATCAGGTATTGCAAGTCCTTCCTCCAACTTTGCTTTTCTTTTCAAAAGTCGTTTTGGCTATTCTTGGTCCTTGGCATTTATATACACATTTTAGAACCAGCTTGTCAATCCCTAAAACAGAAGTCTGCTGAGATTTTTGACTACTTAATCTGTCGATTTATAGATCAATGATTACTCTGGGGAGAACTGACATCTTAATACTGAGCCTTTGGCCCCCTGACAATATATTTCTCCACTTATTTAGGTCTTTTTTAATTTATCTTTTACAGTTTTTGGCATATAGGTTTTGTACATCATTTGTTAAATGTATCCCTGAGTACTTCATATTTTTGATGCTATTTTAAATGGTGTTTAATGGCCTATCCTCTGTTCAACAAATATTTTCTGTGCAACTACCATGTTCCAGGATCCAAAGATTCTAGTCCATGCTGATGTTTTCTCTTTTGCTCTCACCGCCTGTAATACTTAATCAGTACCATTTATTCTAATTGCACCACAAAACTTAAATACTTTTTTATATGCTGCTGTATTCTTTAATTCTTTCTTGTGCATGTCTTATCTACCCAACTAAATTGCAAGCTCTTTGGGAATGAAAACTATAATTTATATTTAAATTTGTAAGTCCATAATGCTTAGCGTATTGATAGGCAAACAGAAGAGACATTCTTTTTTTTTTTTTTGAGAGGGAGTCTTGCTCTATCGCCAGACTGGAGTGCAACGGCACAATCTTGACTCACTGCAACCTCCGACTACTGGGTTCAAGTGATTCTCCTGCCTCAGCCTTCTGAGTAGCTGGGATTACAGGCGTGCACCACCATGCCCAGCTAATTTGTGTATTTTTAGTGAAAACAGGGTTTCACCATGGTGGCCAGGCTGGTCTTGAACTCCTGATCTCAGGTGATCCCACTGCCTCGGCCTCCCAAAGTATTGGGATTACAAGCATGAGCCACTGCGCCTGGCCAGAGAGATCCTTTTTTTAATGAAAGGACTCATAAAGTTAAGCAAATAAAACTTTGAAACTAGTCTGTGTTCAATACTAACTTACAATGAAGCAGATAAAAACAATATTACATATGTGTTTGTTGTGTTCAACTGTAGCTTAGGGACTAAGGGGTTTCAAGGAGCTGTGGATTTGCTTCCTTGTCCTTCGGGAGCTCATGAGGAAGGAAAATATTGAAGAAACCATCCCCTATGTATCCAGATGGCAGAACCCAGAGAGCCCCGAGGCCTGTGGTTGGGAAAGCCTAACTCCAAAATGGCTTATGTCCATTTTCCGTTTCAATCTCTGGCATGTGCAATTTTGACAAATATCTGTAAGCATCTGACTGAGTCTGTTTACAGGATACAGGCAGCTGTTTACAAGACATAGGCCAAATTTTACCCTTCAATGTCCAAGAATTATTTTCAGTGATTTCAGGTCCATTATTGGGTTCTGATCCTATCCCCTTCTCAGTATAGTTTAAAAATATAACCAACTTGTTTCCAAGTCCTTAAAATGTAGGGTTCCCTCCCAAGCCTTCCCCCTGCCCCACCCCAGAGTAAATCAGTTTCAAATGTATTTATCACAAAGAATACAAGGTTGTTTAAGGAAGTAGTCAGTAGTGCTTTTTAAGTGGTGAGCCAAATAGAGGGTTGGGACTTTATGCCAATGTGTAGGTAGAATGGAGAAGGTGATACATGCTCAGAAATGACGGCATGGGAGCCTTCTGGAGCAAATGAACGAGGCGGGCATTGTGGTATGGATCATGCAGTGGCACATACCTCAGAGGCTACCTAGTCTACAGATTAAAATTTCAAACTTGAGCTCAACCCCAAAGAATTCATAAATATCTACTGCCTGTGCCGGGGGAAAAATAGTTGAGTCCTTTCAAATGACAAAATTAGTAGAAAAGTATCTTTAAAAAATAATTCCAGGCCAGGTGCAGTGGCTCACACCTGCAATCCCAGCACTTTGGGAGGTTGAGGTGGGCAGATCACCTGAGGTCAGGAGTTCCAGACCCGTCTGGCCAACACAGTGAAACCCAGTCTCTACTAAAAACACAAAAATTAGCCGGGCGTGGTGGTGTGACCCTGTAATCCCAGCTACTTGGGCAGCTGAGGCAGAAGAATCGCTTGAATCCCGGAGGTGGAGGTTGCAGTGAGTCAAGATCGTGCCACTGCACTCCAGCCTGGACCAGAAGAGCGAGACTCCATCTCAAAAAAAAAAAAAAAATCCAAAGTTCTGTTTTAGAATGGTAATGACTATATTGTGTATGTCAATGTGTTTCAATTCTGTTGGTAAAAGCCACGGGACATTACCAAGTTTTTTAAGATTTCAGATAGATATATAAATTTTACACTGAAAGACTCAAAGCACAAAGAATCCCATAAACTGTCCCTGGGACTCTGCTTTGTCTTTACAGCACTCTGGTTGGGAGAACCGTATGTGGAAAGAGCTATACAACTCCTCCTGCACTCACTCAAGTGACAGTTCTGTGGATGTTAGAATCCACTCATGCAACAAATATGTGCCAGCACTGTACAAGCCACTATAGTGCTACCCCAAACCGACATGGCTCCTGCCCTCAAGATGCTTTAGTGGCCATTCTCTATGGGTCTGTAGGAGCTTAATAGCTTCGCTTCTGCCACTTTCACAGGCAAGATTCAGGCTGAGTGGCAGAGGTGCTCATGAGAGATAGAAAATAGGAATCAAGACTCACATACCATAGTTGCAGTAGCATGCACAATCAAAAACCTATGCCCCCATTATTAAAAGTGTTGAATTTCAGCCGGGTGTGGTGGCTCATGCCTGTAATCCCAGCACTTTGGGAGGCTGAGGAGGGCGGATCACGAGGTCAGGAGGTCGAGACCATCCTGGCTAACACGGTGAAACCCCATCTCTACTAATAATACAAAAAATTAGCTGGGCGTGGTGGTGGGCTCCTGTAGCCCCAGCTACTCGGGAGGCTGAGGCAGGAGAATGGTGTGAACCCGGGAGGCGGAGCTTGCAGTGAGCCGAGATCATGCCACTGCACTCCAGCCTGGGCAATAGAGCGAGACTCCGTCTTAAAAAAATAAAAAAAAAGTTGAATTCCTTGTGATCCATGATGTTACAATAGATAGTACAGGCTAATGGGATATACTGCCACTCTTTTTCACTACTGTTTCAATTGCTTTGCCTTGCTTCGCTTCTCTTCTCCATTTTCTCCTTCTTTCTTTCCTTTTCCTTTCCCTCTCTCTCACACACTCTCTCTTTCTCCCCTCTCTTTGTCTCTGCCTCTTTTTTGAGACAGGGTTTCACTTTGTCGCCTGAACTCCTGGGCTCAAGCAATGCTCCTGCCTCAGCCTTCTAAAGTGCTGGGATTATAGGGGTGAGCCACCACGCCCAGCCTTCTTTAGAATGTACTTCTCATCTTTCTTTTGCTCTCCATGTGGGTGATACCCTCTCAAGTGTAACATCCTCTAAAATGTTCCCATAAAGACAAAAAATTCTTACCACGTACTTGTGAATTTGCTTTGAAACAATCCAGTGAGGGAACTGGGACTGTGAAGTGAGTGGGGTACAGGGCTAACCATAGACAGAAGGGGGATGATGGGTATCTAAGGTTCATTACACTGTTCTACCTTTTACATATTTTTGATATTACCCATAATACTTAGAATAAAATAAATACATTAGAAAAAATTTTACCACATCAACATCATGCCCTGAAAATACGGTGGTTAAGCTAACGTAGGAATTAACCATGAATCTGCAAACATAACAGAAATGCATTAATTTGCATTCATGAGTCACTGTGTTTTGAAATGAGGAAGTCATGTCTTCAACTCTCCTTCATTCCTCTTTAGCCATTCCCACACTAAATCCTACTTTGGTACTTTACAAGTTGGGTATCCACTAGCTTTTAAAGAAAGAAATCAGTGATCTTACAGGTAAGACCAACTCTTTTAGCAGGCATTTTAAACTGGCACATTTTAATACAATGTTTATGAAAAAGATATATTTAAAAGAGCACAAATTCCTGGGCTCAAGTGATCCTTAGCCTACCAGTGGTCTTTTTAGACAGCCTGATGGAGTCTCATGGCACAAGAAGATTAAACAATATCTCTAATTTTCATAAATTTCTGCAATTCAAAAAAAGGAGCAAAAAAAAAAAATTCTCCAAATATTTGTGCAATGACAGAAATGTGGTGATCCAGGTAACTTGCTTTATTTTCTAAATAGTTCATCTCACTCTCCTTTAATGATAACTAAGACCTCGTGCACTGACGCTGACCCAGGGGATTACTTATACAAAAAAAATGCATCCAGATAAAAGTCTTAGTGAAAGGAACAGAACCCAAGGCCTAGTATATTTTCAATATGACTCAAGTTTAGTATTGCAGGAATCCAAGTCAGCTCCAAAACTGTGCCCAAGGATGTTTCTGGCAGACGTGCAATCTGGATCATCCACGAAGTTATTTAAAATTACTTGAGATGTTACCACGACAGATTTTAAAGATCAAAACACAGGTGTGTATCAGTGTTGCACAATTCTGCGGTAAGGGAGAACATGAGATCATTCCACCTAGAAACAGACCCAAACACAAACATCCACCTGGAGTTCAGGTGTATGGCTGTCTGCAGGCAGATGAATTTATCTCTGGAGTTTTGTTCTGCTATAAATAAGCTCAGATAAGAAGTGGGGTTTTAATATATTAATGTTACTTTAAATTGGGTGGGTCTTTTTAGCTGACAAGCATCTTATGTACCTGTCTTTATGCTATTTTTAACCTCTTCAAAGGCTTATTTCTCAATATAAATGGGTTATAGTCAGCATAGTTTAAATAGCCTTACTTATTCTTTTCAGCTTCAATAAACTTGTAAGAGTAACATAAAAGTTTCAGGATAGTCAAGGCACAAATCTTTTCCATTTCATTATAAACCAAGAAAAACATTATCGAGATAAAGTTTTAAGAAAATAAGTTACTTAATTAAAGCCATCTCATGAAGTAGTATACGCACTTTATCTAATGATTCATTTAACATTAAATAGTTCCTATACATAAGGCAAAACACACTAATTGTTTCATGAGTTTTAAAACTACCTGGGGAGAGAGAGACAGAGACAGAGAGAGAGAGAGAGAGAGAGAGAGAGAGAGAGAGAGGGAGGGAGGGAGGGAGAGAGAGACACAGAGACAGAGAGAGACAGAGACAAAGACAGACATGCATCTGGAAAATTGAACAATAGGAGGCAGTCCTAGTTCTTGAAGCCACAATGGTCCTGGATCTGTAGTTAAAGTTTTCATGGTAAACCAGAGATTTATTTTATTTACAAAAGGAGGCTAACAATAGTCAAAGTGTTACTGATCCATGTGAGCAAGTGCGTACTTATCTCCTATGCCCAAATGCAAACTTTCATTGTTCAACAAACTAGGAGTTAGTTTTGTGTGAATAAGAGCATGAAGAAAAGAGTTGTGTGTGTCTCTATGAGCAAATAACAACACTCTGACTCCCTGATGCTAAGTCCACCCAAAGCAAATAAAAAACAACTATGGAAAGGAAAAGCACATACACAAACACAACAGGACATGCATGTTGTATACCACCATTTGGCTAAAAGATGTTGGCGTCTGCCCTCAGCTCTCACAAACAAATCAGTGTGTGTGTGTGTGTGTGTGTGTGTGTGTGTGTGTGTGTGTGTGATCTTCAATCCAAAAGTAACATAAAATTCTGTGTGGCTGGTTTGACAGTGTGTCTGCGAAATCTATGTAAGAATTCTAACGGAGCAAACACCTGCTGAGCCTGTTTGGATGCTGTCTGAACCAGTGATGGGGTCTATGATAAAGTGGCTGAGCTGGAGAATGTTCTTTTGTAAAGTAAGCCCAGGCACCATCATCCGTCCCACTGGGCAGCTACTGCTTGCTTACTTCAGGCCTCACTATTACATGACCTTCATTTACATTGAGGGAAGAAATATATTTTGTAAATTTTTTTTTGGAGACAGAGTCTTGTTCTATTGCCCAGGCTGGAGTGCAATGGCATGATCTCAGCTCACTGCAACCTCTGCCTCCCAGGTTCAAGCGATTCTCCTGCCTCAGCCTCCCAAGTAGCTGGGATTACAGGTACCTGCCATCATGCCCAGCTAATTTTTTTGTATTTTCAGTAGAGGTGGGGTTTCACCAAATTGGCTAGGCTGGTCTCAAACTTCTGACCTCAGGTGATCCACCCCACTCGGCCTCCCAAAGTGCTGGGATTACAGGTGTGAGCCACCAGGCCTGGCCATATTTTGTGAATTTTTCTAATTCATAGGGATGTTCTGGATTAATGGGAACCATTAATATGATATACTCAAGAAAAAAAACGAAGCACTCACTTTTGGGTCCTAAAGAATCAGGATCTGGTCCCTACTTTGTTACTGACAATGTTCCCAACCCTAAGTCAGTAAGGGAACCCCCATGGACTTTGGTCTCCTATCCCGTAAAGTAAGTGGAAGGGTTGGACTAGATGTGTGCTTCCCAATCTTTTCAAGCACGAGGGACACTTGACACATCAAAACCTCTCTCAGACTGATCAAACAACAGCAGATATACTTTAAGAATCTGTGCAGTGAGAAAATATAATGACAAAAAGATACTTTGGATGCAGTAACAGTTGAAAATAAACTTCCAATTTATTAATCACAGCAGAGTCAACATTCGCTTTTAAAGTAATGGTACACAGATGTTAGATGTTATTTATTTAGTCTACAAACAACAGTTGGCATACATATGAATTTGCAGTCTGCAGTAACTGCATAGCAGGTCCTCTTCTCAAGGCTGGGAACCCTGAATGACATACAGACACTCTAAAGCCTTTCTAGCACTGACGTGCCATAATTGTAGTCCTACCACTGCCACTATCTAGGCCGTGTGACTCTGAACACGGGAGTATGTCTCTATTCCACAGTTTCCCACCTGTATGGGGAGTGGAGGTACCCTACTGATGTTTCATCACAGCACTGTGCAGCTATGATTCTGTGTGTGATACGTTTCAGCAGAAACAGTGAAATCCCAGGAGAGTGACTCTACCAAAATGTAACATAATCTCCCAACTCTTTTTGGTATCTTGGAAATGTTTCTATACAGACCCTGCAATATCTTCTTGCAGAAGAACTCCTGTCCCTGAGTGGGAGATCATCAGCTCTGACACATCCCTGCACACCCTCTTTCCCAAATAGAGAGATTCCTGGGGACAATCTCCTTGAGCCTGCTTAAGATACTCCAGTGAGTCTCTCAGAGTATGAGCCAATGTCCTTAGAGTGGCCCGTAAGGCCCTACATGATCAGCACTATTGCTACCTCATCTTTCTCCCTGGCTCCATGGACACCTCCCCGCTTCACTCCACTCCAGCCACACTGGGATGCTGATCCTTGATCACTCTCAGTAAGCTCCCACCCCAGGCCTTTGTGCTCACAGATTCTCTGCCCTGGAGAACTCTGCCCCCAGAAATCCTCATGGCTCACTCTGACACCTCCTTCTGCTCAAATGTCACTTTCTCAGTGAAGCTTTTCCCTTGCCATCCTTTCCAAAATAGCTACCTCATCCTGCACTCCCACCCCAACCCCTACTCCCTCTCTTCCCTGTTTTCTTTTTTCTTTAAAAAAATTTTTTTTTATTGGTGCATACAATTAGGTTGGTGCAGAAGTAATTTCAGTTTTTGCCATTGAAAGTAATGACAAAAACTGCAATTACTTTTGCACCAACCCAAATCTGTACTTTTTAAATGGGGTATATGTAATATTTTGTTACAAGCACAGAATGTGTAGTGATCAAAATCAGGGTATTTAGGGTATCTACCATCTTGAGTATTTATCATTTATATGTACTGGGACATTTTAAGTCTTTTCTTCTAGGTATTTTGAAATATACAATACATTGTTAACAAGAGTACCCTTCTCTGCTATCAAACATTAGAATTTATTCCTTCTAACTATATGTTTGTACCCATTATTCTACTCTCTACCTCCATGAGATTAACTTTTTTAGCTCCCACATATAAGTGAGAACATGTGATATTTGTCTTTCTGTGCCTAGCCTGTTTCACTTAACACAGTGGCCTGCAGTTCCATGCTGCTGCATATGACAGAATTTCACTTTTTTTTATGGCCAAGTATTATTCTATTGTGTATATATACCACATGTTCTCCATCCAGTCATCCTTTGACAGACACTTAGGTTGATTCTATATCTTTGTTACTGTAAATAGTACTGCAATTGTTTTTTCTGCTGCAATAAATATGGGGGTACAAGTATCTCTTTGATATACTTATCTCCTTTCCTTTGGATAAATACCCAGTAGTAGGACTGCTGGATCATGTGGAAGTTCTGCTTCCAGTTTTGCAAGAAGCCTCCATACTGTTTTCCATAATGGCTGTACTAATTTACATTCCTACCGACAGTGCATAAGGGTTCCCTTTTCTCTGCATCTTCACCAGACATCTGTTACTTTTTGTCTTTTTAGTAATTGCCATCCTACCTGGGATAAGATGCTATCTCATTGTAGCTTCGATTTTCATTTTCCTGATGATTAGTAACATTGAGTATTTTTTGTATACCTGTTGACAATTTGTATATCTTCCTCTGAAAAATGTACATTCATGTCTTTGCCCACTTTTTAATGTGATTTTTTTTTCTTTTTGCTGTTGTTTGAGTTCCTTGTATATTTTGGATATTAGTCCTTTGTCAGATGAAGAGTTTGTAAATGTTTTCTTCCATTCAACAGATTGTCTCTTTACTCTGTTGATATGTTTCCTTTGTTGTGCAGAAGCTTATTTATTTAATATAGTCTCATTTGTCTATTTTTGTTTTTGTTGCCTGTGCTTTTGAGGTCATAGAGTTAAAATCTTTGCCTAAACCAATGCCCTGTAGTGTTTTCTCTATGTTTTCTTCTAGTAGTTTTATAGCTTCAGGTCTTTTGTTTAGTCTTCAATCCATTTTGAGTTGATTTTTGTATGTGACAAGAGATAGGGGTCTAGTTTCATTCCGTGGCATATGGAGATCCAGTTTTCTATGCACCATTTATTGAAGAGAATGTCCTTTCTGCAATGTATATTCTTGGTGGCTTTGTCAAAAACCAGTTGGCTGTAGATACAAGGATTTAATTCTAGGTTCTTTATATTGTTCCATTGGTCTATGTGTCTGTTTTATACCAATACCATGCTGTTTTGATTACTATAGTCTTGTAATAGATTTTGCAGTTAGGTAGTGTGATGCCTTCAGCTTTGTTCTTTTTGCTCAGGATTCCTTTGGTTATTCAGACTAGTTTTTGGTTCCACATGAATTTTATGATAGTTTTTTCTAATTCTGTGAAAAATGACATTGGCATTTTGATACAGATTACATTGAATCTCTGGATTGCTTTGAGTAGTATAGTCATTTTAACAATATTAATTCTTCTGATTCATGAGTGTAGGCTGTTTTTCAGTTTGCTTGTATCCTCTTCAATTTCTTTCATCAATGTTTTGTAGTTTTCATTGTAGAGGTCTTTCACCTCCTTGTTTAAATTTATTCCTAGGTATATTTTTGAAGTGATTATAAATGAGACTGCCTTCTTATTCTTTTCCTCAGCTACTTCATTATTGGTGTATAGAAACACTTTATTTTGTATGTTGATTTTGCATTCTGCAATGTTACTGAATTTGTTTACCATATCTAAGATTTTTTGGTGGAGTCTTTAGATTTTTCTAGATATAAGGTCATATTATCTGCAAAGAGGGACAATTTGACATCCTCTTTTCTGAATTTTATGCCTTTATTTCTTTCTCTTGACTGACTGCTCTGGCTAGGACTTCCAGTACCATGTTGACTAGGACTGGGGAAAGTATGCATCCTTGTCTTGTTCTAGTTCTTAAAGGAAAGGCTTTCAGCTTTTCCCCATTCGGTAAGATATTAGCTATGGGTCATATATGGCCTTTATAATATTAAGATATGTTCTTGCAGTGTCTGGTTGGTTGAGATTTTTATCATCAAGGAATGTCGAGTTTTATCAAATGCTTTTTCTGCATCTATTTAGAGGATGATATGGCTATTGTCCTTCATTCTGATGATGGCTATATTGTATCTATTGATTTGTGTATGTTGAACCATCCTTGCACATCTGGGATAAATCCCACTTAATCATGGTATATTATCTTTTTTGATGTGCTGTTGGGTTTGATTTGCTAGTGTTATGTTGGTGATTTTCATGTCTGTGTTCATCATTGGCTTGCCATTTCCTTTTTTTGTTATATTCTTCTCTGGTTTTGGTATCAGGGTAATGCTGGCCTCACAGAATGAGTTAGGGGGAATTGCTTCCTCTTCAGTTTCTTGGAATAGTTTGAGAAGAAGTAATGTTATTTCTCCTTTATAAGTTTGGTAGAATTTGGCAGTAAAGCTATCCTGTCCTAAAGTTCTTTGTTGGGAGAGTTTTTATTATGAATCTTGTTGTTCATTATTCATCTGTTCAGGTTTTCTGTTTTTTCCTGATTCAGTCCTGGTAGGTATGTATGTGTCCAGGAATTTACCTGTTTCCTCTAGGTTTTCCAGTGTATTAGTGTATAGTTGCTCATAATAGAATTGATGATCTTTTGTATTTCTATGGTATCAGTTGTAATGTTCTTTTTTTTTTTTTTTTTTGCTGTTGTTCATCTTTAAGAAAAAAAAAACCTTTGTTTTACTGATCCTTTGTATTTTTGTAGCCTCTTTTTTTATTTAGTTCTTTATTATCTCTTTCCTTCTACTAATTTTGGTCTGGTTTGTTCTTGCATTTCTAGTTCTTTGAGGTACATCATTAGATTGTTTATTTGAAATCTTTCTACTTTTTGATGTAAGCATTTATTGCTATACACTTTCCTCTTAGCACTGCTTTTGCTGTATCTCATAGGTTGTGGTGTGCTATGTTTTTATTTTTATTTGTTTCAAGAAATTTTGTGATTTCCTTCTTAATTTCTTCCTTGACTCACTGGTTGTTCAGGAGCATGTTATTTAATTTCCATGCATTTGTACAGTTTCTTAAGTTCTTCTTGTTTTTGATTTCTAGTTTTATTCCACTATAGTCTGAGATGATACTTCGTATAATTTCAATTTTTAGAAATTTGTTGAGACTTGTTTTGTGACTTAACATATGGTCTATCCTGGAGAATGTTCCATGTGCTGATGAGAAGAATGTGTGTATTTTCTGCAGCTGTCGGGTAGAATATACCGTAGATGTCTGTTAGGTCCATTTGGTCTAAAGGGCAGTTTAAATTCAATATGTCTTTGTTAATTTCTGTCTAGATAATATGTCTAATCCTGAGAGTGGGATGTTGAAGTCTCCAACTATTACTGCATTGGAGTCTCTCTCTCCCTTTAGATCTAGTACTATTTGCTTTATAACTCTGGGTGCTCCAGTGTTGGGTGCATATATATTTAGAATTATAATATTCACTTGTGGAATTGATCCTTTTATTATTATTTAATGACCTCCTTTATCTCTTCTTACTGTTTCTCACTTAAAGTCTGTTTTATCTGATATTAAGATAAGCACTCCTGCTTGCTTGCTATTGGCTTTCATTTGTGTGGAATATCTTTTTCCATTCCTTTATTTTCAGTCTATATATGTCTTTACAGGTGAAGTGAGTTTTTTTAGGCAGCACATAATTGGGTCATTCAGCCAGTCTGTATCTTTTCAGTGGAAAATTTAATCCACTTACATTTAAGATTATTATTGATATGAGAGGACTTATTCCTGTCATTTTGTTAAATTATTTTCTGGCTGTTTTGTATATCCTTTGTTTCTTTCTCTATTATTGTTTATCATTGCAGTTTGGTGATTTTCTGTAGTGGTAACACTTGAGTCCTTTCTCTTCCTCATTTGTGTGTTTGTTTTACCAGTGAGTTTTACACTTTTGGGTGTTTCCATGATGATAGATATTGTCCTTTCACTTCCAGGTGTAGAGCCCTGGTAAGCATTTATTGTAGGGTTGGACAAATGGTGATGAATTTCCTCAGTTTCTGCTTGTCTAGGAGAGACTTTATGTCTCCTTCATTTGTGAAAGATAACTTTGCTGAGCATAGTATACTTGGCTGACAGTTTTCTTTTTTTTTCTTTTTCTTTTAGTACTTTGAATAGGCCATTTCCTTCTGGCGTGTAAAGTTTCTGCTGAGAAATCTCTTGTTAGTCTGATGGGGGTTTCCTTATATGTGACTAGACACTTTTCTCTTGCTGTTTGTAGAATTTTCTGTCTTTGACTTTTGATACTTTGACTATAATGTGCTGTGGGGAAGAACCTTTTTGGATTTTATCTATTTGAGAATCTCTGAACTTCTTGTTATCTGAATGTCTAAATTTCTTGCTATACTTAGAAAGATTTCAGCTATTATTTCATTAAACAGGCTTTTCTATGCCTTTTGGGCTTTTCTTCACCTTCTGGAACACTCAAAATTTGAATTAGTCACTTTATGGTGTCCCATATGTCATATACACTTTGTTCATTTTTTAAAATCTCTTCTCCTTCTTCTCCTTCTCCTTCTTCTTCTTTTGTTCTGACTGGGTTATTTCAAAAGAGCTATCTTCAAGTTTTGAATTTTTTTCTTCTGCTTGATCTAGTCTACTGTTGAAGCTCATGAATAAATATTTTATTTCATTCATTAAATTCTTCTGTTTCAGGATTTCCATTTGGTTCTTTTTTAGGATATCTGTCTCTTTGATAAATTTCACATTCACATCCTGAATTGTTTTTCTGATTTCTTTGTATGGTTTAACTGTGTTCTCGTGTATCTCAGTGAGTTTTTTTTTTTTTTTTTTTTTTTTTTAAGAGATGAAGTTTCACTGTGTTGCCCAGGCTGGAGTGCAGTGGCGCCATCACAGCTCAATGCAACCTCGGCCTTCCGGGTTCAAGTGATTCTTAAGCCTCAGTCTCCCAAGCAGCTGGGACTACAGGTGTGCGCCACCATGCTCAGCTAATTTTTGTATTTTTAGTAGAGATAAAGTTTTGCCATGTTGGCCAGGCTGGCTTCAAACTCCTGACCTCAGGTGATCCACTCACTTCAGCCTCCCAAAGTGCTAGGATTACAGGCATGAGTCACCACACCTGGCCAGTGAGCTTCTTTAGTATCATTATTTTTAGATTTTTCTGGCATTTCATAAATTTCTTTTCCATTAATATCTGTTGCTGGAGAATTATTGTACTCCCTTAGAGGTGTCATATTTCCTTGCTTTTTCACATTTCATGTGTCTTTACGTTGATATCTGCACATTTGGTGCAAAACTCACTTCTAATTTTTTGGATTGACTTTCGTAAGGGAAGACTTTTCCCTGAAGATGTATGTATGGTGTTAGTCGGTCAGAAAACTTTAACTTCGATTCTGGGTGCATGCAGTGGTGTAGTGTCTGTATGATTTCTTCAGCCGTAAACAGTGTCAGTGGTATTTGTGATCTTCTCAGTGGCTTAGGCTGCAGTTGTTAGTAGAGGCTGTGATGAGGTTTTGTTGGGGATGGGAACACAAAATGAGCCAGTCTTCCGGCAGCAGTGGGCCAAGGGTACCTATCCTTGGGCCTGTGGGCAGTGTATGAGAGCACTGGTGTTAATGAGACCAAGTGGGCCAATTCTTGGGTTTCCAGGTGGCTTGCTCAGGTGCCAGCAGTGGCAGTGGTAGGCTGGAGTGTGGACAAAATCTCACACTCTTAGGCAGCATGCATAGCATGGATGATGGCTACAGCAGTGGTGGGACAACTCTGAGGCTCCCAAGTGGCATACACTTGTGTTAGCAGTGGCTACAACAAGCTGGGTGGTCCAACCCCAGGCCTCTAGGTAGCACACGCAGGTGGGTGCTGGCTGTGATGGTGGCAGCAAGCTGTGTGGGCCATCTTCAGGTCCCTGGCAGGGATGCACAAATGCTGTCAGTGGGGACAGGGTGGGATAATCCCTAAGACACTGGAAGGCATGCTTAGGTATTGGGAGGGTGTAGCAGTGCCAGGCTGGTTGGGCTTGTACTCAGGACCTCCTGTGGTGGGCATGGGTGCAGGCTATGGTGCGCAAGGTGGGGCGATCCTCAGGCCCCCATGTGGAGTGCTCGGGTGGTGACGGCAGTGGTGATTATAAGCAGGGAAAGCCTGTCCTCAGGGTGTGTGCAAGTGCTCTGCAGCCCTGCAGGCGGTGGACAGAGTTGCTGTCAGTAGCAGCAGGCGCAGGTAAGTAGCTCTCAGGCTCTGGGGAGCATGAGTTTCGGTTCCTAATGGTGGCAGCTGTGGCAGCAGCCGCGGCAGTAGTGGGAAAAGCCAGTCCTCAGGGCACATGCAATTGCACTACAGCTCTGCTGCTAGTTGGGATGGGGGTTGCTGTTAGTGGCAATAGCTTTAGGCAGGCAGGTTTTAGGCTCTGGGAAGCATGCATTTTGGCTTCCTTTGTCCCGAGGCAGATCTCCCTGGTACACTGCACTGCCTGTTTCCTGGGATACAGGATACTGTGTGCTGTAGCGCTGGGGCATCCACCACAGTAGCCCTCCAGGTAGATGCAGAGGGATGTCAGTGGGGCTTGAGAGATGTGGAGATGCAGGTGCTGTTAGGCCCTAGGAAAGGATGCCGTCTGGTGGTGGCTGGGCTCTCAAAATCGTACCATGCTACAGTTGCTTAGGACTCAGGGGATGCGTGTGGGACCCAGTGTGAGTTCCCTCCTTGGAGCAACTCCCTAGCATGGTCTCAAGGCAGCTCCCCATGTTAGTCTGACAGCCCCCGAGGGTCAAGAGGCTCTCCCATGGCTAGGATTGCAGGAGTCTGTGGTGGAAATGTGGACCCCAGGGGATCTCTTCCCCTTTCCCCACACTGAGGAGCCTCTCAGGGCTTCTAGCTGATCCCGGCTGTACTTCCCTCTCCTTCCTTGCCTTGGGTGTTTCCTACCACTTTTCTGTTGAATCCCAGTGTTCTCTCTTAGATTCTCTATTCAAAGTGTGATTATCTACTTGCTATTTTGGTTCCTCTTTGTGGAGGAGGCAAGTGCCGGATGCGTCTAGTCAGCCCTCTTGAAGCCTTGCTTTATTTTTCACCATATTTCTTTCATATATATACATATATATATTGCCTGCCTCCATAAGAATGGAATCTCCACGAGGACAGGTATTTTTGTCTGCTCTGTTCACTGCTGTATCACCTTTGTTTAATTAGTGAACGAATGGCCTTCCCAAAGGTTTAGAACACAGTCCTACAGAAAGCTACATTTATGATTTTGTTATGAAGCCTAAGAGGAAAATTAAAACTATTCAGAGAAATGTGCTTCACAGACAGATAAACTAGCTCAAATTGGCTAGAAGGTACCATTCTAGTCAAAAGCAAGGGATCTCATCCCTCAATAACTTTTTTTTGTTTGTTTTTCACCTGAATACCTGTATATATTTAGGGAATGTATGGTTAATCTTTATCTTGCCCTTCATCCTGCTAATTCTCTCAACTCTTATAAATCCTATTTCTCAATCTTGTCTTTATTTTTTGTTTCCTCATGGATTATATCCAAGGTTTGAAAACGCAAAGGTCATGTACCAACCTGTAGTATCGAATGCTTTAAGCTGTCAGGACTTTTCACTGGCAATACAGAGCTGTCACTGATTTCTTGACAGTATACTATCAAACGATGAATTGATAAATCAAACAGAAAGGACAATATCACGTCAATCCAACATCTAGATCTAAGCTGAATTAAAAGTCTAAAAACAGCAAGGAAAGATCAGGGATGCTGTGGTCCCAGCATAAAGTCAGTCTGTGCACATTAAAGCCACACGCAGTGTGATCCTGAAGTCTTGCTCCCTGCTGCACTCAACGGCCTAGGAGCCAGATTACTGGCACTAAGCTGGGTCACTGCAGTTGCTTTTTAATGACTGCTAGTACACCTTCCAGTGCTCTGAACCGCAGGACATTCCATGATTCTCATTTAAATAATTCCCTCCCTTCTCTCTCCCAGTGCTGTTTGGATATGGGGGAGCTGGCAGCCTACCTGGTCCTGAGCTGAAGTCTTGTGAGGCCTAAAAACTTGGACTACATGGTAAATTGTATGTACTAAATGGGGGAAAAGGTAAATAAAATCACTTATTTATATGTGGTTAGTCAGTTTTTGCCAAAAGTGAATTAGAGTCTTATCAGAAGTAAATGCTAACCTGTAGCAGGGCAACCCCCACAAGGCTAACTCAAGGGAGGCGTTATGAAAGGAATGTTTGTGTCACCTTCAAATTCAAATGTTAAAACCCTAATCCTCAATGTGATAATATTTAGAGATGGTACCTCTGGGATGTAATTAGCATTAGATAATGTTATGAGGATAGGTCCCTGGTTCAATGAGACTAGTGTCGAAACCAGACAGTTCATAAACTTTCTCTGCCATAAGTGGACAGGGCGAGAAGGCTGCCCTCTGCAAGCCAGGAAGAGAGGCTGCACCAGAAACCAACCAGGCTGGCACAGTGATTTTGGATTTCTCAGCCTCTAGAACTGTGAGAAATCCATTTCTATTGTTTAAGCCACTCAGTCTATGGCATTTTGTTATGGCAGCCTGAGCTGACTAATACACAAGGTTACAGACTTTTAAAGCTGCTTTACACTGTAAACTCCCAGAAAGCATATTTGGAATTCTCTGACACTTTGAACTTGATTTTTTTCTTCTACTCAACAAGAGGGTACAGGAACACTCGTCCATCCGCATTACACATATATGCACACCCACACCCACCCACGTGCATATACACACAGTACTCTGAGAACAGCCACACCTCGCTGAGACAAGGTTTTCTTCACAGGGAAACATAAGTTGATAGAAAGTGCAGCTCTAGGATACTTTGGGGAAAACAGACATGCCTGGGCAGAGTCCTGCAGCCCTGGACTTCCGACCCAGTCACTGTGTAGTGTGCCTCCTGTCTGAAGAAGCCACAGACACAGGACAGGAAAGTAGATACATGCAGGATGGGATGTACTAGGGCCACATGGGGTGGGTAGAGGGCCATGAAACACACATACATCTTTCTTGCTCTGTAACCCTTCAGAGGAGATCCTCCAAACGCTCCTAAGAACCTGTCTTTGTTGTTTTGATGAGAAAAATTAACACAGTGAATATGGAACAATTAAACATAGGGAGGACAGAACTATGTATATTATTGCAGATGATGTTCTTCAAAGTCCTAAATGAATGCACACATCTGATGATGCTACAGATCCAGAAAGGAATGATCAATTCTATTAAGGATAGTATGCTGGATTATACATACACACACACACACACACACACTTCAAACAAAACAAAACACAGAAGGCACAGGTAATGTTTAGCAGGGTTCCATTTCCTGAGTTCCTCTGGCTTCCATTCCCTTTCAATCACATCCCTGAACTAAACTCTGAATAGCATATAACATATTAAGAAAGTCCTTTGTTCTAAAATTATACATACAAAGAAATTGAGTAGCCATTGTTTCTAAGCTGAGGGGAAGAAAATGAAATTAATTTTAAAATCTGAAGAACAAAAGGTTTTAATCTATAAACTTCACTGACATGCCTCTTAACAATCACTAAAAATGTTCTAGGTGCTACACATACCTAGGAGAGCCAGCCCACATATGCATGACATAATTTATTAATTAATATAGAGTTGGAAGGTACTTCATGCAAGGTGTAAATGAAAATCTCAACCACGAAAGTCCAATTAAAAACAGGCATAAAGCACTAAACATGGAAAACAATCAGAACACAATGGATTTCCCTCCTTTCCCATGTCTTCAAGATAGTAAGAAAACAGGCTGCTTAAAAAATACCTTTATTGGCGGGGCGCGGTGGCTCAAGCCTGTAATCCCAGCACTTTGGGAGGCCAAGACGGGCGGATCACGAGGTCAGGAGATCAAGACCATCCTGGCTAACACGGTGAAACCCCATCTCTACTAAAAAAATACAAAAAACTAGCCAGGCGAGGTGGCGGGCGCCTGTAGTCCCAACTACTCGAGGGGCTGAGGCAGGAGAATGGCGTAAACCCGGGAGGCGGAGCTTGCAGTGAGCTGAGATCTGGCCACTGCACTCCAGCCTGGGCGACAGTGCCAGACTCCGTCTCCAAAAAAAAAAAAAAAAAAAAAAAAAAAAAAAAAAAGCTTTTATTATGGGAAGATCTACTAGATAGGAAAGTAAGAAAGGACAGCACCTCCCCTCCACTGCCTAGCCAGAAGGCACCATTCAGGGACTGATCCTCTCTCCATAGCAACCTTGTAAATGCACACAATGGTTGACCACCTCCAGTAGTGGGTCACTAACCATTCCTGAAGGTAGATCATTCCAAAACAAAAAACATATGGGAAGTGCTTTGAAAGCTATCAAGTATTATCGGGATGTGAGAATCCCATCATCATCTTTCATCATTTGACAGACGCAACTGTTAGAACAGTAGTCCTCAATGTATGTACAAAGATATTTATCATTAGTTGTAGTAAGACAGAAAGTAAACTCATAGGTTCATCAGTAAGGATGATTAAACAACTGTTATAATGAACTAGTGAATCCATATGCATTGATATGGTACAATCTCCAAGATACATATATATATATATTTTAAAAGGCAGACTGCAACATAGTATGTACAGCATGCTACCATCCACATGACAGAAAGGATATGTTCACATACCTTTGTATATTCATGGAAGGACATGCATACATAACTGACTGCCTCTGGGAAGGGGAGCTGGAAGACAAGGGGACTGGAATTGGAGGAAATATACTCTGAATCATATATCCTTTTATACCATGCTCTTTACTTAAACATATTTTTTAAAAATCTGTAGTCCTTTTATCCTATTTGATTTTTCTCTACTTTAAAAAATGTTATAAGATGTAAGGGAGAAATGAATTTCTTGCAAAGTTAAATTCTTTTCCACTCTAGCTTCTACTCATGAATCTTTGTTTAATCTCTTAGAATGACAAAATACAAAATAATAACAACAAAAAGCCCTCTAATCTCCCTTTACAGCTAGCTATTCCTTTTATATGATTCTCTTATAGTTCATAAACATCTAAAAATAACTTCTTAAAAATGTGATACTATCAATCAAACATAAAGATATGGAGCATAGCTTTTAGCTATTTTAGGAGGAAATATTTCTTACATTTAATTGTTCTTTATTTTCAGTATTAATAGCTAAATTAATTACTTTAATGGCAATTGGTAGATGAAGTTAATATTCCTAGCTTTTTATATACACTAATTGTGATACTTTGACTCAGAGTAAGTCTAAATATTGGCTCTATTTTTTAAAGCATTTAAATGACATTTTTCTAAATAGAAATTAGTAGACATTCATTACAGAAAACTTGAAAAATAGAGAAAGCAAAGAGAAAAATTAAAACAATACATAATCATACCACTCCAGAGAAAACCACTATTAATTTTGCTATACAGATTTCCTTTTTAATTTCCAGCACATGCATGTATATATTATTTATATAATCAGAATCAAGCTGTACATATTGTTTTTAAAGTCTGTTTTAATAAATTATCACCCTCACTTATCTTTTGTTTTATAAAGTTTGTGAGTAAGATTATAAAACACATTATTTTAAAAATTTCAAATTTTAATTTTAGTTTTTTCTTTTAATCTGACACGTTAACTGAAACAAAAAAATTAAAAATTTATTGTCCAAAATTCACGAACTGAAATAAATCTTAAAGAAATTTAAATAAACTTTCAAATAAATGTTTTTTGAAAGTTTAAAGCATTTATATTTCTGAAGTGATTAAAGCTTAAAACTGTACTGGGACTTCTGGAATGCCCTGTATTATAAATATGATCCCAGGCTATGGTTTTTGTTTTGTTTTGTTTTTTTCCAGTGACTAACAGGATTCTGTTATGCTGCTATACTGTAATATACTTATCTAATCCCTTATTACTGAACTTTTTTTTTTTTTTTTTTTTTTTTGAGACAGAGTCTTGCTTTGTCACCCAAGCTGGAGTACATTGGTCACCCAAGCTGGAGTATATTGGTATGATCACAGCTCACAGCAGACTTGACCTCTTGGACTCAAGTGATCCTCCCACCTCAGCCTCCCAGGGACTACAGGCACACCCCACTATGCCTAGCTATTGTTTTTGTTTGTTTGTTTTAGTACAGATAAGCCTTGTTATGTTGCCCAGGCTGGTCTCAACTCCTGGGCTCAAGTGATCCTCCCACCTCAGCTGCCCAAAGTACTAGGATTACAGGTGTGAGCCACCCCCCCCCCCCGGCCTGGATATTTATATTGCCTCTTTTAAGAGGTCACAAAGAACATAAAAATAGGGGAATAAATGCTTGTCAGGTAAAAACACTCCACTCAGATTAGAACTACAATAATATACTGAAATCCTAGAGCAACAGGGATGTAAGTATTAAAGGTTTTTAACACATATTGTTAAATTATCTTCCAGAATGGCTAAACATTGCCACCAATATTGGCACTACTTAGAGTAAAACAAAAATGTCTTTAAAAATAAAAGTGATTGTTTTCCTCTTAACCAAAGACATTTACAATAATTAAAGTAGTACATTTCAGGCTTACTATGTTACCACAGCTTGAAATAAATCTCCATGGTGTGGTTCAGAAGAGCTCTTTTACAAACTGACCCACAATCCTTACTGGAGTTTGAAGGAGATAAAGTTTTAAATAAGCCCATAATAGAATACAGTTAACCAAGTCTTTAACACGAGTAGTGGGATCAGACGTATTGGAGCTAAGCTAAGTCTTCCCTCAGCTTGCTCAGAAGCTGCTCACAGGAGAAGAGGGCACAGGTGGCCAATGAGGGAATAAGTAGCAGGACTCAGCCCTTACCTACAGTGTTGCTATCTTTCTGGAAGTTGGGTTGAATTAATTAATTGAGGAGCAGGGGTGAGACTAACTATCTGCACCTTGGGGAAGTTACTGGATCTGTGCCTAGATGGAACATGAAGGGAAAAAAACTGTGAAAACACTAATTAATCTTCCTGATGTTTTCAAGTCTGACTTGAAATCTTTCAACTTTTAGGCAGGGCCTTCAAATCCATTTAAAATAGATGTTTCAGCGATTAGCAACCTGATCAGAATGAAGCTTTTGGCCCTCTAAGAATGATAAGCAAACTGCTGTCAACAACGCATTGGACAAAAAAGGTAATAAAGGACCTTGGGCCATAACCACTTCCTTTTTATATGCCCCTCGCCTTTCAAACCTCAAAAGGGAGGAGAATTTAGCATAAATGAAAGGAAAAAATTCATAGCCACTAGGAGTGATCACAGCCCATACAAAGCAGACCGGGCAAGCTCCTATGATGTCACACCATGCCACACACAGACCTCCAGAAGAAGTAGGCTACGGCTTTCGAAAGTGCCAAATATTCTCTGATTACAGTACGTGAGCCTATGAGAGACAGCCTTCCAAGAAAATCAGATCGTGGCTGAATTATTCAGTTTGGACAACGGATATAACTTTTATACTAGCCAAAGAATAAAAAGAATATATTTTATGCATTCGACACAGGCAATTCTGGCCCTTTATAATAAAATGGTTCCACTGTGTGCTGGTGGACCCTTGTTAAAGGCAGCTTCTAAGTCTAGACCATGGGAACACCTTTTAGTTGGAAGTGCTTTCCACTGGGCTCCTTCAGTTCCTCTGTAACAAAAAAGCCCTTGGGTGAGATCCAAGAAAGTGTTTTCAGGTATTAGCAAAAACTCTCTTATTCAGATAAATAGAACTTGGCTCTGACATTTACTAGCTGTGTGGTTTTGAGAAAATTATTAACTTCTCTAAGCCTCTGTTCCTTCATCAGTAATGAGGAAGATATTAATGGTATTCACCTTATAGGAGTAGAAATACAGATTAAATGAGACAGTGCAGGAAAAACACTTAGCATCTGAACATCATGATTCTCTCAGTTTTATAGGTAATATAGGTTAACTATTTTAGAATATATAGAGTAACCAAATCTTAGCCATCAAAGTGTTACCTATCAAACAGACTTAGCAAACTGCGTTATTTATTTATTTTTATTTTTTATTGAGACGGAGTCTCGCTCTGTCGCCCAGGCTGGAGTGCAGTGGCATGATCTCGGCTCACTGCAACTTGGGTTCTGGGTTCAAGCGATTCTCCTGCCTCAGACTCCCTAGTAGCTGGAATTACAGGCACCCGCCACAATGCCTGGCTAATTTTTGTAATTTTAGTAGAGACGGGGTTTCACCATGTTGGCCAGGCTGGTCTGGAACTCCTGACCTCAGGTGATCCTCCTGCCTTGGCCTCCCAAAGTGCTGGGATTACAGGCGTGAGCCACTGCTCCCAGCGTAAACTGCATTATTTAAAAATAACCTGTTATTAAATGCAGATTTAGAAATAAATACATTTATGAAATCCTTACGGATGCTTAAAAATGTTTTCCTTGATTATGCTACTTACAAATTTTCTCTGAAATTGCTTCACTACTCATTGGTTACCAAGTCCCTTCTTGAAGACAAAGGCAAACTTCAGTACCTATCTATGTAACTAGTGACAGTGCAATCATTCAGTCCAAATGATTCGTATGGAATCAGTCACACAATCAGAATGAAGAACATGTGCATAAGTAAGATTCTATTAGCTGCAGAGAACTGTCAATTCCTGAAAAGTTTATCTTCTCCAGCATTCCAACCAAGAACCTCTTTTCACACTATAGTATCGGCAACTCATGGTTTCCACACCCACCAACATGTTAATACTAAAGCTATATCCAGTCTCAACCTCTTTCCAAGCCCCTAATCCTAAATTTCTAACTGTTTCTTGGATATCTCCCCCTGGATGTCCAGTAGGCATTTAAAACTCATCAGGGTCCTGGCAAGAAACAGATGGCACACTGAAAAGGGAGATAGAAGCAAGTCTGATGAAGGCATTCGTTATGAGGTTGTAAACAGGGTTTAGGGAAATCAAAAAGACATAGAGAAGCACCCTAGGGCCGGCAACAAAGGAAAGGCGTTCCTTATCACTGGGACCAAACCAAAGATAACTGTAGTGTCAGGAGCGGGGCTCCCAGTGGAGTTGTGGCCATAGGTAGAAGACTGCAAACACAGCCACACCAGTGCAAAGAAGGGAAGAAGCCAGGGATAGGAGAAATATCCCTCCTCACTCTCCTTCCACTCTCCAATCTCTAGCTGCTGAACCCAATCAAAGGCCAGAAGGTAAGAAAATTCATTTTGATGCAGCCATCCAGGGCACATACCAAAGTGAAGCGGTCCAAATCCAGATTTACTAGTTTGGCATCCACCCCTCCCCCTACTCCCCCAAAATGTGTCCTTCCCGTGGTATTCACTATTTTGGTTAATAGGATAACTCGCTAGAGTAGTTTTTGGTCATTCAACCTTATTATCATGACCTAGACCTCTGCAGCTCCTATTCTCCTACCGCAGCTCCTCCTACTTCAAGTTACTCTTCTCTCCAAGCCAGCACCCTCCATGGACTCTAGTTATCTTTACAAAACTTAAACCTCAGTGTACTCACCTCCTAGGGCTGCCGTAACGAAGTACTACAGACTGGATGGCTTCAACCACAGAAATTGATTTTTCTCGAAACTGTAGAGGCTAGAAGTATAAGGAGTTAGCAGGGCTGGATTCTCTTGAGATCTGCTTGGTTTGTAGGTGGTTGTTTTCTCCCTGTGTCTTCCCCCTGTGTGTATCTGTGTCCTAATTTCCTCTTATTATAAGGACATTGGTCATATTGGGTTAGGGCCCATTCTGATGACCTCATTCTAATCTAATTACATCTTAAAGGCTTTATCTCCAAATATAGTTATATTCTGAGGTACTAGGGGGTTAAGGCTTCAACATATGAATTTTGAGCAAACTTTACTTCCAAAGCATTTTCTCTGCTTAAAAGCCTTCAGTGTGGCCGGGCGCAGTGGCTCATGCCTGTAATCACAGCATTATGGGAGGCTGAGGTGGGTGGATCACTTTGAGGCCAGGAGTTCAAGACCAGTCTGGCCAACACGGCAAAACCCCATCTCCACTAAAAATACAAACATTAGCTGGGTGTGGTGGCACACGCCTGTAATCCCAGCTACTCAGGAGGCTGAGGCAGGAGAATCCCTTGAACCCAGGAGGTGGAGGTTGCAGTGAGACAATATCGTACCACTGCACTCCAGCCTGGGTGACAGAGCAAGGCTCTGTCTCAAAACAAACAAACAAACAAACAAAAACAAAAAAACAAAAAGTGCCCCTTCCCCCACCATTTTCTCTAAGACATACTCCAGATTTTTAAACCTGGCATGCAAAATGACCTTAACAACTTGCCTACTCAACTTACTTTTCCAGCTTCACCTCTTGCATCTGCTGTTTTTGCATTCAGATATCAAGTTCCTCGAACCAATGATCATTTTACAACCATACTTTATACCTCACCTTTGTATATGCAGTTCTCTCTGTGTAGAATACTCTCACATGTCCAATAATCTGTAAAGTTATTTTTGATGCCTGAGGCAGAGCCAATTACACCCTTCCCATTCCTCAAAGAAACTTGAACACCCTACTATTATAGTATGTATCACCCTGAATTGCAATTAATTCTTTACGTCTTTCTCCCACAGTACACTGGCAATTCCTTGAAGGCAAAGACAATGTCTGGTTTTGCTTATCACTGATTCCTCTGCACCCAGAGCCGTACCTGGGACACAGTAGGAGCTAAACAAATATTTCTTGAATGAAGGAAATGAAAAAATAAGTGAAAACATGAACAAACCAATAAAAGAGGAAACGGTTTAATTTCTCTTTTGATACCTAGTACAGAGGTATGGTACTCACCAAACTTAAGAATGTACTTAATAAATGATTGCTGAATAAAATCCTGACTGAAGCATACAGGAAAATCTGAAACCATGAAGGGATCTGGAGTTATTTACTTTAAGAAAAGTTATGGAAGCTGATTATCTCTGAGGTAAAAAGGAAATGGATTTTAAAAAGCCTATAAACTTCAGGGAAGAAGCGCCAAGATACATGTGACAAGGCAATCTGAGCTCCACTCAGATCCAAGAACAAAGGGTTCCTGGTTTAAGCTATGGAAGTATCTGTTCCAGAAAGCAGCTGGGCAGAATTTCCTCACACGAATAGCTCTTAATGTATGGGAAAAAGAAAAGAGCAAAACAAAACAAGCAAAGGCAGCAAAAGGGAATAATTAGTGTAAACAGTTTAGTTTTTTTTTTTTTTTTTTAATGCATTGGACAAACTCCAAGAAGGGAAAAAAAAATGTTGTGGGATAAACATCTGTTCACTCGGAACATGACAGAGCCCCTGACAGGCTCTGCGGCCTGTGTGTGTCCTTATGTGCCCGAGGTTTATATTTATGCTTCCACTGCTCAGACAGCCCACAGAGTGGCCCAGAAAAAGACCTATTCCAGGCCAGGATGCACTCCTCTAACTCCATGTAGGGGTGCAAGGGCAACTCTCACTCGGTTGTGTTTGACACAACAAAAAACACACTGAAGGGAAGAAGAGCAAATACCAATTGCACATGTGGAACTGCCCTGCTCCACCTGCACTGGGTTCCATCGACACTGTATTTTACTGACTGCACGGAATGCACGCAAGTGACCAGACACCACACGTTTATGGGGATTAGCACTGTCTTTCCATCCCTATGATCCTTGGTATCAAGATATTAAGTGCAACAACTTGAAGGAGTCTGTTTTCTTGTGCCAGATGTGCCTTTTGCAATCAGTCACTGAGTCTAGGAGTTTCTAAGAGAACTCCATGAGAAAATTCATCTTCAGTTTTCAGTACCACCTGATAGTTTCTATCTCCCCAACTGAGTAGAGGTGCATAGCAGTGGGCCTAGAGATGAAGGCAGATGGAAATGATCTAGCAATCTGCAATGGGCAGTGCCCTGAGGGAAACACCCACAAGGGGTGGATGGCCTCAGTTCTCATCTCCATGATGCTAGATCACGTTACCTTAGAGCCTTGGGCCATGAGAGTCCAATTCTGAGGCCTCTGACCCAGCTCCGTCAGCCTAGCCGATCTTACACAAGTCTCACCCTTAGGAGTGCATTGTGTTAAGATGGGGACAGACTGCCTCGTCCTTATCTTTCTCTCTGGCTGGGTTCACAACTTCTCTTGCTTTATCATCCGATTTACTCCCTTTTCTCTTCCTAAGACCCACTGCTCTCAGTTTTCCGTTATTCTTATGGCATTCATGTCTAACTCTGACATTCTATTAAATATCTGGCGGGGGTGACTGACTTTTGCTTCTCTCCTAGACCTTTGTCCCCAGCACCATGTGTGCATTTTCTGTGACCTGCCTCAAGATGAGAAAAATGTTCTTTTTCTCCCCTTAGGCATGAAGCTCTCTGGGTCTCTAAAGTCTCCCTGATAGCCAGCTACTGACTTACTCCACATAATCCAAGAGGTCACATTTAACAGAATTATTCTGAGAGTGGCCAGTTGGGGCTGTTAACAAAACTAATTCTCAAGCTGATCCTGGCCCACCTGCTGACTTGGCTGGAAGAAGCACTGGCACCCAGAGCTTCACACTCAGAAGAAGGTCACGGGGGAAGCAGAGTGGCTGCCGGCTGGGAGGCATCTGGGAGGAGTCAGGATTTCACCAGGTTGGCCACAAAAGATGACACCACCATCTTTTTTCAGGGGGCACCTCCTTCTATCTGTCTACACACAGATATGTCTACACCCACAATAAAAATGTTTATAAATAAAAATATTTGGTACCAGTTTTGATTTTCTACAGAATTGGGACTAAAAAACCAATTTATTCTTACACTTGTGGATTAAATGGTAACTCCACAGTTTAATTTTATCTGAAAGGGGAAAAAAAGCTGACATCTAGCAGTTAAACATGTCTTTGTCACTAGAGGCCTATGACACAAATCTCGATGATATTTTATGAGAACATGTATAGCTTTTCTCCACTTGTGGCTATAATTGCTGTTGGAGAAGCCCCAACATGTAAAGGTTGATGCTTCTGAATGTGCTGAAAGATGCTGGAACTAAACCATGCAGTGACAGCTATCAAAATGTCACCAATGCAGTGTCATATTCAGTCAAGATGCTTAAAAATTCAAATGTTCAACTAACACTGCTCTAGCTGTGCGAGGAAGAGGATTACCTGGCTGGTTGTTAGGGAAATGAAATAAGGTAATGTGCATAACAGCACTTAGGAAGAAGCCCTGTGCAGGGCTGGCCGAGCTAGGAAGAGCTATCGTTCACTGGGCGCTGACTCCATAAAGTAGTGCATGCCAGACACTAGTCTCATTACACATGTTTTAACTCAATTCATCCTCACAACTGTGAAGTAGACGCTATCCTCATGCCTGGGTAAAAGGTGACAAAAAGGAGGCTAAGAGAATACCCAGCTACTCAGTATTGGAGGCTGGATTCAAATCCAGGTCTGTCTGACTTTGGAGTCTTTACTTTAACCGTTACTTAAGTTCTGGTTTCTCAAAAGCATCCTGCAGAAAGCCGTGTACGTTTCAGGTGCTCTTTGTCTTTACCGTCCAGGTGTGAGGCGTGCGCCTCAGGGCCCAGAGATGTACTCTCTTTACGTGGGCCTAAACACCCACTGGTATTTTAAAAAAGACAAAATACGGTATTTCAAGTTTCTAAATAATTTTTGTTTAAACAATTACAACTCCTTGCTGCTTGCCCATACATTTAAAAGGTTTCATTTGAAATCACTAGTATTTATTCTAGGAATCAGTAGTTGGTTTGAAGAGAAGGTTGCAGTAGCTAAAATTTAAATTTATACTAATTTAGGGCACAGGAAGCAGTGTATAATATAGTGAATTATGTTTCAAATGGAAAACAAACAAAAGGATGTCCAAATGTTTCATCCTATATCTATCAGAGTCCATTTCTGTTGCTAAATAAAATAAAGATCTCAGTCCTCAGTTTACCCCAGCTGCAAAATGAAAATAGTACCTCACTCAACATATGAGTGATTAAATTAGCTGCAGCTGGGCCAGCTTGGCATTAAGTAACTGCTGTGCAAGACTTTTTGACCGCAAAAGAGCAAAGTGGAGGGGAACAAGTGCCAAAAAGGACACACCCACCCATTTGTGCTCCCTTTTGTATTAGGAATGCAGGGCCTCAGCATTGCCCAAGGGGTTTCAGGGTAAGATGCTGGACAGGTCTGCTAGGCAGCTCTGGCTAAACCTTGCTTGAAAAGTGGAAGAGTTTGGGTTCTAAGTAGCTCCAGAATAAAAGGAAGAGGGCTCTTTGAGACACTTTGGGAGTTTGAGCCAAACCAGAGACTCTGAAAATGGGGAAAGCAAACTGGAATTTCCTTGAAGGCCTATCTCTAATTTCTACTTTCTACCTACTCCCAACCCAACTTTCGCTCCCATCCCCATTCCCATTCCCCGCAGTCATCTGACTGGAAACTGGCTCAAGCTCTGAGTGAGTCACTGGTTGACCCAAGCACCTAGACTCCTGGAGCCCCCCAGGAACCCTAGGAGCCACAGTGAAGCGCGGGGGTACAGGCAACTCAAAACGAGAATGTGCCAACTTCCCAAAAAAAGGCAATGGTTGGGCATGTGCTCTCTGCTCCACAATGGCATTCTTCAAATGCTTTATAAGCCACTTAAAAAGAAAACTGCCTACCCATAATTCCCTGAAGACGTCTGGCTGGTTTATGCAATTTCCCAGTTATGCATCTTTCCTGTTAAGGGAATCTGTTGGAAAGCTGGCTCTGCACAATTGGGAAACTTGGGACCATCATGATTAATCATTAATAAATTCACAGAGAACCTCGCCTCACGATTTAACTCTGCAGTAGTCTCCAGAAATTTGACTAAATGATGCTAAATATTTTTTAAAAGCATAGACAGTAGAAATCTTCCATGTACTTTCTGACAACTCTTACACAGACTACAAATTTCTGTACTTTCCAAACTCTCCCATGCATCCATCGTCTCTAACACCTACCAGACTGCATCCTTTGCCCATTTGCCCACACTCACTATTTCATTACTATTTCATTCCACCTACCTACTCTTTATTTAAAACAAAACAAAACAAAAAAACCCCCAACAATTTATATGTTCCTTTCTACGTTCATTTAATTTAGTTTTCTGGATCCATGTGTATGCAGTATTTGCACATGCTAGATCCTAGTGCTAAAAAAACAAACAAACAAACAAACAAAAAATTCAAATATTTAGGAAGCACCGCCCATGGGTTCAACTTCTTATTAGGAATAATGAAAGATAATACAAAAAAAGGCATATTTGTGTGATCGTGTGCATTGCACAAGTATATTAATGTGTGGGTAGTGATTGTGCATACGTGCACTTCTGGGGGCTCCCTTAAATTACTGCCTCTGTAACCTAACGCTGTGGCTGACTGAACAAAAGAAAATGTTCTCAACACAATGTATAAGATAAATTAATATATACTTGGATAGGTGTCTGAGGGGCCCAAGGGGGATTAGCTATCACATAACCATACGCTAAGCTCCGTGCACAGGCCCAGCTAAAAAGAACATACGAAAACCAATCATGGCCAGGCACAGTGGCTCATCCTGGAATCCCAGGTTTTTGGGAGGCTGAGGTGGGAGGATCCCCTGAGGCCAGTTCAAGACTAGCCTGAGCAACTTATTGAGACCCCATCTCTACAAAAATAAAAATACTTAGCTGGACATGGTGGTGCATGCCTGTAGTCCCGGCTACTTGGAAGGCTCACACAGGAGGATCACTTGAGCCCAGGAGTTTGTGGTTACAGTGAGCTATGATTGGCCCATTGCACTCTAGCCTGGGTGACAGAATTAGACTCTTTCTCTTAAAACAAACAAACAAAAACTCAATCATTTTCTGGGTTTCTTTCAGGACGTGAAACCCTCCCAGATTATTACCTTTTACCTAACCAAATTCTGGCAATTTTTTTTTTCGATGGGGATGGAGTTTCACTGTGTCGCTCAGGCTGGAGTATAGTGGTGCAGTCTCGGTTCACTGCAACCTCTGCCTCCTGGATTCAAGCAATTCTGCCTTAGCCTCCTGAGTCGCTGAGATTACAGGTGTGTGCCACCAAGCCCAGCTAATTTTTGTATTTTTAGTAGAGATGGGGTTTTGCCATGTTGGCCAGGCTGGTATCCAACTCCTGACCTCCTGGAGTTGATCCACCTGCCTGGGCCTCCCAAAATGCTGGGATTGCAGGTGTGAGCCACTGCATCCAGCCAATTCTGGCAATTTTTAAAACATCCATATTGGTCTACTCACAGTGCCCTAAAAATGCCAGGCACACTCCTGCATTCATGCCTAGTTCACATGTCCCTTCTGTCTGGAATGCCCATCCTCTCCGTTACCTCCTGGAAAACTTCTATTCTTCCTTCGATGTCTTATTCAGATGTCACCCTTTCTTCGAGTCCTTCTTGGACTCCACAGCAGACAGAGCTCACGGCCCTTTCCACTGGGCTCCTATGGTTCTATGTGCACACCTCTATTACAGAATTCATCACACTGTCCAAGTTAGTTACTTCTGTGCCTGACTCTGCCAGTAGACTCTACTCTTCTTGAGTGTCGGACATCTTCAATCTTATTCCATAACCTCCCACCCTGACTTAAAAAGTGTCAGTAGACTGTCTGACGTGTGATAGGCACCCAAATAAATGTTGGTTGAATGAATGAATAATGACATATTACACTAGTTCTTTTTTTTTTTTTTTTGAGACGGAGTCTTGCTCTGTAGCCCCGGCTGGAGTGCAGTGGCCGGATCTCAGCTCACTGCAAGCTCCGCCTCCCGGGTTTACGCCATTCTCCTGCCTCAGCCTCCGGAGTAGCTGGGACTACAGGCGCCCGCCACCTCGCCCGGCTAGTTTTTTGTATTTTTAGTAGAGACGGGGTTTCACGGTGTTAGCCAGGATGGTCTCGATCTCCTGACCTCGTGATCCGCCCGTCTCGGCCTCCCAAAGTGCTGGGATTACAGGCTTGAGCCACCGCGCCCGGCAACACTAGTTCTTTAGAAACAAACAGAAACTCCTGAAATTGAAATCAGTGAATTTCCTCAGAATGCAGGAATTTGAGATAAAATGTTTTATCCTTTAGCTATTTAAGTGAAAAGAGAACTTGTTGATGATGTTAAAGTTCCAAAAAATGCTATTCATACCAGTAAAATTTCCAGACATGCACTAAAGCAGAATCAAGGCAGCCAGACAGCTTAAACCACTGGCGATAACTTCAGAGAAAGAAAGGGCAAAGGCATTAATGAGAATGAACAAAAATTTCCTACTCTGCCAACTTAAAATCTCTTTTCAATTTAGAAAACCTCCCACAACTCCTATGCAAAAATTCAAAGTTTAAATCATGCAATAAATAACAATAATGCAGGCAAAAGCTGCATTGGGAAAGTAAGATCAATAAGTGTAGTAGAAGTCTCAAGCTATATTACATAGCCTTATTATAATGCTGAAAGAAGGAATTTGACTTCCAAATAATGAAAGAGACAAACAGCAGAATGGTCCAAGAAATGGAGAATACAAATTCAAGCATGGATGTTGCCAATCCTAACAGATGAACATTCCAAGGAGCTCACACTGGCACGGAGATTTAGAATGGTGGCAGATAGTTCCACTCTGAAACCACTTTTGTTGCTGGTAGTTTTAGGGCTGCTTTGAGGCATAAACTGAGGAGCTACTTTATTACTACAACAGCGTGTATTTCAGTACTTTTTAACTTTCTTGTGTTGATGAAGTTATTCAAGTTATCATTTTTGTTTTTCCTTTGGATCTGTCTTTTCTCCCTATGTGGGCTTCTTCATTCAGAGTTTATTAGTATAGTTTTACTATCTTGCTGATTTAAACCTGGTGTAAATATTTTGTTGTTTTTATTTTTGAATTTTTTAATCATTAGGTGAGGGTGAACAGTGTTCTACGTTTATTAGTTGTTTTAATTCTTCCTCTGTAAACTGAATGACATTGCTCTTTTACCTATTGAGATTTTAAGTGTTCTGATCAATTTAAATAGAAATGCTGTTAACTTTTTACTATATTTGTGATCAATATCATTCCAGTTTGTTTTTTAAATAGTTTTCATGTTATTTCTGACACAAAGAAGAAAAGCTCAGCTTGAAGGCTTGGATAACTACTCATGATTATATCATTAGTAGGTGGGACATCAGATATTAGAACCCAGGCCTGCCTGACCCCACAGATCAGGTCCTTAAAGAATTTGTTGGCTGGGCACAGTGGCTCACGCCTGTATTCTCAGCACTTTGGGAGGCCAAGGCTGGTGGATCACGAGGTCAGGAGATTGAGACCATCTTGGCCAACATGGTGAAATCCCATCTCTACTAAAAATATAAAAATTAGCTGGGCATGACGGTGCATGCCTGTAATCCCAGCTACTCGGGAGGCTGAGGCAAAAGAATCGCTTGAACCAAGGAGTCAGAGGTTGCAGTGAGCCGAGATTGCGTCACTGCACTCCAGCCTGGCGACAGAGAGAGACTCCGTATCAAAAAAATAATAATAATTTGCTGAACGGGATTAATACATTTGGGTCCAAACTTGATTGATGATCTGCGGCCATCATTGAGGATTATCAGTTAATATATTTTGTATTTAACTTTGTTGAAACTGTCTATTTTTGCTGTTATCAAAGCTTGTTTATCCATAGCAGCCTGTCTGCCTTGAATCTGTTGTTTCATATATGCTAGGGGTGTAAAAATTAGCTAAGTTTGCCAGGGCAGTATAAAACAAAATGGCTGACTGCATTTTAAAAATGGGGTTTGGCTCTTCAGACTCCCCTTCTTGGAGTTCAGGGATCAAGGCCCTTTTCCAGCGTATTGCTAGGAGTCTCACCTTTGGATAACTGAGGTTTTTCCAGGGCTGGTAATCTGACCTTCCTATAGTAGGCACTTGATAAACGTTTGTTGAAGATAATGAAATACTTTTCTTTAGTTTTCTAAATTGCCCAGGAAAAGCTTTCCCAGTCAAGATTAGAGACACAGCAATTTTCCACACACAGGGAAATAACTGGGAAATTATTCTTATAAGGAAAAAAGTCTTACAGTTTTCTGTAAATAAAAGAGTATCCTATTTTCATTCCCACAGAAGTCTAAAAATTACAGACCAGTGCATTTGTTTTTCTAAAGAAACATATGTAATTCACTTTAATGAAAAGTTGGCTATGAAAGAGATTTCTATCAATTAAATTGAATGGTGAATCATATTTTCCCATTAAGTTCCATTTAAAAATTTGTAATACAGAATCAAACTTGGCCTTCTCCTCAAAGATGTCCCTAGATTACATATATTCATTTAAGGAAAAAGGCAGTTTTCTTTTTCAATTCAACCAACTAAAAATGTATATAAGTCACAAAATTAAAATTCCAAATAATCCTTAAAATTCCATATGTCTGCTTCATTGACGGTAGACCCTACTGTAAAATAAGATAAGCCTTTTATGGTCTTTGCAATTAATTCTATAATCCTTTATCTCTTAAGGTAAATATTCCGTTCTAAAAGTCTTCTAAAATCAATTATTTTGTAGGATAACTCCTGATAGCTTATTTATAATGCTGGAGACAACTGCTCAGGAACTATTAATAACTTAGTATTCTTTAAATAGACTATGAAAAACTATAATTTACAAATATTTATAACTTGCTTATTCTGTGACTAATACCTGCCAGGCTTTGTAGTCAGCAGTGGGTTTAGAACTATAAATAACATATAAATAATACATGGTCTCAAGAATCTCCCAATTAGTAGCAGAGAAAGACAGAAAATTAATTTAAATTCAGTATCATAACAATTATTATTGAGCACAGACAGCCATCTAGAAACACAAAAAGGGACATTCTTAACTGTCTGGTGGAAGGGTGCTAGGAAATGCTTCAGTGAGGAGATGACATTTGTGATGAATCTTGTGGGAGGAGTAGAAATTAACTAGGAAGATAAGATTACAAGCAGAGAAAAACAAAATAACCTTCCTCACACTAACTCTCTTAACTCTGGGCACACATACTCAGAAAAATATATCTGTTCTCACCCCAAAAATAAATTTGCAATCATTGGAAAAAGAAGCATTACTAATAACCAGCATAATTTTATTAACAAATCTAATCAAATAACTCCACTTTTCTTCTCAGAGGAGGTGATCTAGTGAATAGAGGTAAATATTTTTCCTAAAATGTAGGTACCTCATGTTATGAATTATCCGTATATGCAACAACTAATTTCACACTTCCTACTAATTTCCACCTCTGAGAATCCAAAAGGAAGTCCTCTAGAACAGCAACTGAGCTGCCTGTGGCTGATAGCCCCATCTGGTGGTTGGTATGGGGAACTGTGCAGTATAGGGTTTCCATCCTACTTTTCCCAGAAGGAAAGAAAACGCTGTTTTTCTCACTGTCTCTACTTTTCTCCTTATAGCTCGTTATCTCCAGCACCTGGCACTCAGCACACAAATATTTGTTTTTAGATTCCCAATAAATATTTATAGAACTGAGCTGTTTTGAATAAGAAATCATTAACACAAGGCTTTGTATAGGCTTTTCCATTTTTCCTAAGCACTTTCACATTTATTACCTCAGCACTTTTAGCTCAGTCACCTTAGTATGAAGATGAAGAACAGTATTGCATAAATCATCAGGATTCTCATCTGCTTGCATTAAAATACGGTGTACTCTGTGAGGAGACGATCTTTCTCTATCGATCAATTATTTATGAATAAATGAATAAATTTCCTATCTTTTTCTCTCCAAATTCTTATTCTGGTACCTTAAGAACTGTTCTTCATTTTATTTGTAAGGCAAAAGCCACCATAAATCATCCATTTGAGTTGTGCTAGTTAAACATATACTTGCAGCTGAGCAAACGGAGGGTAAAGATTGTGATAATAAAGAACTATCTACTTATACAGCTGTTGAAGTAGTTTTTAAAAAGAACTCAAATATTCCAGAAGTCTCCAAGTACTTTTTTCTTTATCTTTTAATCTATCCTGCCTTTTCTAAGGTGTTGACCTTCAAGATTTTTTAAAACTTCAATTTTATTTTTCTATAATGTTAAGTTACTTAGGTTGCAAAGGTATTAGTTTACAGAAGCAAAAGAGAGAGAAGAGAGATATAGGAAGACTACAGATAAAGCAAATGGAAGAAAATTTAAAAGGTAGGAATAGCACAGAAATACTGTAGGATTCAAAATTTAATTTGAAAAAATAATATAAAAGAAAGAAAAGTGGGGGAAAATGGTGATATAAAACAGGGTCTGTGAAAGACTTCAACTGATCCTCAACTATAAAGTGTATTCATATCATATATACTTGTTTAAGAAAAGACAAAAATAACACAAATATACAAACTCTGTTAATAGTTACACTGTTGACATATCTCCCATATCCACATTTTCTGAGCCATTTTGAAGAAATCTTTTATTTAACCTTTTCTATTCTCAAGTATCTTGTTCTGTGAAACAAAAGGGTCTGACTATATGATTTTTAAGGCCTCTTCTAGCTAGAAGTTTGCTGTTGTTGCTGCTGTTTTGAACATTCTCTGAGCCTATGAATGATTTAAAAAAAAATACATAAAGAAGGGCAAGGCAAGGAAAGGCAAATGAAGGCGCCAGAAGGAATAAAAGATTTCATACACAGAAATGTTAGTAAGAAAAATGATGTTTTCCAGACAAACACCTCTACTTATTAAAGGCATTAATTAAAGTAACCAAATACGGCTGTTTTCACTCAGGATATACCCTGCAATGCCAAAATAGCAACCACCTTACCACCACCACTCCCCTGTTCCCCTAAAATCAGAAATGCTTCCTTTGAAATATTCCTGTTTCTCCAAGTTGAATGGGTCATTATCCAAAAGAAGTCTCTAAGCTAAACTTCCATATTCAGCTTCAGGTTTTGAATTCATAAAATGAGGAACTGAACACTGACCTCTCTTGCCAAGGGGCTGCACACTTTGTTTAATATGGCACTTTAAGGCCTTCAGTTTTAAGATACTTGAGAAGTACAAAGTATCATTATGTTAATTACTATTATTATAAGGCTCCAGAGCTTAGGTGAGCTACATGCTAATGTCTAATGTACTCAGTAGTAATCTATGACCCAGGAAGGTGATTTCCAAGCATCACATGTCAGTCTGTCGTCCTTGTGTAACTCCAAAGAGCCACACACAATAGGCAGAAGCAGGCACAGTGACCTGGACTTTGATAATACTGCTGGAGTCTAACTTTCTCTGCAACTCTGCTGAATACTAAGAAAAACATGACCCTACTCTTTCCATAAGGCTATTCTTTACAGAATTCAAATCAAGATAGACCACAGAAAAACCAAAAACTCAATCGTGCATGTCCTGGAGAAAATTAGGTAGTAACTCCCAAATAAATAAGTACTTAGCCAACTTCAAGACAGACATTCCTAAAGTTTAGTGTGTGTTCAACTACCTATGAAGCTGGTGAAAACGCAGATTTCTGAGCCCCCCGAATTCTGATTTGGTAGGTCTGGCATGGGTTCAAGGAGTCTACACTCTTTTTTTTTTTTTTTGAGACGGAGTCTCGCTCTGTCGCCCAGGCTGGAGTGCAGTGGGGCGATCTCGGCTCACTGCAAGCTCCACCTCCCCGGTTCACGCCATTCTCCTGCCTCAGCCTCCCTAGTAGCTGGGACTACAGGCGCCCGCCACCTCGCCCGGCTAGTTTTTTTTTTTTTTTGTATTTTTAGTAGAGAGGGGGTTTCACCGTGTTAGCCAGGATAGTCTCGATCTCCTGACCTCGTCATCCGCCCGTCTCGGCCTCCTAAAGTGCTGGGATTACAGGCTTGAGCCACCGCGCCCGGCCTGAGTCTACACTCTTAACAAGTTCCCAAGGCCGATGCAGGTGGTCCACTGACAAAATTCTTGACTGCTTTGGGGTTCCAGGAAGCCTGCTAATAAAATAGCAAAATTCTGATTTGACACATTCAACAAAAATTTAGAGGTCTCAAAGACAGCAATACCAAGTGTAATGTAATGTATTAATTTTTACCACAGTTTCTATTAAGCAGCAACTTAAGAGGCTAAGATTTGGACTACTAATTCCAAAGTTTTGACCAAAGACAAGTTGAATTGAGAAAATGTTTCAAAAATGCAGTGTCAAGAAATCTACATTTATATGAACAAAATAAGGCAGAAGAAAAGACTTTAGATAGCAAAAGTGGTTGTTACACATTTTGTATTTTCAAATACACCAACTAGCAGCTTAGAAAACAGATGTGGCAAACAATGGACCAATTTAATGCCTATTAAGTAAAATATGTAAGCAAAAATAAGCCATTTATGAATAAGCCTCTGTTAAGGTGGAACATCCCAGGAACAGGATCCGAAATGCTAATATGTCTTTGCATTCTTAAATGCTAAAGTCATGGGGGAGAAAAAAAAAAAAAACTTCAAGTGAAATGCTATGAGGTGTTAATGTATCAAAGTGTTACTCACTAAGAATAACACACAAAACTGCTCAAGCGATTACCACAGGGTTTTATTCCAGAGACAAATAGGGATATAAGAGATACAGCTTAAATGAAGAGGATAGCTTTGAAGAACAACAGAAGAACCATCTACCCACCCCCAGCCCCCAACTAAATTAAAGACTGAACCATTGGCAAGAAATAGCACACAAATTTCTATAAAACTCCTGGTATAATCACCAGCCAAATGAACTGGATCTGTACTTAGGGCTCAATGCCTAGTAGCTGATGACCATCCTTTAAGACTCAGCTCAAATCACACCTCTTCTGTGAAGCCTTCCCTTCCTTCACTCAGCAGGAGAAATGTGCTAGTGACTACAACATTGGCTTTGGTATTCAGGTACTGTACTATTTTTATAACCAAAATACCAGTATTTCTGTTGGTGTAGTAGCATGATTTCAGAGTGGGTGAGCAGCTTCATTCATCCTGAGCTCTCTCCAGTTCATCCCATGTGCCCATTCCTGTCTCCCCAGCCACCTACCCCAGACACCTTCACAGTAAAACCTGGGAAGACTCCCAGCTCCTCCTTCCCATTATCAGCTCCTACAATTTCCCCTCCCTGTGCCAAACCCAAAAAAGGCTGAGGCTAGACTTGGAGGAGGAGAAAGGTCTCTTGAAGTTGAGGGAACTCTTCCCTGGGAAAGGGTTGGCCTAGAGAGAAATCAAAGCTGGTATTGAGGCCACCAGCAAGAGCTGAGAAGCTGCCAGAAGATAGCAGAGGTCCTGAAAACTCCACAGCCCTGTTGATCTGGTGTGGAAATTCTGCGAGGCCCAGGGCAGACGGGCTGTCGTCAAAGCTCTTAGAGGCACATGGCTCTTCATTCTCAATTGTTTAAGGCAAATTTGAAACCTTGAAGAGATGGATTGCTAAATTTCAGGTGTGGCTCTTTGTGAGACAGAAAAGAGGTGCTATAGACAGACTTATAGCTTAAAGGCCTCAGGAAAGCATCCCCACCTGAGTTTATTCTTACATATTCTAACATGGTAGATTTAAATCTTTCTTTGAAATAAAAACAGCCCGCTGCAGGACTAGGCTTATCACTTATTTACAGTGCCATGTGAATAATCCAGTCATCACCCCATGCAAACCTGCCCACTCTCTGGTGAGGTATCAGTGCTCACAAACAGTGGGGGAAAATCTGTGTGTGAAGACTACCGAAAGGGGTTGGATGTCTCAAGAAAGACCTGGAAACTCTCCTCTCCAAGAAAAGATTTGAATTGAATTTTCTATTTAGAGAAATCCAGAGGTAGATAGATAGCAAATGCTAAAAATTTTAATTTTAAGAAAGGGACCAAATGTTATCAAAGCATTTTTAACTACTCTGCTCTAATTTATAGTTATTCTCATGTTCATGATGTAAGTATTAGTAATTAGTTTTAACTCACTATTGAAGAATTATTGTAGAAAAACTTCACTGTAGAGAGGGAAAGGATGCTTTTTTCTTTTCTTTCTTTCTTTTTTTTTTGAGATGGAGTTTTGCTCTTGTCACCAAGGCTGAAGTGCAATGGCGCGATCTCGGCTCACTGCAACTTCTGCCTCCTGGTTGGTTTCAAGCGATTCTTCTGCCTCAGCCTTCTGGACAGCTGGGATTACAGGTGCCTGCAACCACACCTAGCTAATTTTTTGTATTTTTAGTAGAGATGGGGTTGCACCATGTTGGTCAGGCTGCTCTCAAACTCCTGACCTCAGGTGATCCACCCGCCTTGGCCTCACAAAGTGCTGGGACTACAGGCATGAGCCACCACACCCAGCCTCCTTTGTTCTTTTTTCCTAGGTATTCAATGCCTCAAGAGGAGCTGGTCTGGCTGGAGCATGTAGGCATAAAACAGGTACCAAAAATCATCTTGAGTCAGCAAAAAGAGCTGCAGGTGTAGTATCTGATAAATTAAAAACCTCATATATGTTTACTTTAGAACCTACAGAGTAAAGTCAAAAATCCTAAGTGTCTTTTAAGAGCCTCAGTGCACTTCACCCGTCATTAACTACTATCGATAACCATCTTACCCACAAATCTGATTAGAACGCTGCCTTCTGGCCTCTTAATTTCCTTAAAAGAGTCAGAGCTGTGGGAGCTATTAACTCTAGGTTCCCTATCAAACTATCATCGGCAAGGACATTGAGTAGCAAGAAGCTTTTCATCATTCTCACATTGTTTTTTTGTTTGTTTTTGTTTTTTTAATAAATACATTTCTTTAAAGATAAAGAATGAAACTGCAGTTGCTGGGAGGACCATCCAGTTCATTTCTCATGTTTTACAAGTGGAGGAACCCAAAGAAGTGAGGTGACTTACCAGCCTCAGGTCACTTGGCTAGAGTGAGAGGTAGAAACCAGGGCCAGAACACGGAACTCCTGACTTCACCGGCTGGCGCTCTTCCCCGGTCTCACAGTCTTTCCAAGAGAGAAGCACAGGCCTTTCTGAGCAGCTTTCTAACTGCTCAGGAGAGGGTGATGTCTAAACTGGTCCTCCTTCAAGAGCCACTAAAGTACTCACAGATTGTCCTATTTAGTTTACCTTAGTTCCACTTAGTTACAAGTTCAAATTTCTATCAGAATATGTGTCAATAGTTCCATGATCTTCAGAGGAAAGACAAGGGAGTGAGTTCTCTCCTTTCTGGCTGTTGCCAGGAAAAGCAGATGGCAGTACTCCAACTTTTTCCCCCTCCCCGCTGTATCGCCATGTATCCAAGGCATTATTTTCTTTGTTACTGTAAGATATCCTGCAAAGGGCAAGAGGAAGCCATGTGGGACAGCAGATAGATGAGACTTGGAATCGGAGAAGGTAATATTCCCTCTACTTTTCACTTGCAGGGTAGCTTGTCTGAACTATAGACAGACTTAGCTTGTCTGAACTAGAGTTTCTTCACTTGTAAAATGTAAAACATCGCCTACTCCACAAGGTTTTTGCAAGGATGAAATGAGATTCTATATGTAAAGCACCTAGTACAGTGTCTGGTTTGCATGAGCTCCTCAAAGAAATTAGTTTCCTTCTCTCTTCTACTGTTATGGTTAAGATTTGAGACAAGTAATTTAACCAGTTAGCCTTCCCTATATAATGGAAGATAATAAATACTTCTGATGAAAAGACACTACATAAAACAAAATATGATTATTAACCATCAAGATTAATACCTGGAGGCACTAATTCAATGTATAAAATATGCAAAGGTACCAATTCACTAATAAATACACTATGGCAGGAGCTTGTCCCAAGATGCCAATTTGCTGAAGTAAGAGGTACATGCTAGGGCCAAAGTGCCAGGGACACTGACTAAAGCAGCCAGAGAGGGAAGGCTACTACTCTCCTAGAGATGTTCAGCACTGAGTAAAAATCCCAAGAGAGCTAACAACCACCCATCAAGGAATAAGCAGAGCTAAAGGAAGTGGCAACCGTATAGGCATGTGGAGTGATACAGTGGAAAGAGCACAGGAAAACTGGGCCCTGGAAACCCTGTGTTCTACCTCCAGATCTGCTGCAAGTGGATGTGAGAGTTTGGCAAGTCCTTTAAAATGCCTGAGTATTCATTTTAACTCTGGAAAACAGAGATGACAATGCCGGCTCTATCTAGCTTGCAAAGAGAATGTGCCTTGTAAAGTAGAAAGCACAATATAAATGTAAAGTTAAATTACTTTGATTGTGCAAACATACAAATATAGGAAATAAACGACTAAACTAAGGAAGCCCCAAAGGGTGACAACAAGACGGGGGAATGAAGGCCATCACTCTGATTAGGACACCAGGTGAAGGTTCCAAGGAAGTAACACCGAGGAGCTGAGTCTTCGTACCCAGTACTCAGCGTGTAGACTACAATCCACTACATGAAGGGAATAGGGCAGCACTGGTTATAAACAGGCACCAAGAAACATTTAAGTTATACTCTGCTTAATTTTTAAAAAATACAATCAAAACACTACAATAATAATGCTGTTACCATTTCCATTCCTTGTCTTTGGAAAAGTACAATGGGCTTAGCATTCTGTCTTTACTGTGATGAGTGACATATTATATAACATGAAAATGCCTTGCTATTAATAAGGAACCTAGATCATGGGGCCATAAGCTTTTGTGGACAGGCCCCACACCCAGTTTAAGCTGGTCGGCTTTTCCTGCGCGATACTGGGTCCACACAGACTACTTAGAGAGATGATCATTTATTGCAAGGACATTTGAAAACACGAGCAACAAAGGAAAGCACTTTGTGTGCACTGTGCTCACTCTGGTTCCAGCTCTCCTGGCTCTGGGATGCAGACTGGGTTTCATAAGCAAGGAGGAAATGTTGCTTAGCACTGTTCCAGGTAACGATTCAGAAGTGAGTGACAGTACAGCTCTTGTTTGCCCTGCATGTCTGTTACAGAGAGATCTGACTTGACTTTCGGGCCCTTCTGGTATATGGACTTGTATTGGGTGAACTGAGCAGGTCCACTCTGCTGCGGCTGGATCACTGCTAGCTCCTGGCCCATCCTCCAACAAGGCGAGCTGTCCAACTGACAGCTACAAAAAAAGAAAGAAAAAGGGTTGGGTTCTGTCCCCCAAAATGTGGTTATGCATGTGGCAGGCACTATGGCTTGATGGGCTCCTTCAGTACATCCAGTTTCCTTGGTAACCCAACTATGTACTAAATGGTTTCCATGGCAAAACACGTTCCAGAGTCCAAATAACCAACCTACACATACAATTTGGAATGCAACTTATTAGTGGGGGGCTGCCTGCACTTGAAAAAATGCATAAGCTTAATAAACAGTCCTGGTAACTTTATTGTGGCACCAAAGCACATGCCTCTGTGGAGCCCATTCAAAAGGCATCGTATCAGGGAAGGGGCCAGAGAGTGGGAGAGCCAAAACTAAAGTGTGCCAGACTGAGCGATGCGATACTGTTTCTGCGGTACACAGTATTCCAAGAGATGAGACCTTGATCTGAAAGCAATGGGCCAGACAACCACAGAATAAGAGTAAAGTACTTCTGGTATTCCTAGAAATCTCTTCTAAGAACTGAAATAAGATTCTCAACCTTGAACAAGGTGTTCAGTCTACAATTTGGAACTCAAAGGAAAAGAAGGTATTACCTTCCTTTTCAGTTCGAGTGATAATATCCCACTAGGGGGTGTATGAAATGTAGGGAGGTATATTAAGTGGTCTCAATCACTAAGGGGTCACTCATCCAGCAGGCAAGGACCATGGATGCCAGATGTCCTAGACTGCACTGGACCATATCACAAAACAAAATGAGTATAACATCCACGTTGAAACCTGTGTCCTATTACTAAAAGAATTTCCTAAAGGGAAAAATTATAAATTTTAAATGTATTTCTTGCTACTTGTCCTTTCTTCTTTAAAACAAAAAATTAAGGGGAGGGGAGCAAAAAAAAAAAATCTAAACAATGTTTTTAAAAGCTCTTAATCTGTTTAATGAGAGTTCTATCACAAAGATGTGAACTTAAGCAAATGATGTAAAAGAACATTAAAAATGATTTGTCAAAATGAAGAAGGAAGCAACGTGACTTTCTAACACAGGACAGCACAGTGTGAACAGAGGCTCCATTCTTGGGCTTGGGAGAGTAAACCTGCCATGGCACCTACTGTAACTTTCGAGTTCAGAACCCTGTGGCCCAAAGTCAGGGACTACGTAGGCCTGCTTTTCACTCTGCAACTAACTTAGATTTTCTGTCTTACATGCCAGTAGTTAGTGATTATGTAGAGGGAAGCCATTAAGTGCACAAATCCCTCATTTCAGATCTCCAGAAAGGCTATGGAATTTTAGGTCTGGGATGGGCAGATCCTCCAGACCCTACTCTGTTCTGCTCCTAGTCCAATTTCAGGTTTAGGTCAATCTCCTGTATTCAGAAAACTTCCCTTGTTCCCATACTCCCTTCAGGGGTTCTGAACACCTTTAAATCTGAACTGAACTGAAAAGTCTCATGTTAGCTTTTCTTAAAATTCCTAGAAATGGCTGAAAATTTTATACATGAGAGTTCTAGAGATTAAGATCCAAGTCAAGATCAGAATGGATTCACTAGTGGGCTGAAGAACCCCTAGGCCTCCAGTTCTGACCAAAAGCCCAGTTCGGCCTTAAGATCCAAGAGACTGGGCAACATCCAGAGTCACTCAATAGTTGCAGCCACTCAACATTCTACAGTGGCCCCACTGATGGTACGTCTTTTCATACTTTATTTGCTACTCATGTTTCCTTGTCTGTGAACCATGTTCATGGTTCTTTGCTCACTGTCTATCAGATTTTTTGCCATTTTCTTAATTTTAAAGAGTTCTTTATTTTGGATATGAACCCTGTACCAATTATTTTAGGCTTATAATTTGTATTTTTAAATGCAATGAGACTAAGAAATGGCAGTTTGGATCTTCTATTGGGGACATAAATGATCTAATGTAGGAAAATCTAATATGCACATGGAAAAACTTTAAAATATGATGAGGGTGGGAAGTAGACAAGGACTCTAGCCAAGAGGAACTTCAACAGGTGAGCTTAAGAATAGTATGCTGACTTAAAGGATACCATCAAGAAAGTGAAAAGACAACACACAGAATGGGAGAAAATATTTGCAAATTATGTATCTAATAAAGGTCTAGTATCCAGAATATATAAAGAACTCTTACAACTCAATAAGAAGAAAAATAAGGCAACTTAAAAAGGGGCAAAAGTCTGAATAGGCATTTCGCCTAAAGGATTTGAAAATATGTGTTTACACAAAAACTTATAACATGAATATTCACAGCAACATTATTCATAATGGCAAAAAGTGGTAACAATCCAAATGTCTATTACCTGATGAATGGATAAATCAAATGTGGTATATTGACATGCTGGAGTATTATTCCACAATGAAATGGAATGAAGTACTGATACATGCTAAAACATGGATGAACCTTGAAAACATTATGCTAAAAAGAAGAAATCAGTCACAAAAGACCACATATTATATGATTCCACTTACATAAAATGTCCAGAACAGGCAAATCCATAGAGATAGAAAGTAAATTAGTAATTGTCAAGGGCCGGAGGGTTGGGGGAAATTGGGAGTAACTGCAAAGGGTGTGGGATTTCTTTTCTGGGGTGAGGAAAATGTTCTAAAATTGATTGTGGTGATGGCTGCACAACTCTGCGAATATACTGAAAACCACTGAACTGTACACTTTAAATGGGTGAGCTGTACATGAATTATAGCTCAATAAAACTGCTACTAACAAATAAATAAAAGAGTAGGCTGAGACAAAAAGTAGTGAAGGAAAGGGAAAGAATGACAGAATGCCTTAAACCCTGGGTGACAATTAATTTTAGGTTTCTGTTACAGTGTATTTTCCTTTGGCCCTTAGTAGGTATCACCAAAAATGAGCAGAAAATGCAACTTGTAAAAGGCAGTGAAAGTCAGGAAAGAGAGGTAACATACAAAGCCAGGAGTCAGGCAAGGGGAGAGGCTGGAGCCAAATAGCTATAAAATATAAGGGTCCAGATTTAAACAGCAAGGGCTGAGACAAAGGAGAAGAGATGAGTATTTACAGATATGAGCACATGCGGGGCATCCTCCCAGCTCTTTCTGTCTGTGCTTCGTCTTTCTCCTTCGTTTCAGTTCTGTCCAGCACTCTCTATAAGCCATACCACATTGGAAAGATCAGTGATTCTCAAGTGTTTAGTAAGTATATAAATCACTAAGTGTACTTATTTAGATTTTAAATCACAAATACTTTAGATTCAGAATGTGGGTGGTCCCAGAAATCCAATTTTAACCAAATCCCAACCTCATGTTGAGGCAGGTATTCTGAGGACCACACTGGGAGCACTGATGTGTGACCTCCATGGTCCAGAGCCCCGCCCAGGGAAGCAGTGGGTAGCATGTAAGACCAAGGACTTTGGGAGCTAACAGATCTGGGTTTGAATCCTGTTTGTTGCCACACACTCATTGTTGACCTCTGACAATTACTTAACATCTGTATGCCTTAATATCTCCATGTGTCTCGAGAGCCAGTAATTCTGATCCCAAAGGTCTATTGCGCAGATTGAATAAAACAATGTTTGCAACAGGTTCAGCACAGTGTCATCAGGGTCATGACTTCTGGACTGCTCTTGTCTGTGATTCTTGTCCCTGGCCAGCATATCACTGTCATGGCCAGTGGATATCTCACTGCTATCTCAATAAAAACTTCAGAGAAGGAGTCTTAATTCAGGGTCAGTGGATCCCTAAAGCATTTGGGCTCATATATAAGGAAGTCCATGGATGTTCTGAAGAAAATGAAAATTTATCTGGGGGTAGAGGGGCTGTGGATGGTAACAGCTATCATGAGATTCTCAGGTTTGAAGTGGGGTTGTGACTCAAGCAAAGTCTAGAGCTAATCCCTGAGAGAAATATTTAGTCCCTCACTTCAGATGTCTGTTTTTACATTTTCCTCACTAGTTTATCCTAAATGAATTCAGGTGACTGGTATTACCTAAGGTCCTTGTGCATAGTATCTAGAGGGAATTTCAAAAATTGAGGTCCCTGAACATTTTGAAAGAAGGATTCAGAAGATGTTGATGTTGATGATGATGACAGTAATAGCAAGAACAGCAACTTATAATACATCAGGTATTTACAATGTGCCTGGCACTATGCTAAACACTTAAACACATTCTCTCATTTAATCCTGGCAAAGATTCCATGAGGGTTCTAGACAAAGAAACTGAGTTATACGTTAATTAAGTAACGTCCAGTAGTTCACACGACTTAATTAAGAAATTAAGTAACGTCCAGTAGTTCACACGACTACAAAGTGGCAGCCAGGGCTCAAATCCAAATGTTACTGCCAAGCAGTGGTCTTAACCAGTGTGTGCCTTTGCGTTTCAGCAAAGACTTGATCATGATGGGAGGGGCAGGTGGGTCAGGATAGAAGGTAAAGAGGCTGTTGAGGGTGGAGATGAAGTTCTACTTCTGAATGAACTACATTTATCTTCTGAGGATTAAGAATTTGGGCAAAAGGCAAAAGTGTCCTTTATGCCTGTTGGTCTTCGAAATATGTTAGTCTTTGGAACCAAAATGTTGGGGGGCCCTTCCAATAAGGCTACAAAAAGCAGCCCCCAAATATAAACATTAAAACTGCTCTGATCAACAAAGTCTGTGAGGAAACTGAGAACTGACTAGGAAATATTTTTCTGTGGAATGGAAAGTAGCAAAAAGATCAACACAAATGGAAAACCACACTTTATGGCACCAAGTAGAGGCTGTGGTCTTCCTTCCTGAGATTGAGAGAGGACAGGAGGTAGACAGTGAACTGGAGAGGTCTAAAGCAGGTTGGCTGTACAGCACATGTGGTATGTGAACACTGAAGGCTTTGAGTTTAGGGGGAAGATAAGAAGAGGATAATAACTGGAGAGTACTGCAGGACCCAATCTTTTATTTGTATCTCTAATTGCTGTGCATGACCTCGGCATGCACTAAAGGAAAACAATTCAATGTTGGAATGATTGATTTTCTAAAGCTTAGCACAGCTAAAAAGAGGCTCTTAAAGGTTCCTAAAGGACGGCAGGAGATTGGTGGCTCTCAACTAGGGATGATTTCACCACTACCCCCAAAGCCCCCACCCTTGCCCAGGGGATATGACAGACTTTGTTGATTGTCATGACTCAGGGTTAAAGGGTGCTACTGACACCTAGTGTGTAGAGGCCACCTTGGGTTGGTGGGTGCTACTGACACCCATTGAGGGATGCTGCTAAACATCCGTCAATGAACAGGAGAGTCCCCCAACAAAGAATTATCTAGCCCAAAATAGTCTATAGTGCTGAAGTTGAGAAACCATGTGGTAGATGAGAGGGATTACAGCATAGTACTTCAGACAATTACCAAATGTTCAGCAGTCCTGCAAACAATAACATTCATCCTGCTGGAATATGGAATGGAGGTTCCATAAAAAGTGTATATGTCATTAATAACTTTGTAAATATCTAGTAAATTTATTCCAAGCTAATTATTTTAATTTTTTAAAACAAAGTAATTTTAATTTTCTCATTAAAATGCCTAGATTCACCACCCGCCCCCCCCACCCCCAAATTAAAACATTACCAATAGGGCTTCCCTTTGACCTCTACTGTTAATCCTGCTAGAGCCAAACTGCCTAGATTCAAATGCTGGTACTACCACTTGCTAGATATGTGACCTCAGCAAGTTTCTGACCCTCTCTCTGTTTTGTCATCATAAAATTGGGGCAATAGTGGCAACCAACCTCATAGGGTTGTTGTGAGAACTGAATGAGCTAACAGGTATACAGTGCTTAACACATGTGACATGAGTGTTCATTGGTATTAGCCATTAGTAGTATCCAGCATCCGTATCCACATACATATATTTTCCTGTAGAAATAGCTAATATGGCTTTGATGTTCAGGGTTTTTTTTTTTTCATTTTTTCAATTGTATATATTTAAGATATACAACATGATGTTTTTCATATACATACACATAGTAAAATGATTACTATAGTAAAACAAATAATATATTCATCACCTTCCATAGTTACTTGTGAGTGTGTATGTGTGTGTGTGTGTGTTAAAAGCACCTAAAATCTACTCTCTTAGCAAATTTTCAGTATACAATATAACATTATTAATTATAGTCCTTATGCTGTATATCCGATCTCTAGATTTATTCATCCTATATAACTGCAAGCTTGCATTCTTTGACCTACTTCTCCCTATTTTCCTACCTCTTCCCCATCCCTGGTACCACTGTTGTACTCTCTATTTCTACATATTTGATATTTTGTTTAGATTCCACTGTAAGTGAGATCAGGCAGTATTTTTCCTTCTATGTTTGGTTTATTTCACTTAGCATAATGTCTTCCAGGTTCATCCACATTTCCTTTATTAAGGCTGAATAACAGTCCATTGTTTTATATATATATATATATAAATTTCTTTATCCATTAATCTGTCAATGGACAATTAGGTTGTTTCCCTACTGATGACCATTTCAGTTGTTTCCACCATTTTCACCCTTAACATTAAATGACAGGGCCAAGTTTATCTACACTTTTAAGAAAGAGTTTCAAAAAAGTAAATGAACAATCTCTGGTGAACAACTCTACCGGGGTGGAAACAATAAAGACCAATCACCAAAATATCTATCTACACACAAATATTCTGAAGAGTTTTCATATTGAATGAACACAAAAATCTAAAATTTTAAAATATCATGCTCCTTAATCTGTTTTTTTTTTCAAGGAATAATATATGATGATATTATAGTCAATGAATCCTTAAAAGCTCTCAAAATAATTTCCTTTAGCTTTAAAACACATTAAATTGGTTGTGCTAAACTCTGACAAAGTTAAAGTTAGGAAAAAAGTACTAGGTCAGAGGAGGAAATGAAAACATGGAAGTGTTATCACCATTTGGTCATAAACTCCTTTTCTCAGAGAAACATGGCTATAAAAATCTGTTCCAGGATAAAAACTTGGCACAAAGAAACCCAATCTGACATCATACTTTTTAAAGATTGGGGTGGAGTAGGGAGGGGAGGGATTAAAAAGTGGGAGGGAAAGTTCTTTGCATGTAGGGAAAAAAGGTTGTCAGTAAAGTGAATTTTCTACTGATATATATAACCTCTTCAAATTAATGGTTTGGTTCAGCTGAAATTTGCCAAGGTAGATTTCAGGCTTTTTCAAAAATGACCTCTATTTTGTTGAAGCTGTCTATAAAAGATAATGTTCACAGACAGGAGGTTCATTCCCTGTTATAGTCCTATTTACAATATTATATTAACCCATCATTTGTTTTGTTTTAAACTAAAGCCTTCCCTATTCATTAAGTCATTAGTGTTGCTAGTGAAAGACAGCGTGTCTGAATTTTAACAAGTCTAGAAAAACTCCAATATGATCATTAGTCCCATTACGGGACTCAAAATCAGACATACCAGGATCAAATTACATGCTCTTTAATAAAACTTCACATAGTAAACTCTGAAAACATTGATGTTAGACTGTTCCTCCAACAACAACAATGTACAGAGCTCCACTTTATATATGAATTTTACACATGAAGAGCCTTAGTCACTGCCTACTTACACCAAACTTGTAATCAAGAACCATACCATTACTTTAGATACTAAATAATTACCCTTTAAAACCATGCTGTGGACATAACATATCTTTTACAGCAAAGATGAAGTAGAACAACTTTATTTTTAAAATCCACCTGACATACCCCTCATCCACATTGATATTCTGCCCTGAAAACTAAGTAAATGATGCTTTATTAATACAACAGACCAATCATTGATCATTGTCTAGACAGAAACATACTGATACGAGAAAATCGTGGAAAATCTGAGAGCCAGGGGCTCTGGAGGAACCAGTGCTGTGAACAACATGAGCTTAATGAGGTCACCGTCCTAACACAAGAGGAAAGCTCTGAAGTGTTGGTTTCAATACCCTAGAGCCTTACTCCTTTTGGAGTTCTTCTGTCCCCACCATGAACTAAATTAGGAAACCTAGATGTTTATGTTGGGTGGGGAGGCATCAGAGTACGAGAGGTCTTCATGAATCTCTCATTCTGCAATTAATAGGGGTAAAAACTGCTTCCTAACATCATAATTATATTATGTTAGCTATCGAGAGCAAGAAAGAAGTTAAAATGTGTTCTTATTGAGGCAAATATCAATAAATATGAACAACAGAATTCTTGGAAAAATGATCATTCATTATATATCCTTTATAACAAATGTTCCCAATCTGTTGGCCTCATGGCATCGTGGGGGTTTAGGGTTGTTAGAACAAGTTTACTACACGATCACACACCAACCATTATTTGAAGACTGAATAAATGCTGTGTGTGTGTGTATGTGTGTGATGTATACACACATACACTATATGTGTATGTTATGAACTGAATATTTATGCCCCCAAAATTCACATGTTGAAGCCCTAACCCCCAATGCGACAGTATTAGGAGGTGGGGCCTCTGGAAAGTGATTTGGTTTAGATCAGGTCATGAGGGTAGAGTCCCCATGATGGGATTAGTACTTTTATAAGAAAAAGAAGAGGTATGAGGGCTTCCACTCTACTGTGTGAGGATACAGCAAGAATGTGGCCATTTGCAAGCTAGGAAGAGGGTCATCACCAGACTCCAAATATATTAGCACCTTGATCTGAAATGTTTTAGCAACCACACTGTGAGAAATAAACTTCTACCATTTAAGCCATGCAGTCTATGATGTTTTGTTATGGCAGGCCAAGCTAAGACAATGCATATGTATACATATGTGTATATACACACACACAGCTACAGATATCTTTTATACACTTGTGTTACGTGTGTATATATGCACATATTGTATTCATATATGTATTCATCTTTCATATATATACTCATACTGTTGTGATTAAAAAATACAAGTATATTTAAAAGGCATTTTGAATTCATTTATTAAAATGAAATGCTACAAGTATTGCTTCTATCTCTAGGAATTCATGAAATATTTTTGAAATTTATTTTTTACCCATAGTACAATTTACTCTTTGTGATAAACAGCTCTATGGGTTTTGACAAATGTGTAGCGTTACATATTCACCGTGACAACAGAGAATAATTCCATCATTCTAAACAAACTGCCTTGTCCTGCCTCTTTGTAGTCAAGCTCTTCTCCCATCCCCATATAAAAGGTTTTGACATTAAAAAAAAGGTCCTCATCCTTGGAAGATATTGGAATAATGGTCTCACAGTTTTGATGACCATCTGTTTTATAACCTGAAGCTACCTTTTTTATACATTGGTTTATACTTCCATCAAATGTTTGACATAAAGGATTGAAGGGGAAAGTCACTGAAACAACAGGATAGGCGGAATTAAAGACTTCGAGTTCAGACTTCAAGACAGTATGAAGAAATAAATGCTAGAACTTGATAATAGAAAGAGATATAGGTAGAAAAAAAAAAGAAATATGCCTGAGAGATGCAGGGAAAGCATTGGGTTGGATAAAGCTGATGAGTGATCATTTACGAGGAAAAGTAATAAACTCTGTTTATTACAAGGAAAAGTAATAAACTCTGTTTTTAAGCAAGAGAATGATAGATCAGATCCGTGTTTTCAGACAACCACTGTCTGTAATGTGGCAACTAGACTAAAGTGGGGAAAAAGGAGATGCAAGGAGACCAGTTACTATTCCTGCTGAGAGATGTCAGTAGCTCAGATAAGTCATCGCAAAGGATAAAAGTTTAATATAAAGCCACAAGAACTAAAGGAAAACAGGAAAGTGTTTCAACAGCTACACAGCTAGAATATCTCTAGGATGTCACTCAGAGCACATCTGTAATCCCAGTCAATCCTTGTAGAAAACTGGAATAATCAAGACACAATACAGAAAGACATCTAGCAATATGGCTAACTGGATAAGCTAGAGTCCTCCTGCAACAAAACACTAAGAGGTGTTGAATAATTTTTTTATTTTTATTTTTATTTTTATTTTTTGAGACCGAGTCTCGGTCTGTCACCAGGTTGGAGTGCAGTGGTGCAATCCAGTTCACTGCAACCTCCGCCTCCCAGGTTCAAGGGATTCTTCTGCCTCAGCCTCCCAAGTAGCTGGGACTAGAGGCGTGTGCCACCATGCCCAGCTAATCTTTGCATTTTTAGTAGAGGCAGGGTTTCACCATGTTGGCCAGGATGGTCTCCATCTCTTTTTTTTTCTTTTTCTTTTCTTTTTTTTTTCTTTGAGATGGAGTTTCACTTTTGTCACCCAGGCTGGAGTGCAATGGCGCATTCTCAGCTCACTGCAACCTCCACCTCTCAGGTTCAAGCGATTCTCCTGCCTCAGCCTCCCAGCTAGTGATCCCCCGCCTCGGCCTCCCAAAGTGCTGGGATTACAGACATGAGCCATCGCGCCCAGTTGAATAAAAATTTTTAAACATAGTTACACTTCCTCCAAATTAAGAATAATTCCTATAGGGGCCGGGCGCGGTGGCTCAAGCCTGTAATCCCAGCACTTTGGGAGGCCGAGGCGGGCGGATCACGAGGTCAGGAGATCGAGACCATCCTGGCTAACACGATGAAACCCCGTCTCTACTAAAAAAAAATACAAAAAACTAGCCGGGCGAGGTGGCGGGCGCCTGTAGTCCCAGCTACTCCTGAGGCTGAGGCAGGAGAATGGCGGGAACCCGGGAGGCAGAGCTTGCAGTGAGCCGAGATCCTGCCACTGCACTCCAGCCCGGGCGGCAGAGCGAGACTCCGTCTCAAAAAAAAAAAAAAAAAAAAAAAAAAGAATAATTCCTATAGTACCTATCCCTGGTCCTACTACCTATGGCTCAGGTATCTGGGGCACATGGCCCACAGCAGGCTGTGAGTGTGCTGGGCACTGAGGCTTCTCAGAGAGTATAAGATCATATGCAGTTTTCCTGCATGGTCTGTCCTGTAAAGAGGCATAAAGGCTGTTGTATCAAGGAAGTGAGAGGGATCAAGCTCTGTTTTATTAAGATTAATCTAGCAAAGAATAAGATACCCAGAGGCTTGAAACAGACTGAGGCAAGGGTGAGGAGATGAACATGAGAGATGACGTACAAGCAGAATGAACTGGCAATTGATTAGATATGGGAAGCAATACCAAGAGGTCAAAAATAGGATGCCTGGGTGTCATGGCTAGGGTCATTAGAAAGAGGGTAAAGCCATTAATGAAAATAAAGAATATGGGAGAAGTGTAGATTTGGGGGATGGGAAGACAGGAAATGTTAGATGATAATTCACACTTTAAATATTAGATATGAAGATATAGTGACTATTCTAGTATGAGACAAGATGGAAGACATTAAAAATGCAGAACTGAACTGTAGAATATAGACTGTTAAACGAGGTTTAGGAATTGGCTACAGGTGAAGGTGTGTTACTCTCCAAACTATATTTAAACTTTTTATGCATATATATTTTTCTGGGGTGAAGTCTATGGCTCTCATTAGATCTTCAAAGAGGTCTGTGTCAATCTGCTATTCCTTTAAACATACTGTGTCAACTTTGGTTATTTTTAATCTCTGGTGTTGTACAGTTTCCTTATGATACGTCTAGGTGTCAATTTCTTTTTATTTGGCCTGTTTGAGATTCACTGGACTTTCTCAATCTGAGGGTTGATATCTTCCATCAGTTCTGGGACATCCTGAGGGCATTTTCCCTTCTACTTTCTGATTTCTTTGCTCAACGTTTTTGTTAACTAGCACTTTGCATCTCAGACCTTCCACTGAGGAATGTTTTCCTACTTGTGAATAAATACAAATGAACAGCAACTGCATAAAACAGTAATGATCGGTGTGAAGAGCTTTGCTGTTAAGAGATAGTGTTAAACTGGAAATCATGAATTTCTCATCTTCACGGCAGAAAAAAATTCTGCACGAAACCCTTGAGATGTTTTGCAGAAAGGTGCTAGGCCTGATTTTTTAAATTAAGATATAGTATATCTTATAGCTTTAGACTAATTATTGTGCTGTAGAGAGGAGTATAGCATTTAAGAGAAATAAGGCACAGAACTTCCCCAAGACTCAAAATAAATTTAAGACAGAACTTAAGGGTCAAACAAGTTTAAGAAACATGTACCAGTGAGATTTGAGTTATCACAGATTTATATACATCGTCTTTCTAAATGTGTATTTTCTGCCTAAAAAGGAAGCTAGATAAAAACACTGAGATATCACTAACTTAAGTGGCTAGGGAGGTGGGAGTTCTACACCAGAATGTTTCCAAAAATATGATATTTTGGGGCTGATTGATTTTCTCCCCCAACTAAATTCTGTTCTGGTTCTTTTTTGTAATATTTCAAAGCAAAGGCTGAGCTCTTGATCTTTTGGGAGGCACAGGCAAGACAAAAGGCCAAACTCACTAATGAAAACTTGCTGAACTTACTTTTCAGAATTCCACTCTAAGTCACGAAGAACCCTTTTGGCCCTCCTCCCAGACTAGTAAAACGAACATCTCAAGTCCCTAGAGGATAAGACAGCTCTCTCTACCAAAATCAAATACATATCTTCTCCTGAGAGCTGGCTGCCTTAGCATACTCAGGACCGTCTATTTATCAAAGGAGTAAAGAAAAAAACTCTCCAGGAGCACAATATTTATTATAGGATTATCTCACTGACTCAAGAAAACATGAGTAAGGTTAAATTAAACCATGTTTACTATTACGTTCTATTACTTAAATCCTAACACATGAGATCTGGAAGGTCTCTTTTTTGAGATGACTGATACAGATTTTTTTTTAAGGCAAGAATTTTTTTCTTTAAAATCTGTATCTGTTAGTTATACAAGTTTTCTAATTGCTCTAAAAATCTTTTAAGCATCTAAAATGAAAATTTTCCATTCTGTTGAGATATCAAATTTGGTGGTAAATAAAATCACATATACCAATATATTGAACTTGCTTACTGCTTTTAAAAAATGTATTTGATCCAATTTGTCTGAATTTAATATCCTTACTCAGCCATAATTTTAAGTAGTATTATTTTAATTTTCAGTTCGCCAAGCTTCCCTTTATCCCAGCCCTTGTAGATCCCAGGCTATCCAAATATTCCAAAAGAACATGTGTGCTGCCAGGCACGCTGTGGGGTAAAGGCAGGGGAGGGGAGGCTGGAGACGCCAACAGGGCTATATGAGGTCACACAGGTCACAGGAGATCAAAGTCATATTCCACCTCCAGGATTCAGCTGATAAACCACTCTTATGAAATAGGGCTCCACCTCTCAGAAACATGAACAAGTGACCATAAAGGAAGCTATCCTCCTGGCTAGCCACAAGGTACAACAACAAGAAATGACTGTGAAAACCCACGGTCTTAACATGCACATAGTGTCACAGCGTTCTGCCTCTCCAGCCAGACCTGTCAATGGAGACTGTGGTTGCACTTGGGCAGGGGCCTGGCTAGGGCCAGCTTGGCCAGAGATGGGCTGTGGCTCATCAGCCCTCAATTGATGGAAAAGAGACCCAGGCCTTAAAGAGTTTAGAGGCCAGGGAGGCAATACGACAAAGGAGGCACAAACACAGAGGGAAAAAGTGTGGTGCCATTATGGAGGCAGGCAGTGGTGGTCAGGAAAAGTTCCATGGAGGAGGCCGTGACTGAGAAGATCTAAGAACACGAGCAGGACTTTAACAGACCCTGCGGGGGAGGTAAATAAATTCAATGTTCTGGTCTAAGGAGTAGCCTGAGCAAGGTATGGAAGTGAAAAAAACACAAGGTGTGTTCAGGAAATCACAAAATTCTCAGTTTGGCTGGACAATAGGATACACGTAGAGTCCAGCCTAGAGTGGAAAAGCGAGCAGGACTGTATCGCAGACTCTGAATGCCAGATGGAGAGTTGTGCATTTACTTCGCTTGGCAACAGAGAGGCATTGAAGCTTCTCAGCAAGGACGTTACAGGACTAGAATTTATTTCAGAAGGACAGTGACAGTTCTGCACGGATAAACTGAAATTGGAAGAAACTAGAAGAGTCCCTCAGGACCCATGGCAACTGAAAGACTGAACTAGGTAATGACAGTAGGAATAATAATACTCAGAGACATTGTGGAGAGTGGTTTGTAGTCCAAAACAACTGGCTGGCTAACGGGCATGAGGTATGTTCAATGCCTTTAAGATGTACCACCTGGGCACCAAGAAGACATGAGTGTCATGAATAAAAATAGGCTGTAAAGAAGAAACATTACCTTATTGGGGGAATGATGAGTTTAGTTTCAGGCCCTTTGAATTTGAGGTGTCAACTGAACATACAGATAGACATGTCTATCTAGTGGTTAGAGAAACAGATCTGTAAGCAGGGAGAAAAGCTGAGATTAGAAATGGGGATCTGGGTGTCATCCACAAACAGGCAATGCCACGAAAGTATCTAGAGATGTTATCACAGGAAGCACAATTTAGCATAATTTAATGGGTTGAAAAAAGGAAGTAGAAGCAGTGAAGGAGACAAGGAAGGATCTAAAAACTCCAACTTACAGAAGAAAAAAGCTATATTATAAAACATATGATAGGCATACTATCATGAGGATCAGATGGAATGGTAAAGTGAAAAGCAGTTTGAATATTTTAAAGTACTAAACAAATACATATCTGTTATTGTTACAGTACTGAATATTTAATCTCTAGAAAAGCCAGGCTTTCCATAATCTTCCAAAGCTCCTTCTCCACCAAGTCAAATGGAAATGTGATCTCCCACTCTCTTGACCTCTTATAGGACTTAATAAGTATTTTCTCAAGGAGCACTAACTAAGCATCAACCATGGGCCAAGCACAGCAGCAGGGTCTTTCTCATCTACCTCCCGACTTGGAGTAGATGAAATGGAAACTTAGATTTATTCCTCTTCACAGAAGATGAAATGAAGCTCAAAAACGTTAACTTAAGCCAAGATTGCCAGCCAGTAAGTGAAGGAACAGGGGGCTTCTGATGCCATGTATTAATATGCCTTTTCTATTAAACCACAAGTCGCACCTTGCCGTATTTGTTCTTATCCCATTACTATAAGGAAATTAATGGGATGAGCCACATTTCATGTATGCTGACAGCCTCTGAAGCACCTAGCAAAGGGCCTCACACGTGGCCGATTCTCATTGGGTTTCTGTTGCCTGAAAGAACAAACATGCATATTGCAGGTACACCGGCCTCAATAACAGTGAGCGTTTGTGGGCTGGAAAGTTTTGAGTACTCATTTCCAAGGCAGATATAACTTAACAAAAAGTTCTAAAAACAAATTCTGTACTTGTGAAAGATGCCACCTGGTCTGCCTCAGGGCTGGAGCCCTCTTTTTGTGCACCGAGTGGGAACAGCACAGGGAATGAGGAAGCTGGTTGTCTTTAAACCACTCCCACAAAGTGGCTCAAGCCAAGAAAAGGGCCCATACCTTTTGGGGAAGAGTGCTATGCAGATTCTTATGCCCATTTCACCTTTGGTTTCACTACTACAACTGCCAACAGTCTGGGGAAGAGGGAAAGGTAGAACGTGTTTCGCGCCAGCTCTGATGATGTAACCTTAAAACTCACAGTTTTTCTGCCAGGGGAAAAAAAAGCAACTGGTTGAGAAACTGTTTTTTCCCCTTTTCTAATATTCAACTAAAATCTAATTTGCATCACTGACTACTAGCTTTTTTTTTTTTTTTTTTAACATAGCTCACCACTGACTTTTTTCTTTTTTAAATTAACAGAACTTACTCATGTCTAATTCAACTGATTGGTTTTGGTTCCTTGGAAAACAAATGTATAGAGCCAGAAGTATGTTTATTTCATAAATGTCCCTTGTGCAAGAACACAAAGTTCTTCTCAGAAGCATTTACTCTGCAAGCCATAGAAATGCGCAGTGGGAGACCGGTAAACAATATGCATCTAAGCATCGTTAAGGGCATGCAGCCATGTGCGGCAGGGCTGCCAGAGACGCCAAACAACTATTCCAGGACCCTGGGCAAACAGATTCAGAAGTGGGATCACATTTCAGAGCTTCATCAAATTAGAATACGTTTCGGAGTCTTCTACCAACGAATCTAACAGATGTTCCCTTTTGTCAGGTTTGTCTAATTTGTAGTCTTTTTAGGGTACAACAAATCAATATTTTTTCCTACATATGATGACAAGTTCCAAAAGTAGTCTTTTTCTTTTCCAATTGCTGGGAGTAGTTAACGTGAGTATAATATCTTTGCCTACTGCATGGACAAGCTGGGACAGAGGAACAGTCAGACTGGAATGGGGTTCCCCCCAGGTCCACGATATTTCTCTATGCCCATGGAGGAGATGGTGGGAATGCAAGCCTTCTCTTGGTAATTTTTACCCAGTGTGGATGGGACTATTGGTCTCCCCTGAGCCTCTCCCTGTCGAATGTACTGCATGGGGCTTGGGACTTCCTAGAAAGAGCCATAGCAGAAGCCAAAAGGAGTACAAGCCTCAGCTGGGGCAAGAGTTTGACATCGGCTTTGGGCAGGTCCACATGGGATGCTTTTCCTATGACTCTTGAAAGAACTCTTCAAGTCTGAGTCTATAATCAATGCTTGGATAGCTAAGAGTTGACAAGATAGTATAAAACACAGAACACAAATGAGAGCTTAGCACAGTCAGTTCTCAAAACCTATCCCATGACTATGGCCCTCTTGAAATGGCATTATGTCTGTTCTATGCTCTGAACTCTGGAAGAATTAATCAAAAGTATTAACAACTTTAGCAAATATCTAAGCCCTTATAGAAGTCATACCCCAAGTTTATTTCTTTTATGTTAATCTTTCTCTAAAACCTCGTTTTGAAAACTTCTACTTAAAGATATAAGAATGTGGCCGGGCGCGGTGGCTCACGCCTATAATCCCAGCACTTTGGGAGGCCAAGGTGGGCGGATCACGAGGTCAGAAGATAGAGACCATCCTGGCTAACATGGTGAAACTCCGTCTCTACTAAAAATACAAAAAATTAGCCGGGCATGGTGGCAGGTGCCTGTAGTCCCAGCTACTCGGGAGGCTGAGGCAGGAGAATGGCGTGAACCTGGGAGGTGGAGCTTGCAGTGAGCTGAGATCGCGCCACTGCACTCCAGCCTGGGCGACAGAGCGAGACTCCGTCTCAAAAAAAAAAAAAAAAAAAAGATATAAGAATGTTTGGTAGTTTGTTTTGGTATTATAAACGTAGTTCTACCAAGTGAATTTGTATCAAGCAGGAAAAAAGTACAAGACCTTTCAGTGAGGCATTTTCCAATATTTTGGTGAGAACTACTTATTCACCTAGAAGACTGCCAATTAGGCAACTGATAACTGTGTATTGCATTTATGCAAGGCATTAAAGAAAAGACTTGTCCTGTAGCTTGCAATTCAGCAAAAGATTTTAAATAATCTGTATCACCAATTAAAGCTATGATGGGTAGATTATAATATAAATATAGATTATAAGATTAATATAAATTCAGTGTTACAAAGAGCTCTGGGGAAGGCTAGACTAATTGTCCTCAGGGGAAATGGCTGGTAGAGATGGCATTTGAATAAGGCCTTAGAAAGGGTATAGTATTTCAACAGGAAGAGGGGGTTAGAGAAGGGCCTTGGACATGGAAGGAGCAGCTTTAGCAAAGGTACAGAGGCAAGAGACTGCTGGCAACGTAAGAAAACTTCAAGTGCTCAGGTCTGGCTGAAGGACACAGTATATGAGGGGAAGTAACCGAAAAATGATCTAAAAGGGTATGCTGTGGAGAATTCTTAACATAAAAAAGAAGAAGGAAAAAAAAAAGGAGGAAGGACATGAGAAAGCTGGACTTTGGAGACAGGAAAAATGACTAAATATATCTTTCCCTAATCATTTCCCACACATTTTAGATTTTTAGAGTGAGAATACTTTATTAGCAAGTTTATTTGCAAATTAGGTGTAGTAACTTCCAAGAAAAACAACCTAGCTGCTGGAACAAATGTTTTTCTGAGCTGGCAAACTATTGCCTGCAACTTAACTAATATATTCATATTGCCCACATCTTGCAATTGTTTCATTAACTCTTTTCTCATCACCAAAGCACCTTTGTAATTTAACTCATTAGTTACACAATGAGTGGCTACGCTAGAACTGGTACTTGCTCCCTTATTTACCCATCCTCTCTTTTTCTGCCCCAGCTTATCCCTGCTAAACACTCACTCGTTCTTCTCCTATGAACTATATCAATAATAATAACATTCATGGCTATTACTTGCTGAGTGTTTGCTATAGTGCCAGGCCCTGTGATTAATGCTTTATAAACAGTATTAATATAATCCTGAAAACAACACTACGAAATAGGTATTATTATGTCTATTTTATGACTGAGGAAACAAGCTCAGAGAAGTTATATTTTGTGCCAGCTGGTGAGCGGCAGGAACCAGGTTTAAACCAGATCTGCTTGACTCACAGCCCGTGCCTTATGCCACATCATTCTACTGCCTCTGGTATCCACTGATCGCTTACTAATATGGGTCAGTATTTTCAATTAAAAAAATAATAAAAGACTCTTTGGGGCCAGGCACTGTGGCTCATGCCTGTAATCCTAGCACTTTGGGGTGACGAAGCGGGCGGATCACCTGAGGTCAGGAGTTCAAGACCAGCTTGGCCAACATGGTGAAACTCTGTCTCTACTGAAAATACAAAAAATTAGCTGGACGTGGTGGCTTGTGCCTGTAGTCCCAGCTACTCGGGAGGCTGAAATCCGAGAATCACTTGAATCCTGAAGGTGGAGGTTGCAGTGAGCTGAGACTGCACCACTGCACTCCAGCCTGGATGACAGAGTGAGACTCTGTCTCAAAACAAACAAACAAACAAAACAAAACAAAAAAACCATTCTTTGGGAGGCCGAGGCAGGAGAATCACTTGAACCCAGGAGTTTGAGACTAGCCTGGGCAATATAGCGAGACCTGGTCTCTACAAAAATAAAAATAAAAAAATTAGGCATGCATGGTGGCGCCTGGAGTCTTAGCCACTTGGGAGGCTGAGGTAGGAGGATCACTTGAGCCCAGGAGGTTGAGGCTGGTCATAAGCATGCCAATACACTCCAGCCTGGGTACAGAGTGAGACGCTGTCTCAAAACAAAAATTAAACATTCATTGAGTGCCTGCTACTGTAAAATCCTGTTCTAGGTGCTGTGTCAGATATATTTTTAAAAAAGAGAATGCCTATAGATTATTGATGTTCATAAGCTCCCATATTTGAGTATAAACAGCTGTGTCATATTGGTTTTTAAGATGATGTGTCCATGATTTATAAATTAGAGCAACTAAGGTGGGAAGGTGTAAAAATGGCTCAGTATTTTTACTAAGAATGCTAGATAGTGACCACATCTACTCACAGACAGAAATCAGTCAACTGTGACTAAATGACTCACAGAGAAGTTTAATAATACATTTCAATCAGAGTCTGTAAAAACTCTCTCTGCTGATGAAAAATCTGTCCTGTCAGAAGTTCCCAACCAAATCTGCTTATAATCCATTTTCAATGAACCGCAGCTTCCTTTGAAGTAGAATAAGCTACTAAAGCATTTCACCCACAATACGCACACTATGAATCCAGGCCTTACAAAATTCATTACTGATGAATAATGTTACTTGGTTAGAACACAAATGCGATATCAAACTACTTCTGCCATGTAGCCTGAATGTTGTGTAAAATTATACACAGTTACTTCGATGCAGCAAAATAAAACATATTATCTTTTTAAGCTATCTATTTTTAATATGAGCTTTACTAACTTCTGAGTCAGTTTTTGCTAAATATTTTAAAGATGTTTAGTAGCCCACTGTGGGCTACAACTATTCGAACTCCAGGGAACATCTGGAAGGAGTCCCAATTTTGGACTCAGTCTGCCTATTCTTTTCTCTCTACAAAGGTACAGTATTCATGTTACCAAATGCACAATAACACTTGCCAAAAGGGTGTAGCAGCAAGTACTAACTGCATTTACTCTGCAATTGAAACTCTTAATATGATGAATTTTTTAAGGAAACAAAAGTCAATGAAGAGAAATAAATGTAAGAGTTCAAGAGTGGCAAAAGAAAGAATGAGACATATTGGTTAGCAAGAAGTAGCACCGGGCTACCTAATGTTAATGACACTTACTGCTCAATTCGAGGTGACAAGTACAGCTTGGGGTACACCTGGGTGGCTTCAGTGTCCTCAAAACTAACAGAGAGGAGGGCCACATCTTCTCCAGGGTCTTCATTTACATCCTTAAACAAGAAGTAAAAACACAACATCAGCACCTGTTCTCCTAACATCTTATTAGTGACAAGCTCACAGTCCACTGGCATTGAAGTCATGACTGTGAGTTACCCTTATTCCACTTTAGCTTAGCTGCTTAGCACATCCTTTCCACACACCTACCCACTCCTCTAGAGGGATGGATTTTAAACTTTCTGAGCAAAGCCCACCACAGCAAAGCGAAAGACCTCCACCTATCTCACTTGTTCCCACATTCGGGGGTAAGGGGCAGGTAGTGAACCCGGTGGTAACAAAGAATTCAGCAAAAATATAATTAAGTTGCAGTAAACATATTACTATAAACATAATTTATATCCTAAAACATCAAAAAAATTAAAAATCCAGTAATTTTCTTATACCTACCTTGACAGTATGTTGTAAGTTATTTAAATAGCAAAAATTCCCAGGAAACATATCACCATGAAGAGTGTCACCATACAAGCAAATGACAAGGGGGTTAGGTACACATCTACTTTGGCAAAATAATAATGGATGATTCACATGCCAACCACAAGACATACATATTTAAAAGTCTAGTTATAAGAACACTATAAGACAAAACATTGTTGATCCAAGTATGTACCAATAAATATCGTGAGGTTAACCAAATAACACACAATAAGCTAAACTGATAATGATAAAACTAAACTTACTGTAATTTATAATTAAAAAGCAAGAATAGCAGGAACTGAATATTATAAACAACTCAGGCCAATGCTGATGATACACTGATGAAGTGTCCTGAATCAAAATTGTGGAATTTACAACTATGTGCACATGCTTTATGATTATTGCCAAGCACCAGGTGTCTGCCAGGCTTCTGAATAAAATACTGAATTAAAATAAATCTCGTAGCACACATTGATTTTAATTTGTGAATACTAAATTTTAATAACTCTTAATTTATTTTTGGTTGGTAGTGGCTCCAAGTCAAATACATACATTTTAAACAATTACTAAACACTTAATATGTGTTAAACACTTAACATCTTCCACTCATAGAGACTGGTAAGAATGGACCTATATTTCTGGATCAGTTCATAGGTCCTCAGGAGGTTTCAGCAGCCACACCAGCAGCAAGAGAGGGAGGGGTCACACCTAGACTTTAAGACTCACTACTCATGAGCTTGCCATTGTATCTTCAACCTCAGATACAATGTCTTTTGTCCGTCAGGCCACCCTTTCTTTTCTTTCATCCTGGGAAGTTGGCCATCACTCATCCTGCTCAACTCCAGAACCTTCAGTCTCCTTGCTCTGCATTCTCTTGTGCCTATAAGATGGATGAGTGTGACATGTATACACAGGGACAAGAACCACAAGTCTCTCCCATCCTAAAAAAGAAACATTTTTAAAGGAAAGGAAAGAATCTTGCTGAACTCTACAGAGTTCCTTGGATTCTCTCTCCTCTCTCTCCTCCCCTTCACAGACTGCTTGGAAGAGTTATCTACCCACTCTCTATTCCCTTCCCTTCCACTTATCCCTTAGCCCACAACAATAGCCTACTACTGACCCACAAGTTCAATGAAGACCGTTCCCACCAAGGGTAACCACTAAATGCACCAAATGCTTCTCTGTCCTTTTCTTACTTGATGTCTAAACAATATTTGACATGGGTAACCACTTGCCTCTCCAAACTCTCTTTTCTTGCTGTTCTTTTCCTATCTCTTTGGCCACTTCCCTTTCCATTTTCTTTCTTTTCAAAAAAATTTTAGATCACAAAATTTAAAAAAATTTTAGATTACAAAATTTAGGCTTGTCTTACCAAGTCAAACCATACAGAAGTTTATAAAGAGAAAGCTCTTCCACTCCTCCCTTGCCCCCCATTTTTCAAAGTAACCAATATTAACCAATGTGTAGGTAGCTTCAAACTACTTTCTTTATGCTCATAAAAACATATACATGACACATTTGCATATAAACAGCTCTTTAACCTCCTGTTTTGTTTTCCCTAATGGAATCATACCGCTCCACCAACTGCTTTTTAAATAGCCACATAATATTTCATGGCATGGATTTATTTTTTATTAAACCATTTCCTTAGCAACAAACTTCAGGTTGTTCACAATTCTTGGCCACTTGATAGTGCTGCAATAAATATTCTTTTGTGTGTGTATGTGTGTGTCAGTGTGTGTACATGTGTGTGTGCACATCTGTTAGTAGTGGGACTTGTATTTTTAAATAGAGAACTAAAACTGAGCTTGTTGGGTCAAACATTATGAACATTTTACATTTCTAAAGAATTTGATAGATTATTTTCTAAAACTTTTGCAACAGGCTGGGCGCGGTGGCTCATGCCTATAATCCCAGCACTTTGGGAGGCCGAGGTGGGTGGAATACCTGAGGTCAGGAGTTCGAGACCAGCCTGGCCAACATGGTAAACCCTGTCTCTACTAAAAACACAAAAATTAGCCAGGTATGGTGGTGCACGCCTGTAATCCCAGCTACTCGGGAGGCTGAGGCAGGAGAATTGCTTGAGCCTGGGAGGCAGCTGCAGGGAGCCAAGATGGTACCACTGCACTCCAGCCTGGCTGAGTGAGACTCTGTCTCAAAAAAAAATAAATACATACAAATTAAAAATTTTTTTAAAATTGCAACAATTCACATTTGGACCTGTGAGTTTGTATAAGCCTGCTTCCCCTCATCCTGAATCACTGGATAACACTGGCTGTTACCACTGTTTTTAACATCTGGAAAACGGTATCTCCACTTAGATTCAATGAATGAGGCTGAGCAACTTTTTACTTATTTATTGATCATCTACATTTCTTTTGTAAATTTCCTAGTCAAATCCATTATCCATCTTGCTTTCAGGTTCTTAGTCTTTGTTGTTGTTGTTCATTGGATTTCTTAACCTTTTTCTGTCACATGTGCTAAAACTATTTTCTCTTTTTGAGTTTTTACTTCATTTGAGGGCTCTTCTGCCATCACAGAAAATTTAGATTTTTGCAGAGTTAAATCTGGTCAATAACTCTGAGGTTCTGTAACTACTTCTCTAGTTTTTAATCTTATATTGTTATAATTTTAGTTTTACATTGTAGATTTGCAATACCTCTGGAATATATTTTTAGGTGGCATGATATAAGAAGTATAGTTTTGTTTTGTCCTGTTCTGTTTCTAATTGGGTGAGGAGGGGGATGAGTGGGTAAGAGCAGGCTCTTAGCACAGTATCTGGCATACGGAAACCACTCAATGTTAGCTGAATGAATAAATCAGTGAACAAATGAATGTTCATCCCTAACTTTTATTCTCTACATCTAGAGATTTTTCAGGAACCTACTTTACAAATTTTTTTGTCACCAATGATGCCTAGAAACTAAATGCTGGCTCCCTGCTCCTGGCCTTGTTAATACACCAAGTCCTCCAGAACTAGTGACTAAAAAAAGGAGAGCCCAGGTCAGAAGTCTGAGCTTTCTGATCACTTCTTGCTCTTTTATAGATGATAGAGTATTCAACTTTGAACTTTCCTTTCTGTAAAATGAGAATGAAAATTGTAAAAAATACGGCCAGGCACGGTGGCTCACGCCTGTAATCCCAGCACTGTGGGAGGCCGAGGCAGGTGGATCACGAGGTCAGGAGATCGAGACCATCCTGGCTAACACGGTGAAACCCCGTCTCTACTAAAAATACAAAAAATTAGCCAGGCATGGTGGCGTGTGCCTGTAGTCCTAGCTACTTGGGAGACTGAGGCAGGAGAATGGCGTGAACCCGGGAGGCGGAGCTTGCAGTGAGCCGAGATCGTGCCACTGCACTCCGGCCTGTGTGATAGAGCAAGACTCCATCTCAAAAAAAAAAAAAGAAAGAAAATTGTAAAAAATACTTAAGGTCTGCAACAAACAGAAACTACTCAATTGTATAATATGACTTTAAAACTCATCAAACATCTAAAACTAAGGCTAAAGCTGAGCTTGAAGACATTCATAGGAACAAATTCATTTTATGATCTAAGTGTAGAAGTAGCCCTATGTGAGTCAGATTGGTCAAAAAAGACAATTAAAAGAGAAATAACATTTACTTTCAGAAAACTTTCCCCAATAACTAAGATTTCTTATGTAAGGTCAAGGCTAGAGGCTATGATCACGAATCACATAACCTTGCAAAAAACACACTGCAAAGAACCAGGGGCCACCAAAATCCTTTTTAATTGGGGGCTTTATTCCATATGCCTACGGATAATTTATAATTATTTCCCTTTCTGACTTTCAAACTTTCAATTTCACTACTATTTCAATAAAGAGCGGAAATGCTTAGAGACAATCTTCCAAACAAACAGAATGACCCTGGTTTATATAATCAGCATTTATCATCTGGCATCCTGAAAAAAGTACATAAAACATGAGTCTGAATATGAAACTAGTTATTTCCAGGAGTTCGTTTTATATGTTTTATTCCTGTTGGTATGGCACATGAGATTTCCCTGAAATGGTATTTGATTCCTAATGGATATCTAAGTTTGAATTTGAGTGCTTAAACAAGCCCATAGAATTCCAAAAATACAAATCCACACAGTGCTGTTTCCAGTTTCTGCAACTCTAACAAGCATGTACATGTGTTCCCTCCCATCTGGGAAATTAGAAAAGAAGCTCCTGTACCATGGTTCTGAGAAGCTAACATTACGGATGATTACTGTAACCACTAATGGCAGCATTTGGAAAACAGGGGGTGGTTACAGCAAAGTAGGGGACATTTAAAAACGCACAAGTATACATTTTCAGGGCTCTCTATCTGCACCATTTGAAACTGCAAAAGGCTTAAAATGGGAGGAAAGATACCGAATTTGATAAAGCTAAAGAAGAATATTGTCTCCCACCTTTATAAAAGTCTGCCAGGCACTGACACACATACAGTGAAGCAATAATGGCCATGATACTCTGGTGAGATGTAACAGTGGGTCTGGCTCAGCACCTGATTAAAGCCAAAAGTTCCTATGGCGTATAATGAATATTCACTATAGGTGAGCTCCTGGCAGGCTGGGAGATTTTCCTGTTCAATCTTGCACCCCTAGTGTCTGGAACATAGTACATACAGAGTAACTGGTGGAAAAAAACAGAATTAATGCAGAGATAACTAAAAGAATGAGTAAATGAATGAAATAAACCACCGAACTAGCTTTTCTAAACAGAGGAATATTTGGGTTCCAGGACGGATGTTATAAATGATGGAATTAAGTGGAAAATGCTCTCAATAGGAAAGATTCTCAGTATTTATTTCTTTAATTCCTTAAGTCTATGCTTACTAAAGATTTTATTTAAAAAAAAACAAACAAAAAAAAAAAACCCAACTCAAGTCCGAACTATGTATCGCCAAGGATACACCCATTAATAAGAGAAAATACTTCTGGTCAGATCATAATGGTTCATTTATATAACTATTCTCAATTGGGGCTCTTTGCAAATATCAAAAGAGTGTAGAAAACAACAACAATTAGCCTTGGAAATGAAAGTAAACCAAGTACAATTTATCATTATGCTCTACTCCTTTGATATGCTAATTATCCCAAGTAACGATAGCAGTCATTAAACAAGTCCCTATATGTTGAGAACATTAGTGTCAATATAGGTACAAACTACCAATTAACTAATTGCTGAAAGACATTAGCTGAACCAGAAATACTGCAAATCCCAGGTCACGTAACAGGACAGTAAAAAAGTCATTGTATTTCTCAATTCAAAAAGGCTAAAGTTATAACTGTTACTAGCAAAACCACTCAGGAGGTATAAATGGCTATACAGAAGCTATTACACAGTATGTCAAAAATCAAGTAAGTGCTTCTGTGTTTATCTGTTTATTGGCCTTGAACTCCTGGGCTCAAGTGATCCTCCTGCCTCAGCCTCCCAAGTAGCTGAAATTACAGGCATGAACTACCACACCCACCTAAGTAAGCACCATTATAAATTGGTATTAAACTAGACTCAGAATTAAGTGTAATTCCTCAAGTAACCAAAAACTAGGTCTAGGTAACTACTTCATCACACAAAAGTTATGAGTTTTGTCGCCTATTCTGTCACCCAGGCTGGAGTGCAGTGGTGGGATCTCAGCTCACTGCAAGCTCCACCTCCCGGGTTCATGCCATTCTCCTGCCCCAGCCTCCCGAGTAGCTGGGACTACAGGTGCCCACCACCACGCCCAACTAATTTTTTTCTATTTTTATTAGAGACGGGGGTTTCACCGTGTTAGCCAGGATGGTCTCGATCTCCTGACCTCGTGATCTACCCGCCTCGGCCTCCGAAAGTGCTGGGATTACAGACATGAGCCACTGCACCTGGTCAAGTTATCAGTTTTTGACAAACTATATGCAATTTGCAAAACAGAATCCTATTTTAAAACATACACAGTGAGGTTAGTATTTTAGAGGCTCTGATATTCATCAAATTATATAAATTTAGATATTTTAAATGACGTTTTTTCAAGTGGGAGAGAATAAAACTCTCCTAGGGTACTACTATTCATTCAAGCATTTAACAAAATAAATAAAACATATAGTATGTTACAAATGTTACAGAGAAAAATTAAAGCAGGGAAAGAACATAAGGAATGAGGAGGAAATGAAAGTTTAAAAGGGGGTTCAAAGTTGGCTTTATGGAGAATCAGCAGTGGCCTTTCATTACTTCACAGAGACTGAAGATAAAAAGTGCTCTTGACTTGCTACATTATATATCAGCATATGCGGCCCCAGTCAAAATTTGAATTTGGGTTCTACTGGCATAAAGACATCACAATGGGTTACGATAGGAATATGGCAGGAATGAAATAAAATCTAAGCAGAAGAGATAGTTAAGAAGAAGGAAAGTGATATATGTAAGACCTTGATCCCTCTGCTGAGAGGTCTCTGTCTCATAATGATACTGGTCATTTCAGTAATTAGGTTATTTCCTCTTCATAAATATACGGGGAAATGTACACGTGCCAGGGAAAGCAGTATAGTCAGAAAGCAAAACAAATCCAAAAGTAAGGGAATACAGTTGAGCCAAACAGATGAGGAAGAGCAATAAATGGGTCCCCTGTGGCTAAACCTGGGGCTTTATTCCATGAAGAAGGATGTTGCAGCACTGGATTGGGGGTTCCAAAAGCCTAGTTACAGCCTATCTCCATCAAATACTGAGTTCTTGGTTAAAAATTATCTTGATATTTTGATATCCCTTATGAAGGCAGCATTTAGTAGAGTTACTTCTGATTTGGTTCCTCCAAATGAAAATGGGAGTAAAAATATTCTCCTCATCTAGTCCAGATAAAATGGGCTACTCTTTACACATTAGCAGAACCTGACTAACATCTTTGCATTTGCCATTCCCCTTCTTAAAAAGCTTTCTCTCCTTCTTTTCTTAATTGGTGTGGCTTTCAGTTTAACTCTGATTGTAAATTCACTTGGTCCATTGAGATTCCTTTCAATTACAATCTGATATATGTCCTCCCTCGGTAGTTTTCCCCCTGTTGCTTCATGAATTTCTCATGCTGTTTCAGCAATACATTTTTTATATTCCAAATAGATTGTGAATTTCTCGAGGGCAGGGTAGAGATCTCCTTCTTCCTACTAGGCCCAGTAATATCAGCTAACATTTATTCCATGTTTACTCAATAGTCATTGGCTTCCAGCTGTATATGCATTATCTCTAATCTTCGTAACAACTGTGCAAGGTAGAAACTATTATTTTCACTTGCAGATGAAGAAACTGAGGCTCAGAGTTCACTTGCTGATGAAGAAACTGAGGCTCAGAGAGATTAAATGATGAAGATGAGTTTTGAACCTATGTATGCTGACTCAGACCCTAGACTCTTAATCCTTATACTATATTCTCTAGCATGCTATTGGGCACAAAGAAGAGACTCAGCACCAGTGCTCCAAGAAATGTATAAAAAACTTGGAAACTCATATGCAGGAAAGATTTACTATACATTTATTTTTTCTACATTTAGTTTCTAAATAGTATGTCCCAAAGATCATGAGCAACTTAAGGAACCATTTCTTCTTCCCTTATTATCCAAGAATAAACGATCTTGTCTGCACCAGGCATACAGTGGATATTCAAAATAGGTTAAAAGTATATGCTTTATATGTTTTAATGTCTGCTTTTAGAAAGTACAGAGCAAGAGATTAAAATTAACAAATGTATAAAGACTAAAGGCTATAGAAGTCACTGTGCCAAATTAAATGCATTCACCTGACATCTTTACACAGACTCAGTTAATTAAGGAAGGAGAATGGCTTCTCTGAGGACATCAGTGAGGACCATGGCATTCTAAGGTGGTAATATCAACCTTCCTGCAATAATGTACAGTTAGGGCCATTCTATGATTAACTAACTATATTCAGTGAAAATAAGAAGCACTGATTGTCAGGTCAGGAAAGGATAACTGCAATGTTCTTGAAATAGCTATTTCTTACAGGGTGAGCCCAGGACACCAGGACAGAGCTGCTACCACCTGCCCATGTCTTCCAAAAGTGACATCTTGAGCTCATTACTACTAGATATCATGATACAGAATAGGGTAAGTTTTTTAAAAAAAATTCTATCTTGCTTATTATTTTCGTTAACAAAGATGATTTGACTGCTCTTATTTATGCAGGAATATGCTTGTGAAGCTGTACTTATCCTTACTATATTGGTTATAGCTACTGTTTATAAAGCTAAATTGAAACACACGTCATACAAACAAACTTTAGGGAGGAAAATCCTGGCTCTTTTAAAATAATGATGATCAATATTTTGTTGGTCAAATACTGTCCCGTCAGTTATTATACCCAAAAGACACAGCCTTGAGAATCACCAGCTTTTGAATAGTCACAACATTAATCTAAAAGGTGTGTGAAATGGAGCCCCTACTCTGGAGGCCAGAGAGGTTGGGTGAGGGGAAGCCTTTGTAGTATAGCCAGGGTGCTCACTGGAAGCAAATGATGCTTCCTAGCTTCTGCTAACTTCTCTACTCATAAAAGTTTTTAGAGAAAGAATCTAGAGTGTGGAGTTTCCCCTACTGCCCTAAGTGTGCTCTTAATGAGTTTGATACGCCTCCTCTGGGCTTACTTAAAGTATCAGTTTTTGCCAAGAAATTCCTAAGCAAAAAGAATAAAGCTGGAGGCATCACACTACCTGACTTCAAACTATACTACAAGGCTACAGTAACCAAAACAGCATAGTACTGGTCCCAAAACAGACATATAAACCAATGGAGCAGAACAGAGACCTCTGAAATAACACCACACATGTACAACCATTTGATCTTCAACAAACCTGACAAAAACACGTAATGGAGAAAGGATCTCCTATTCAGTATGGTGCTGGGAAAACAGGCTAGCCATACGCATAAAACTGAAACTGGACCCCTTCCTTACACCTTATACAAAAATTAACTCAAGATGGATTAACAACTGAAATGTAAAACCCAAAACCATAAAAACCCTAGAAGAAAACCTAGACAATACCATTCAGGACATATGGGTGAAGGCTTCATGACAAAAATGCAAAAGCAATTGCAACAAAAGCCAAAATTGACAAATGGGATCTAATTAAACTAAAGAGCTTCTCTACACAGCAAAAGAAAGTATCATCAGAGTGAACTGGTAACCTACAGAACGGGAGAAAATTTTTGAAATCTGCCTATCTGACAAAGGGCTAACATCCAGAATTTACAAGGAACTTAAACATATTTACAAGAAAAAAACAAACAACCCTATCAAAAAGTGGGCAAAGGATATGAACAGACACTTCTCAAAAGAAGGCATTTATGTGGCCAACAAACATATGAAAAAGAGCTCAATATCACTGGTCATCAGAGAAATGCAAATCAAAAACCACAATGAGTTACCACCTCATGCCAGTCAGAATGGCAATTATTAAGAAGTCAGGAAACAACAGATGCTGGTGAGGTTGTGGAGAAATAGGAATGCTTTACACTATTGGTGGGAATGTAAATTAGTTCAACCATTGTGGAAGACAGCATGGCAATTCCTCAAGGAGCTGGAACCAGAGATACCATTTGACCCAGTAATCCCATTACTGGGTATATACCCAAAGGAATACATATCATTCTACTATAAAGACACATGCAAATGTAGGTTTATTGCAGTACTGTTTACAATTTTTGCAACTGTTTTACAAATCATATTGAACTACATCTTTTAGTTTCTCTGAGTTGTGACGTTATGCATTCCTACTGATAAAAACCTTGTGCCAGACTTTAATCCAAGAGCTCAACAAAACAAGTTCAAACAATACTGAATTTTTATTTAAGCACATATGAAACAGACATTAATACCATTTACCACATCCTTAATACGTCTCCATAACTTAAAGAAAAGGTAGAAGAGGTATTCACCTAAATCGTTTAGATGGCTCTTTTAATGGATAGAAAGATTTAAAGTGGCAGTTGATATAGTGGACATCTGTGACATTGCTTGCCTGACACCCTCTCCTCTCTCAGGAAGCTCCTCTCTCTTCTAGGCCCCACCCTCAGGCCCCAATTCATAGAGCCCCTCAAAGAGCTGCCTGTCCTAATCCCTGGGAACAGCTGATGGGTCTAGGTAAAGGCTGGTCCTTTCTTCAAGATTTGTGACTAAATGTAGGTCAGTCTCTGTAGATGCAGAAGAAATGGTGAGCTGCCATATTTCCCATATATAGAAGAAACCAGGCTGTGGTGGGAGAGAATAAAGCCAACCTGCTGGGAGAAGTGCGGTCAAGGGAGGACAGAGTCCAGGCAGCGTCCACACCCTTAGTTCCTGTGGGTCTTGGTACAGCTGTGTCCCTGCTCTTACTGTGGTGTGACTATTCAATCTGCTCCTAGCTTTGGAAAGCTAATAAATTGCACTATATGCCTAAGCTGGTTTGAAGTGGTTTTCCTTCACTTATAACCAGCATTTTCTCTGGTAAATTATTAAACGAACACAGATGATATCACGGCAAATCAAAATCTACAGAATTAAGTGCTAAAAAGGGCTCTCATCTGTGGGTTATTTGAATACTTACTATACACTATGGAATGCTGGGCCTTCATCAGAACCTCAAAGGGCTCTGAGGACACAGATAAGCTGCATGCCTCCTCACGTGCCAGAGGAAAGCTTTGCTGGAGCAATCTGCCTGCAGCACCAGGCTCTGGCTATAGCTAGGCTAGTTCTCTGGATTTGCTGCCTCTCATCTTGGTGAACTTCAAATAACACCGTAACACATCCTGGGCCTTAGAACACCTTGCACTCACTGCTCCTCTTCAATCGATGAAGGAAAAGGTATCAGAGGTGCCAATGCTAGAGGCAGAAAACCCATAGTAGTATGCCATTTGAATACATGAAATATTTTGCAAGTTTATCATGCAACTTAACAACTACACAAATACGATGATCTTCTAGCTACAGACAAAATTTTTGTCAAAGAGATTACATGCTTTCATTTTTTTCCATATGACATGCTAAATGTGGGCATTTGGAGAAGCAAAAGGTTTACACAGCTTTTGCAAATGTATGTGGAAGTGCCCAGCAAGATCCAGGCATGAGGAAGGTGCTCAATAAGTTAGTTTCACTTCCCTTATTTCGTTCAGATTCTTGGTCTGATATCCTTTTCAAAACTATGCTATTCTTCCTGCTATTAAAGCTACACCCTGTTCTCTCCTCTCCAGGTTGCTTTGAATTCTGGAGTTTAGAGATTCTTCCCAGGTGGTTCTGTGGGTGAAGACAGAAGGGAAAGTCACTCTAGAAGCTAATAACACCTTTGTTCCCACCCACCCAGCCAGCAGGTCACTTGGCTCAGATTGTCTGTGCCCATGGCAACTAAGCAATTGGTTATTTCCAAGTTATTTCAGATACCTGGCACCACATGCTCATTAACTGGAGACCATCACAAACCACAAGCGGTAGAGAATGGAGCCCACTAGAGACTCTCCCTGTGACGTGATCAGAGGTCTTTTGATTTGTATATTGTTATCTGTAGAACCGAAAGGGCAGCTTAGAGTTGAAAAAGAGAGGCCTGGAGCCATATCCCTCTGGAACTGTCTATGGGAAGGCCCTGTATAGAAAAGGAGCTCTGAGAACCAGTGTAAATATCATATCTTTCTCCCAGCCTCAAAAGCCCTCCTCCATCTACAGTAGCCTGACATTTAAGCTCCTCCAAGGTGTCTTCCTCATTTCTTTCTTTCTTTTCTTTTTTTTTTTTTTTTTTTTTTGAGACGGAGTTTCACTCTTGTCACCCAGGCTGGAGTGCAATGGTGTGATCTCGGCTCACTGCAACCTCCGCCTCCCAAGTTCAAGCGATTCTCCTGCCTCAGCCTCCCAAGTAGCTGGGATTACAGGCATGTACCACCACGCCCAGCTTATTTTTGTATTTTTAGTAGAGACAGGGTTTTTCCATGTTGGTCAGGCTGGTCTCAAACTCTTGACCTCAGGTGATCCACCTGCCTCGGCCTCCCAAAGTGCTATGATTACAGTCAACAGCCACCACGCCCAGCCTCCCAATTTCATTTTTCTACCACCCTGTTGATACACCGTAACTACTGCAGGTTCCCATACTCCATGTCATCACTCCATCAGGTCTCTGCTCTGCCACTCAATCCTGGATGCCTTCTCCCAGGTCTACGTCCCCCAACCCCAAATCTCCAAATTGGACCTACTCTTTTTTTTTTTTCAATTTATCTATTTATTATTTTTATTTTTTATTTTTTTGAGATGAATCTTGCTGTGTCCGCCAGGCTGGAGTGCAGTGGCACAATCTCGGCTCACTGCAAGCTCCGCCTCCCGGGTTCACGTCATTCTCCTGCCTCAGCCTCCCAAGTAGCTGGGACTATAGGCGCCCGCCACCACACCCAGCTAATTTTTTGTATTTTTAGTAGAGATGGGATTTCACCGTGTTAGCCAGGATGGTCTCAATCTCCTGACCTCGTGATCCACCTGCCTTGGCCTCCCAAAGTGCTCGGATTACTGTGGACCTACTCTTTTAAGTTCAATTTAGAAGTCAAGACTTCCTTGATCCTACCAGCTCATATAATGGTCTCTCCTTTAAAATCCTACAGGTTTTTAGGTACACCCAAATATGATAGTATTTGATTGGTTTGTGTGTGTGTGTTTTAAAGTTATTTACATAAGTGTTATCATTTATCTGATTGGGTTCCTTAAGAGCAATGACTGTGTTTCATTCATTTTTGTATACAAAATGAATTAATACATTCATTTTGTATTTGTTTCATATTTTGTATTCAGTGTCTAGTATGGTGCTTACCACAAAAATAGGCTCCCAATAAATATCTGATAAACAAATGTATGAATGTATCTAATAAACAATGTATATGAGTGACCACATATGTTTGCCAGTAAATTACTGGCCAGTAAATTACTGTTTCAAAACTGGGTTTCAAAAGCAGACTTCCTTAGTAGACACAACAGAAATCTATTGAAATTATTAAATTGACTTTCCAATGTAAATCAGTTGGTATAAGTTTGGGCAGAATAGGCCATTTCTCCCCAGGTTTAGATCATGCCCTGGAATAGGAGAAACTTTGGATCTGTACACTTAACTGAATGATCAAACCCTAGAGTGCAGAAAAACAACAGCAATCTTTTTGCCATGTCTAACCATAATCTGGCCTCCTAAAACTAAAGCTAATAAACTTCTAAACAACACATTATATGGTGTTCACTGAGTCAACACTCATGATTTGCCAACCATGTGTAAGGCAAGCACAATAAAGACAAACAAAAGGATTGTAAGAATCAGTCTCATCCCTCAAAGAGGTTAATATAAACACATGAAAATGAGAGAAGTTTCTTCCTTCTTCTTCAACAGGAGATTCTAAAAGGTAATACATGATTAATTATCAAGAGCCCTATGAGGAAAGGATGAAGAACTCCTCAGTTGTTTCTATGTATCGCGAAAGAATTCATTAGACTCTTTTCTGACATTATGCTTTTAAAAGAAAAGAGATAAAGAAAGCCAGAGAGTATCCTGAGACTTTGCTAGAGTCGCTTATCAGCTGAAGGAGTTTTGGGACAGAGACAATGGGGTTTTCTAAATATACAATCATGTCATCTGCAAACAGAGGTAACTTGACTTCCTCTCTTCCTGTTTGAATACCCTTTATTTCTTTCTCTTGCCTGACTGCCCTGGCCAGAACTTCCATTACTATGTTGAATAGAAGTGGTGAGAGAGTGCATCCTTGTCTTGTGCCAGTTTTCAAAGGGAATGCTTCCAGCTTCTGCCCATTCAGTGTGATATTGGCTGTGGGTTTATCATAAATAGCTCTTATTATTTTGAAATACATTCCATCAATACCCAGTTTATTGCATGCAAAAATCACAAGCATTCCTATACACCAATAGTAAGCGAACAGAGTCAAATCATGAGTGAACTCCCATTCACAACTGCTACAAAGAGAATAAAATACCTAAGAATACAACTTACAAGGGATGTGAAGGATCTCTTCAAGGAGAACTATAAACCACTGCTCAAGGAAATAAGGGAGGACACAAACAAATGGAAAAACACTCCATGCTCATGGATAGGAAAAATCAATATTGTAAAACTGGCCCTACTGCCCAAAGTAATTTATAGATTCAATGATATTCCCATCAAGCTACAATTGACTTTCTTCACAGAATTCGAAAAAACTACTTCAAAAATTTCATATGGAACCAAAAAAGAGCCTGTATAGCCAAGACAATCCCAAGCAAAAGGAACAAAGCTGGAGGCATCATGGTATCTGACTTCAAATGACATGACAAGGATACAGTAACCAAAACAGCATGGTACTGGTACCAAAATAGATATATAGACCAATGGAACAGAATAGAGGTCTCAGAAATAACACCACACATCTACAACCATCTGATCTTTGACAAACCTGACAAAAACAAGCAATTGGGAAAAGATTCCCTATTGCATGGTGTTGGGAAAACTGGCTATCCTTATGCAGAAAACTGAAACTGGACCCTTCCTTACACCTTATACAAAAATTAACTCAAACTGCATTAAAGATTTAAATGTAAGATCTAAAACCATAAAAACCCTAGAAGAAACCCTGGGCAATACCATTCAGGACACAGGCACGGGCAAAGACTTCATGACTAAAGCGCCAAAAGCAATTGCACCAAAAGACAAATTTGACAAATGGGATCTAATTAAACTAAAGAGCTTCTGCACAGCAGAAGAAACTACCATCAGAGTGAAGAGACAAACTACATAATGGGAGAAAATGTTTGCAATCTACTCATCTGACAAAGGGCTAATATCCAGAATCTACAAGGAACTCAAGCAAATTTACAAGAAAAAAACAAACAACCCCATCAAAAAGTGGGCAAAGGATATGAACAGACACTTTTCAAAAGAAGACATTTATGTGGCCAACAAACATATGAAAAAAGCTCATCATCACTGGTCATTAGAGAAATGCAAATCAAAACCACAATAAGATACCACCTCATGCCAGTTAGAATGGCAATCATTAAAAAGTCAGGAAACAACAGATGCTGGCAAGGAGGTGGAGAAAACATGAACACTTTTACACTGTTGGTGGGAGTGTAAATTAGTTCAACCATTGTGGAAGACAGCGTGGTGATTCCTCAAGGATCTAGAACTAGAAATACCATATGACCCAACCATCCCATTACTGAGTATATACCCAAAGGATTATAAATCATGCTGCTATAAAGACACATGCACACATATGTTTATTGCAGCACTATTCACAATAGCAAAGACTTGGAGCCAACCCAAATGCCCATCAATGATAGACTGGATACAGAAAATGTGGCACATATACACCACGGAATACTATCCAGTCATAAAAAAGGATGAGTTCATGTCCTTTGCAGGGACATGGATGATACTGGAAACCAACATTCTCAGCAAACTAACATGCAAACAGAAAACCAAACACCACACCTTCTCACTCATAAGTGGGAGTTGAACAATGGGAACACATGGACACAAGAAGGGGAACATCACACACCAGAGCCTGTCGGGGGTAGGGGGCTGGGGGAGGGATAGGATTAGGAGAAATACCTGATGTAGATGACAGGTTGATTGGTACAGCAAACCAGTATGGCACATGTATACCTATGTAACAAACCTGCACATTCTGCACATGAACCCCAGAACTGAAAGAGGAAGGAAGGAAGGAAGGAAGGAAGGAAGGAAGGAAGGAAGGAAGGAAGGGAGGGAGGGAGGGAGGGAGGGAGGGAGGGAGGGAGGGAGGGAGGGAGGGAGGGAGGAAGGAAGGGGTATCCCAAGAAAAAGTATGAACATCTTCTAGAAGTGGTAAAAGGTGAGGAAAGCGGCTCTGGCTTTCCCAGCCTGCATAATGTTAAATAGTAAGCTACGGAGTGGAGATCATTCTACCTCTTCCGGTTTTCAGAACATCTAGTTCAAAATGCCTAGAGACAGAAGGACCCCCAAAGTGAGGGTGCAGCATGAATTTGTGAACCATAGGCAGCTAAAGCCTGGATGAGTGGATGACTTCATTTAGAGCCTTGCTATCCAGAGCAACGCCATCAGCTACACCTGGGGGATATTTTTAACAAATTCCTAGGTTATTTGTGTGTGGACTGAAGTTTAAGAAGCACTGGCTTAGAAGACTGGCAATTAAGAAAAAGAAAACAGGTCCAAAGATGAAAAAAAGAACTGAAAAGCAACACACTGAAGTATTATCCTATGATTAAACAGGAGAACACAGATGAACTGTGATGTTTCACTGGTCTAGGAAAGTGAAAGATATTTTAGACAAAGTTTAGGATTTAAGAATAAGTATACAAGTGACAAAAAAATAGACAAATCGAACTTCATGAAAATTTTAAAACTATGTGCATAAAAAGACAAATACCAATAAGGCAAACTATGAAATGGGAGAAAATATTGTCAAATTATATATCTGATAAGGGATTAATATCCAGAGTATACAGAGAATTACTAAACTCAATAACAAAAAACCAAACAACCTCAATTCAAAAATGGGCAAAGAACTTGAATAGACATTTCTCCAAAGAAGATAAAGAAACAGCCGGCCGGGTGCAATGGCTCATGCCTGTAATCCCAGAATTTTGGGAGGCCAAGGTGGGTGGATCACAAGGTCAGACCAGCCTGGCCAACATGGTGACACCCCAGCTCTACTTAAAAAATACAAAAAAATTAGCCGGGCATGGTGGTGCAGGCCTGTAATCCCAGCTACTTGAGAGGCTGAGGCAGGAGAATTGTTTGAACCCAGGAGGCAGAGGTTGCAGTGAGCCGAGATCACCCCACTGCACTCCAGCCCGGGTGACAAAGCTAGATTCTATCTCAAAAAAGAAAAAAATGAAAGAAAGAAACAGCCAATAAGCATATGCAAAGATGTTCAACATAAATCAAAACTACAATAAGATACCACCTCCAATCCATTAGGATGACTACTATCCAAAAAAATAGCAAGTGTTGGCGAGAATGTCGAGAAACTGGAGCACTTGTGCACTGTTGGGGGTAGTGTAAAATAGTATCGCTGCTATGGAAAACAGTATGGCAGTTTCTCAAAAAGTTAAAAACGGAATCACCATATTATCCAGCAATACCACTTCTGAATATATACTCCAAAAAACTGAAAACAGGATCTTAAAGAGCTATCTGCACACCTGTGTTTATAATGGTATTATTCACATTAGCTAAAAAGTAGAAGCAACCGAAGTGTCTATCAACAGACGAACGGAAAAGCAATATGTGGTATATATGTACACATATATGGAATATTATCCAGCCTTATAATAAAAAGAAAAATCTGACATCCTACAACATCGATGAACCTTGAGGACATTACACTAACTAAATTAGCCAGTCACAAAAAAGACAAACAGTACTGCACAATTCCACTTATCTGACGAACGAGAGTAGTCGAAATCACAGTGACAGGAAGTGGAATGGTGGTTTCCAGGGGGATGGTTTGTTTAACAGGTATAGAGTTTCAGTTTTATAAAATGAGAAAGTTACAGAGATGGATGTCATGATGGTCGTACAACATTATTATCAATGTACCTAATATCACTGAACTGTAACTAAAAAATGGTTAAGATGGTTTTTATGTTATATGTATTTTATCACAATAAGAAAAATTAAAGAAAAGAGAATAAGCATCTATGGCATGTTCCAAAAACTCAGATAAAATGGAGGAAGAATCATAGTAGAAACTGTAAAGTACAATAAGGTACTTCTCAAATACTTTTCATAATGATCACATTCATATACCCTGGATGAGCCAGAGAAAGGGGTCAGGTGGAGAGAGCTGGCATGGGCAAGACTATCCCCTTTGGGTCAGTGATATCAGTGAAGCTGTGCCATTGGTATAATGGTATAACCAGGGATGAGGAGTAAAGAAAATCAGAAAATGTTAAAGGTAAAAAGGACCTTAGACATCTGGTCCAGCGGTTGACAGCCTACGTTGTGAGAAGTAGGGAATCAAATGTACCTCAAGAGTATGTGTCTTGGCTGGGTGCGGTGGCTCACGCCTGTAATCCCAGCACTCTGGAGGCCGAGGCGAGCAGATCATGAGGTCAGGAGATCAAGACCATCCTGGCTAACATGGTGAAATCCTGTCTCTACTAAAAATACAAAAAATTAGCCAGGCGTGGTGGCGGGCGCCTGTAGTCCCAGCTACTTGAGAGGCTGAGGCAGGAGAATGGTGTGAACCCGGGAGGCGGAGCTTGCAGTGAGCCAAGATCATACCACTGCATTCCAGCCTGGGCGACAGAGAGAGACTCATCTCAAAACAAACAAACAAACAAAAACAAAAACAAAAACAGTATGTGTCTTTAGAGCAGCCAAGGGTAAACCAAATGGTCCCCATGTAAGCCCTTGGTCCCTATGTCAGCCCTTCCTCCCCTGGTCAGCTATAGTGGCTACTATTCTGTTTTATATAATCATTGCAGGAGAAAGATTCGTTTGTAAAAATATTTCTAGTATATTAAAAAGTAAACTTTGTAACTCTTGATTCCAACACCAAAATTCCACAAATTTACAAATGGAGAAACTGAGATAACGGAAGTTATCTGTCCAATATGTAGCGCTAATGAGATACAGAGATGAAACCAAAACCCATGACTGCTGATTCCTGCATCAATGCTTTTTTTCACGACATCATTCTGCTATATCCAAATTTGCTTTGAAAATTCTTTGTCACTTACTAAATGAGGTCTGTGTGAATAAAAAAGGAAATGCAAGATCCCAAAGAGGAAGAGAGATCAAAAGTGTCTCTACACTGAGTTATGAAGAATAGAAATATTCATAAAAGGAAGAACATATTATATTAATAGCTCCATAAATGAAAAACTATAAATGTTGGACTTAGCATAACTATTGAGTAGGTGGCTTTGTTAGAACTTTACTAATTATAGAAGTGCTGATGAACAGATTTAGAAGAACCATAAATTCAGTCAGACTTTATCACTGGCTTGGGTTAGTAAGAATATTTCTTTAATTTCTAAACTAATAACAGGTTTAAGATAGACCAGTTGATGAACATTTATAGTTTCATGCTTATGAACAGAAATTGTGACATTTCACGATGCATAAATGATGATGAAAGTATTGAAGCATCCTAGCAAGTTGCAATTCTCCAGGGAAGCTATTAACAGCTTAACATTTCTAGTTCACATTGGAATGATTCAACTTGAATAAGACAAGTTCTCAAAAAATTTTATACTAACTAGGCATGAAAGAATGCAATTAACATAGCAGACTAGGTTGAGCCCTTAAGCTAGGTTTCTTGGGTCTATTGCTAAATCAAATGTTGCTATAAATATAAGAAAACCTGTAAAACAGTACAGTACAAAGCAGGCTTCACAAACTATGTTAAAAAACAAACAAACATAAAAACAAACAAAACTATGTTAAAAAAAAAAAAAAAAAAGAACAGCAAAATAATCCTTCCCAATGCTTCAATAAAATAAACTGGAACTTCCCCTCAGATAAACTAAGGCTGGACCCACTACTGCCTATGCAGCGTGGGCAATGGATGTTGCTGATTCTTTTTCTTTTCTCCTGTCTTCAATTCCATTCTCCTGCTATACTGCGTATACATTTGGGGCCAGCCTCAGGATCCATTAATATAGAATTCATTCATTCATTCATTCCATCATTCATTCATTCATTCATTCATTCAACAAACACGTATTAATGCCCCACTATGTGGTGGGCAACACCTAAAGGCACGAAGGATCTACATCCTCAAAACCTTCACAGTCTAGTGGGAAAAACAAACAACTAAACTATTCATTAGGCTGAAACAGTTCTAATAAAGGCATATTATAAGAGAGACATGCACCTGCGGCAGGACAAAGGAAGGATGTAAGAGAGGGCAAGAAAGTGTATCACATGAGGCTTTTCAAGGAGGAGGTAATGTTCCTAGTCAGAAGGAATCCAAATGATCCAAGGGAGTAAAAAGGATAAGGCGGTGGAAGGAAGAGATGACAGCACATGGAAAGTCACTGAAGTGGAAGGGCAGGCACATGGTACATTCAAGGGACTGTTCAGGAACGATGAAATACTGGATACTGGTGAGAAGGGTGACAGACAAAGCTGAACACGTTTAAGGGGCAGAGCGTAAACAGCCTTAATGTATTTTAGTTAAGGAACTTGTTTTATTTTAAGGGCAATGTGGAAAGGGATTACAAAGTGAGTAGTGACATAATCACTGTTTTACAGTATTCTAAGAGCTTTGGAAGGCTGGATTCAAGGAGGACAAGGGTGAATGCATGGTGGAAGAAGGAGCTCTAGAGCGGTCCAGAGGAGAGCAAGAAGGATGTCCACATAGAGAAGCAACCTGGTGCAGGGTGTCAGAGCCCAGAGTGAAGGGAGTGCCAACACAGGGCAAGGGGCAGCAGCAACAGTAGTAAGTTGGTTACATAAAGGGGGATGGATATAATATATATGTGTGTAACCTATATATTATGTTATAGTAATATATTAAGGATAATGAGAACCAGATTTATCACTTTCAGAGAAGGAAGTTACAAATATGCATAAAGAGAAAAACAGAATGAACCCAGTGTGTTGAATTGGAATTGGAGGTATCCGTATGAAAAGGGTTGTTTAATATATTTGGGTAGATATACAGAAGTAATATTGAGCATCAAAATAATGACAGTAACTGACTATAATCCATTAAATGAACTAGAAAATAATAAGTCCATGCTAAATAAATTGAAAGCTTGATAAAAAACAGGATATTTCGGTGGTTTCAAAGGACCTTCCCAAAATACCAATGACAAAGGGGGGAAAAGTAACTTTACAGTGGAAACCCCAACAAACACTGCCTTTAAAGTGATCAATGTGAACACATCAACAGTAATGAGTCAAACAGATATCCTCTGCCACTTGAGAGAAGGCATAACAAAATATAACATCACCTCTGTGATATTCCTGCAACAGATGCATAAATGGATCTAATCATGAGTGAACATGAGACAAATCCAAATTGAGAGAAATTATATAACATAACTGGCCTATAATCTTCAAAAATGTTGTAAATGTCAAGGAAAAATTGAGGAACTATTACATACTAGAGAAACAACTAAAATAACACGTGATTCTAAACTGAATTCTGAACCAGGGATGGTAGGGCATGCCAGATGGGAGGAGAGATTGAGATCAGGAGTTCAAGACCAGCCTGGGATAGAGCAACATCTCATCTCTTACAAAAAATAACAATGATGATAAATAATTTAAAACTAAACTGAATTCCTCTGCTACAAAGAAATAATTGGGACAATTAGTGAAATTTGAATGGGATCTCAGAATTGGATGGTAGTAGTATGCCATGTTAATTTCCTGATTTTTTACTATATTGCAATTATTAATATTTAAGAGAATGCCTTTATTTCTAAGAAATACACACTAAAGTATTTGGAGGTGAAGGCTATCACATTAGCAACCTACTCTCAAATGGTTTTTTTAAAGTGCTTTTATTGTTCTTACATTTCTATTATAAATTTGAGATCATTTGAAAAATTTTTTTAAATAAAAGAATTAAAAGAGGACAAAAAAAAAAAGACAGAAGCTGGAATTTTAAATTAGAAAGTCACTGCACATGCTTTCAAGTTTTATGGTACATATTTATACTTAGTTGCATGATAAATTATGTATAATTCCCCCAAATATAATTATTTTCCCCAAATTAAAGAATCTCATCACACTTGGTCAAAGAAGTCTACCTGGAATGGTCTCCACTGGATCCTAGAGTCAAGATTTGAGCCCCAAAGTAGTCAAACCTAAGTCAGCAGTGCTTCTTACCGAAATTGCTTAATAAGATTTATTTCTGTCTGGGTGTTATGCATCGCACCATAATATACATGGCCAACAATCCTTGAAGATAAACAGTGTAATTATTTCTATTTTGCCGATTTGAACTTTTCTGAAGGAGATTAAGCAAAATGTTCAGGATCTTCCTCTAGCAAACAGAGCACTAGAAAAAAACTTCAGTCTTTTAACTCATGGCCTGTGCTTTTCCCACTGCAATCCAGTAGCTCCCTAGGTCTATGGCACCACGCTCTTCCTTGTGGGAGAGACAAAGACGAATGAGACAAGTTCTCAGAGAAGTATTTCTGCCTTCTCCTCTTTATACCACAGTCAGAATCTTCTGCCTCTTTCCTCTCTGCTAGGACTCTCTCACATACTAGTTTTCATCAGTAGGTAAATCCAGGGACATTATTTAATCTACCTTTTTCCTCACTGAAGAGATGTTAAAGCAATTCTAAAGATTTACAAATGTGCCTCGCAATATAAGGGTTAAAAAAATGCTTTCTTAATGCACTGTGTTAAATGAGTTTATTGAGTTTATGATAACCACTTAGCTAAAAATGGAAAGGAAAAAAATGACATAGGAGGAGTATGAAGATAAACAGTACGATCTGTGAATAATTTGATGTTGGATAAGGAAAGCCAAAGGCCAGCCTAGGAAATGTTAGGAGTTCTGGACAGCTGAACTGCTGACTCCCACATTGCTAATGTCTCACCTGGTAGCAGAGATCACCTAAGAAGCTCTCATAAATGAGAGCCAGGTCCCTGACTTGCAGAAATGGGACTGTTGCTCTCTGGAGAAACAATGGGACCTTCCTTTTCATCTCTGTGAGGAGTACAATATTCTTCCCACTTCAGTGATGGTTGGAAAGAAACTGACTGCTCGGTAAAAACAGAGTGGGGAGAATAAGATACCACGTTATGCCAGGTGCAGTGGCTCATGTCTGTAATCCCAACACTTTGGGAGGCTGAGATGGGAAGATGGATTGAACCCTGCAGTTTGAGGCCAGCCTGGGCAACATGGCAAAACCCCATCTCCACAAAAAATACAAAAATTAGCCGAGCATGGCGGCATGTGTCTATAGTGTCAGCTACTAGGGAGGCTAAGGGGGCAAGATCAATTGAACCCGGGATATTGTGGCTGTAGTGAGCCATGATCACACCACTGCACTCCAGCCTGAGCCAGGAGCACGAACTTGTCTAAAAAAAAAAATTTACTAAGTCAATAATGAATTCTCTCAACTCAGCTCACAATACAAAGTAGGACACGTTGAATATCACTTTCATAATTCTGCTTCATCCATCTGGAACACTGGCTATAAGGCCTTACTAGAACTTTGAGGAGCTTACTGAGTAAATGTTTTTAATGTTTTAAATGTTTAAAAAAAAACATTTACTCAATAAGCTCAAGTATTGAGTAAATTTTCCCAAAAAACAAATACTCTAAAATGAAAGACATCATATACGGACCATGTAATTACTTTCAGCGTTTATGGAAAAGGATAAAGGAAACCCTCCTCATAAAACAAAACAAAAAACTATAGGCCATTTATAGATTATTCAAACTGACATAATTCAGTTTGTAAAATCATTATTTTATTACATCATTGCTACGTAAAATCATTATTTTAACATAGGAACTTATAAGAGAACTCAATGCAGTTATGTTTCTTGTTAGTACCGTGTCAGAGAGGGCAGTGGCTTTGGTTTACCTCCAATGGTCTCTCTCGAAAACACTAACTGACTGAGTCTATTCCTGGAATTGCTCTAACCTCCCCTAGTATTTTGTCCGTTCGCACATTGTAATGCACAAGGAACAGTGGTAACATGTGAAACAAGTTCAAAGACCCCAAAGTGGAAGACACTGTTTTCCTGCATCCTACCTACTGTAACTGAAAACTGGGAATTTACTGGAATTGAGGATTTATTATGAGTCAGATGGCTGATAGCCTTTCCAACCAAAACATCTGCTCTACAAAGGCACAACTGCTCCAATCCATTTCCTCTTGGATCTGGAGAATGACCAAGTTGTAGCTTAGCCCTCTCCTTAAAGACACAGGGACTTGAAATGAAAATGAAATAAAAGTGGATCTCTATGTCACCTTCCAAATTCTACTACTCTTAAATGGTATTAAAACTATAACAAAATATGAGAATAAATATAAGTTTTAGATATTAAAAAAATCGCAGTTGGTTCAGTGGAATAACCAAAGATTTTCTCAGATCATTCAAATTTACAACAGCACAGCTGAAACCAATTCTTTCTCTAATATTGAGAGAAAAAGGGACATGTATTACCCAAGCACAGTGAAAAAGGGTTTCATTATTCATTCATTTATTCAAAAAATATTCACAGTGCACTTCTATGTGTCAGGCACTATTCTAGGAACAAGTGGTGAACAAGCTAGATAATGGCCCTCCTCTTGGAGCCTACCTTTCAGCACCGGATAACAAAGAATAAACAAGTCAGCCAATTCACAAATAGCCTTCAAAACACTACAGGAGTTATCTTGTTTCCAATGGTTTATTTGCAACAACTGATACCAAGATTTTTTCTAGCAACCACAGAGAGCTAGTGTAGTAGTTCAAGTTCTAGCATTTGTTAAAAAACACACATTCCTGAATCCTGCCCTGGGGATTATAATTCAGTAAGTGGGTAAGTTAAGGAAATATGATTTTTTAACTTACACGGGGACGGAACTGCCCACCCAGGTTTGGGGTCTATTGCCTTAGACAATAAAAAAATGTTTGAGCTTCACATCGATATGTTTACATGTATAATTATAAATAGCTTATAAATAAGCTATATAGATGAACCTATGCACTAATACATTATGAACATCATAAAACATGCACAAACAGTAGAAATTCTAAGATGGTGAGATAAAAATCAACACAATTGTATAGCTTGCCTGCACAGGCTGTAGCTTACTATAAGGGGCATGTTAGGAGGTCTGCAGGTTTCCCACATGGACTGGGGACAGGACAACCACAGGGGAGACCCTGTAATTCACAGCTTGGAAAGACAGACTCTATCTCAGCCCTCACTCTGCCCCATAAACTTACCCGGATGTAGAGAACTAGGCAAAGAAGCATTAAAATCATCATCATCTCAGTGACAGGAATTTGGGGGGCCCTGTGTCTCACTTCACATGCCAACATATACCTGCCCATTCTTGTTTACACACACTAAATACGGTAAAACCAGATGTAAAAAAAGACAAACTCTGTCCTAGGTTCGGCAGCCATCACCCTGTTGTGTCAGCTGTTTGAATCATGTGTGAATGAGTCCATGCATGTTAGATATCAGGCAATATGGTAGAGTAGAAAGATCATAGACTTTGGAGTTAGACAGACTAGTGAAAATCATGGCTTCATCACTTACTGGCTACATCAACCTGGCTGGATAAGTTATTTAAAACCTGGATGAGTCTTTTTCCTCAACTGTAAAATGGCAAGTTATAAAACTGCTGTATCAGTAATAGTAGCCAACATTATTGGCACTATTATCCCAGATCATCTTGGAACTATCTGACCCACCTGTTCCCTGCTATCTGGGGACACTGGGCTTTGCCTGCTTCCCTGGAAATGATACCTATGTGTTGCCTTCTTTGTATGTAAACTCTGTCTGTTAAATCCTGGCCTGCCTGTTCTTCCTCCTGACCATGATGAATGAGTACCTCCATAACAGCTGCCCCCTTAGAACCTACTCGCTCCTGGCCAGGCCCACATACCTGCCTTTGACTTTGAATTCAGTGTTACACCTCATGGACCAACAGCCCTCACTTGTGCCTTCATTTGGCATCGAGCTTTCTAGTTGTTATGTATATCTGCAGGCACAAAATCTCAATGAGTAGCAACTTCTCTCTTCTAGTCATGGTCTCTTTTCCAGTGTCTCTTGTTTGTGCTTCCTGATATTATTATTTGAATAGTTACATATACTGAAATCATTTACTGAGTTTGGAGATTAGAAGGCAATACATAAAAGAATCTGCTCACAACGGCAGGAACGGGCATACACATATACACAAAAGCATAGTTTTTCAACTAGATGACTTTTAAAAGTCAGGCAGCCGTCTTTTTTTTTTTTTTTTTTTTGGAGACAAAGTCTCACTCTGTCACCCAGGAGGCTGGAGGACAGTGGCACGGTCTCATCTCACTGCAACCTCCGCCTCCCAAGTTCCAGCGATTCTCCTGCTTCACCCTCCCAAGGAGCTGGTATTACAGGCATGCGCCACCACCCCCGGCGAATTTTTTATGTTTTTGGTAGAGACGGGGTTTTACCATGTTGGCCAGGCTGGTGTTGAACTCCTGACCTCAAGTGATTTGCACCTCCCACCCCGCCCCCAGCCTCCCAAAATGCTGGGATTAGAGGTGTGAGCCACTGCGCCTGTCCAGGCAGCCATCTTAAGAAAAATCAGGCCTCTTAAAGAAAAAATCTCAACAATTAACAATTTATCTAAAATAATTTAGAAAAAGAGCAAATAATCAGTATCAAACCCAAATCAGAAAAGACAAAAAACAAAATGAAGAGCAAAAATAAAAATAAGCTAAGTACATGCAGCAATAAAAAAGAAAAATTCACATTAAATCAAGACTATGGGTTAGAATTTTTTTTAAATTAGGGCATTATAAATCCTGATTATATGCTAGTAAATTTGGTAGTTAAATGTAAATAGATAAAAATTCAAGACCAGAAGAGGATAAACGAGAGGTATCAGGAAATAGTAAACCTGAATGGACAACTTACAACAACAGAGTGAAATATTATTAGGATTACTGTTTTCAAAGATGCCTATAGCCAATGAGTTTGTTGGAGAATGTTTTGGAACTTTCCAAAAATAGGTAAGAATGTTATGCTTTTCCATCTACCTCATAAGGCAAATATAGTCTTATTTTCCAAAAACAGACAAGATATGCACAATGATATTTTATGAGTATGGCTATAATAACTAAATAAAAACCCCAGTAAATAGAATAAAAGATCACATTAAAATAATTTTCCTATGAAGAAGCAGAGTTTTATTCTTGGACTGCGTAACTAGACACAAGGAAAACAATATAATTCATCACACAAAGAGGGACAGTATAGGAATCATATCATTAATGCAACAAGTGCTCATAGAAAACTGCAACACCCATTCTGAGCCCTTTGGCAAAGCAAACACACTGCAACCAGGTTGTCAGGTCCTCCCCGAGAGGCCTTGGGGGTGCAGTTTATGTTCTTGGCGGACAGAGTTAGGCCTTCTGGGCACAGAAACTCAATTCTGTCTGCACACCAATTGCACAGCCATGGCTCGAGGGTAGGCGACATTATACGGCTAGAATGCGAACTCCTTAGTTTACTATCAAAATGAATTTGGTACTAAAATTCTCTATGTTCATATAGTTACTGCATTCTTTCCCTGTAAGAAGTCAATTTATTACTTTGTAGTAATAAATTACAGTCACAAGGATCGAATGAATACTCCAAACCCCTAAGATCAGTGTATTGTCTTCCTATGAGGAAGGTTTATGTGGGTTTCTGAGTGAACAAGAGATCAAAACAAGGGGAGTTAGAGGAAATGCCTTTTAATAGAGTCTGATATCCTAACCTTGTTAGTATATCCAAAGGGAATACCAAGACTGCTTAAAGTCTGTGATCTACATTAATCCTTCTGCATTTACCTCCACTTTCACATTACTCAAAATTCACTGGCTAAACCACCCTTTACTTTGGATAATGCTGGAACAGTTACTGCCAAATTCTCTAACATTATTTTTTCTTATTCTTTCCCTAGTTTTGGTTTGATACATTCTTTCTTCAGATATGTGAACACATTCCAACAAGTCCAATATTGTTCACTTGGGATCCATTTCATCTCCCAAAGAGAATATCACGTTTACACCTTAATCCATTTATGTGCTGGCTGCAACTTTCATGGAGTAAACTGATTCCTTTATTTCCTGATTCATAGGGAAGCAAGGGTAGTTACTTCACTGAATAGGCAATTAGATATTGGAGAGGAAAAAGAATTAAAAATATAAACCTGGGGGAAAAGGAAAAAATGCATTTTATATATGACATAGCTCTATATCATCAAGTTATAAAGTTATCTCATTACAGAACTGAATAAAATCAACTTAAAATAACAGCTAAATGGTTTCAGCAAAGTTGCAGGATAAAAATCCATCTAAAACTACTACAAGCCTATATACTATGAGCCAGAGCCAGAAAATGCAGTAGAAAAGACCCCATTTATAAGTCTGACAAAAATTCAACAAATGGGTATTAATTTAAATCAGAAAATTAGAGACTTATTCAAAGATGACATAAAGTCTGACAGCAGAATTAAAGAAAGATGGATAAAAGAAGAAATATGATTTGCTCCATGCTGGGAAAACTAAATATAGTAAAGATGACAACATTCCCTAAATTATTATGTAGATTTAATAAAACACTGATTTTACAGAACTTGATATTGGTACTAAAACATGTGTTGGAAAAGTAGGCAAAATGCCAAAAGAAAAACACCAAAGTTATGACAGTGGTTTCAAACTATGAAATTTTTAAATGTTACAGAAGAAGAATTATTTTAAAAGAAGATATGGTATTAGTTGAAATAGAAAAAACTCAAAATAGAATTCAGAAATAAAGATGAAGAGGAGGACATGACAAGCCAGAAGCAATCCGATTACAGAGGGGAAAGTGCTAGTGAGCAACTGGAGAGTAAACAGTAAGACAACGAGTAAGTTAGAGCCTTAAGCTCACACCATACGTGCAGGCTAGAGAGTGAAAATATATGTAGAAGAAAACAGAATAGCATATTCACTCCAACTGTGGAAGAGAGAGAACTTTATAACTGCCAAAAAAGTAGAATATTATCACAGACATTTTCAAATATAAAAAAAGAAAATTTCTATACTCAAAAATATAGCAAATATAATACGAAATATCAAAAGGACAGAGCGCACAGAAGAGCTCAACGTGACAAATGTAACTGACATAAGGTTATCATCCACTGCATATAATTAAAAAGTCAATAACCAGATTTACTTGAAAAAGTGGTCCAAAGAGATGAACCCAGAAAAAATGTACAACTTGATAAAGGTAATTAAAGATAATTTTAAGGTATCATTATATAACTATTAACTTAGCAAAAATAAATAAAAATGACAAAAACCCAATTAGGCCAGGGTTAGAGTACAAAAGTTCTGCTTCCTAGTCCCACGTGCCCACCTACCTCCCAGCTAGTCCTAGATTTTGGTACTGATTATATTTCCAGGGTTCTGCATGGTTGCTTATGGTGAAGAACTCACTTTCTACATATTCTGGTAAATGAATCTGCATTTTATTTTCCTGTCCCCAAGTCCTTTGCTGCGAGGCATTACGGTTTCCCTACAGCTATGGTTCCCCATGGCTGCTATTGATGTTCTCAGTCAATTACCCACCTCTCTTTCCACCAGCTTGAACCCCTTGCCATTATCCAGTACTGTTACCTTCCTAGGTTGACCATCCTACTTAACAGACTGGTTTATTTTCCAAGGCAGTTTTTGGCTTAACCCAACCCACAGAAAACAGAGTCTTGATTAAGCATGGAGATACATTTTCATATTGTTGGGAATCCTGTAAGTTGGTCTAATCTTTCCTGAATGCAACTTAAGATATGTAACAAACTCTCCTTATCCTTTGGCCCAATAATTCTACTCTGGGGAATTAGTTCAAAGAAGTAATCCAAAGGAAGAAAGAAATTAGTGCAAGATGTTCTCAGCAGCCCTATTAAAAAATAAAAAAAGAGAAAATGAAGGAGGGAGGGAGGAAGGGAAGAAGGAAGGGAGTGGGGGAGGGTAAGAAGAGAGGAAAAGAAGAATTTAAATAGCTAATAGTATGAGAACGGCTGACAAAACTATGACATGTTAACATAATGGAATGTTCTATACTACTGAAAAAATGGCAACTATGTAAACCACAGATATATGGAAATGGTTATGAAGAGCACTGGAGAGCTGGTTTAGTGACATTCGAAGTGAAAGGATTTGGTGATTATTTGCCTCAACCCCATGCTCATAGGATATCTCATATTCTTTCTGTACCTTCCCTTGACCCCACTCCCACTAAGGTGAGAAGGCTGTCCTTTATTTTCTCCACCATAGCTCAATATGGTTTTTTTGTTTTGTTTTGTTTTGGTTTTTTTGCTGATCAACAATACCTAAAATTGTTGTAACTTTCCTATTTCTAAATGAGGGTCTAAATGTATGACAATAGGTTTCCAAGCTTTGCACAACTCGTGCACAATTCACTTTTTAAAACAATGGCGTTTTAAACAGATGTCAGCCATTCAAACGTTGCTTTGTCTGAAGACTTTCCTGTTAGGCCCCATCTACCCCTGCTCACTTGGTTGTGAAGACTACTAGATTCAAACCAATCTAGCCCTGAGCCAATAGGAGCCTGGCCTGGCCTATTAAGAGTCTCTTTCCTATTGTGAACAATGTAGGGAAAGACAATGAGTACAGGGAGTAAGAGGACAGACTTTGGTTTGGTTTGAATCTAATCCCGATTTGAATCCAAATTCAACTACTTAATGTTTGACTCTTAGAAATATTTAAGTTCCCTGGTCCTCAGATTTCTCATCTGTAAAGAGAGGGCACTAATGTCTACTTTGGACTACAGAGAGCACTGAATGCCAAGCACATAGCAAGTGTTCAATAGGTGATTACATCACCTCTTTTCCTACATAAACAGCCCTGGTTCTTGAACTGTACTTGGTAGAAATTCAGATTGCTCACCAGCCTGATCACCTTACATTGTTGGTTCTCTTCTTCACCTCCAAGCCTCTTAGGATGCAACACTAGGATTATATTAAAACCTCAGAGACAGCTGTCGGAACTATTACATCCCTTGTTCTTGAAACAGCATTTCCATTAATGAAACCTTGTATTACATGAGATTTTGGATAGCCCCAAATCTTTTCATAAAAACCCCAAATACCCCAAATATTTTTCACATGAACAGCTCTAAAGAGATATCTCTCCATATCCTACATTTATTTGTTTGACTGGTATGTTTTTTGTTTATTGGTTGGTTTTTTATGTTGAGTGTCAAGGTGTGAGATGGAATATAATGAGTACTGGACTATGAATCAGAAGGCTTTGCTTGTTTCCATTCATTCAACGAATATTTATCAAGCACCAACTCTGTACTAGCCCCTGTGCTAGGTATTAGAGCTATAATGGTGAGCACGTAGACATGGGCCCTGCCCTCACTCAGAGAATGTATAGTTTAGTAGAAAGACAGGAAAGTAAGCCAACAGTTTAAAAACCTGTGATGAAGGCTCCAACAGGGAAGGTACAGGCTAGTGTGGGGGCATGGAGGAAAGGCACCTGATCCAGACATGGTCTGGAAAGGCCTCCCGGAGATATGTCCTGGGATTGCCACTCCCAACGGTTGACTTAACTACCAATGCCTCACTTTCCTCACCTATAAAATGACGGGACTGCTATGGAGGAAACTTGCCATCAAAATTACAAATGCATTTCTGTTGACCTGGCAATCCTACCACTGGGAATTGGTCCTATAAATAATATCAGCTTACACAGGAAACAATGCATTTATAAGGTTATTCACTTGCAACACTGTTTATGATGGCCAAAGATTGGCTATCATAAGTCATTCCTCTACAGAGGGTGATTTAAGAAGCTATGATACAGCATGTAATAGACTAATAGGCATCGTTAAAAAATAAAAAAGAGGCAGCTACATAGTGGTATGAAAAGATTGCCAAGATGCATTGTTAAGTAAAAACACTGAGATGCAGAGTAGTGTATATAGTATGCCACCTTCTGTGGAAGGAAGAGAATAAATGAGAACATATACTCGCATTTGCATAGAGAAATCCTGGAAAGATACATAAGAAACTAATAAAAGTGACTGACTATAGAGAACTGAAAAGGGAATGGAGTAGGAGATGGGATGGGAGTGAGATTTTTTAATGTATACCTCTTTAAACATTTTTGAGTCAACATAGGATACTTAGGTCAGAACAATATGAATATATTAAAAACACTTCTGTGGCAAACTCAATCATTGCCATCTATCTATATTTAATTTTTAAATCCCTCTAAATTTATTAAAATCCAATAAAGATGTATTGAGTACCTACTCTGGGCCAGACACAGCCATGAACAAGACCAAAAAGGTCTCTGAATAAAGCATTTATTGCAGTGACCATAAATCTTCCTTATTACAGATGTTAATAATGAATAATGAATTTAAACATAATCATCTCTCTCTACATATAGATATTTGTGTTATTTTTAATTTTTTATTAATTTCTTTAATAGAAAACTTTGTATGAAATCTGATTTAAATGTTTTATATTAAATTTGGGGAGGGGTCAGTCCATTGTTCTGATAATTCAACCTAGGCCTGCCCTGAACAGGCTACAAAACACTCCTGGCTATTTCCATGTGTCCTTCAACCTGGCTCAGGACAGAGAAGGATTTGGTTATCATTTCCTGTATCAGCTCCCTAGCCTGGCTTCCCATATACAATTGTACTCCCAATTTCTCAGCAGCATTAATGTTTGATTCTTATGTTTGGTCCAAATATTTCACAACGTAGTCTGTACTTTTGTCTTAACTATTATAACAATTAATTTATTATCTGTTTCCCTCACTAACTATGAATACTGTGAGGGCTCAGTCCCAATCTTAATCAAAGCCTGAGATGTACATAGGAGATGTTTAATAATCATTTGCTTAATAGATTTTTAAAAATGAACAAGTGAATGGACAACGGAATAATTAATTCACAACAAAACTAAATTCAAGCTAAATTTAAAAAGCTGTAAAGGAACCAAGAAACCCATAAGAAAATTAATGTTCTATCTTTATTCCTATTACAGGTATAAATTGTAGCCGGCTCTCAGTCCCAAATGCAGGGGATGGCCATGCAGGAAATAAAGGTTACAGAGTGCTAACATTATGCTGATGACATACTGTCTTCGTCCAAAAAAGGCAAGTGTCTCAGCTAAGATGGTAGTGACTGGTGTGGTACAGTAAAGAAAACTGAATTTGAAATAAATAGACACACAAGTTCAGATCCCAATTTCCTATTTACTAGTTAAGAGACTCTGAACAAGTGTTTAACCTTTCTCAGCCTCCCGAGCCTTTCCTTTTCTGAAAATGCCAAAAAACAAACAAACAAAAAAACCCAAAAAACAAAACAAGAAAACCCAAAACAGAAAACAAAACAACCTAAAACCAAAACAGAACAAATCTGTCCTGCCTACCACATGGAATTGCTGGGATGAGCATAAAAAGTATTCTTCATGAAAGAGTTTTGTGGGAGTAAAGTAGTATACAAATTTAAAGAACAGAAATGATTACTCTTCAAAGCTGGATCAAGATAATTCAAAATAATGATTAAAATTCAATGAAACCAATGTAACAGGGGAAAATTACATTTTACCTAAAGTGTAAGTTCCTCAAAAGTTACCTTTTAATACTTTGACGGTAATCATAAAGAATGACCTGAAGATAACACCAGCAAAAGTGCAGTGATCCTATATAGACAGCACACTCAGTGCTATGTGCCCAGGGACTGTCGGATGCTGAGAAGATGAAGACAAAGAAAACATGATCCTATGATCTTGACCCTGTAAGAGCTCACAGTCCAGTAAGGATAGCAAGAATAAGTACAAATGATCAGGGCAGAGAGAGAGAGGGGTGTATGTGTGTGTGATAGAGAGAGAGAGAGAGAGAGAGAGAGAGAGAGAGAGAGAGAGAGAAAGAAAGAGGCAGAGACAAAGGGGGAGAGGAATAGGATATATTAATTGGTTAGGCACAAAATACTATTGAAGAATTAAGAACCATGCTACCCTATTCTTCAACCAGGCTTCTGTTTCAAAGCATCCTGGGGTGCTGTAAAGATTTCTGCGCCCACCTCATGGTGTACGTCTCTCTTTATTTAAGACTTCTATAATCTCTATCAGCATTTACAAATTTCACTGTAGAGTCCCTCTATATCTTTAAATAAATTTGTTCAAACTTTATGCTTTTTGATGCTATTTTAAATGGCATTGTTTTTCTGTTTATATATAGATACTTGTCCAGTTTTTCTGTTAGTATACAGAAATACTACAAATTATTTTTACTACTACTCTTGTATCCTGTCCCTTGCTAAATTCACTCTTTGTCCTAGTAATCTTTTTGTATACTTCATTAGATCTTGTACATACACAATTACAGTGTCTGCAAACAAAGGCAGTTGTACTTCTTCCTTTCCAATCATTATGTCTTATTTATTTTTTTCTTGTCTTACGGCATTGATTACAAAGTTGAATAGAAAAGTCATAAGAGTGTACATCCCTGCCTTTTTCCTGATTTACTTGGCCATAATGTATTATTATTATTATTATTACCTTTTAAAAAATAATATTCAGTTCTGTTTTCTAGTGTTTTGCTAAAGCTTTCTGTATCTATGTGCTCATTCATGAGGGCTAATGGTTTGTAATTTTCTATTCTTGCAACATGCTAACATCCTAGATAGATTTTGGTAAGAAGTTATTCTTACCTCATAACAACTGCTGAAGTTCTATTGGATAACCTTGATAGACTGAAATTTATAGCTGATTTTAGCAACATGCCGACTAAAAATATCAAGCCTAGGGAATGGCTGTTATATTTTATGTGTAAGGTAATTCAAGAAATTATTATATATGCATATTATATTCAAAGTATTTATTGACAAAATATTATTTTCCCAAGTATGCATAAGGAAAAAACTAAGCCATATTTCACTTTAGTTCCTAGTTCTAATCACTTACCCTCATAGACAAGGAAGAAAGGATTGTGTTTATTTACCTTTTATATCTTTATAGTTCTCTAAGACTCAGAAAGAAAACTTCTCCAAGTTTATTATTATTTTCAGTACAAGTACAATTCTCCTGTATTCTCTTGATATTCATTTCAGATACAGCAAAGTCGAAAGCTGGAAAGAGTTTTGGAGATCACCAACTTAACATCTTCAGTATTTTAAAGATGGATGAATAGGTCAAGGTGAGAAATGAGTTGTCCAATGTCATCCAGCCTTTTGATATCACAGGCAGAGATGGAACTACTCCTTCCCAACCCTATTATAAAAATAGTCTGCTCTCCCCATCCCACGCCCTTTCCTGACATGTTCTATGCAAATGCAACACAAGATACTTTGCAACTGTGAGATGGTAATACCTACGTATCATCTATCCATCTGGTTAAAAGACTCTCTATTAAAGGAGTTTGTATTTTTTTCACACATTTAAAATCAAGGACAGTACTGACTGGCATAAGGCCCCATTTTAATTGTTTTAGGACTAGAAAACAAAAGGTTCTGATGGATATTAAAGATAATGTGAAAACAAATTGACTTTCTTATCTTTATAGAAAATCTGAAATTAAAAACTTCAATTTATAAGGGTAGTATAAACAGGAAAAATATATTGTTAAGGCTCAGGTATTAGGAAAATAACATTATCATTATGGTAGATGAAAAAAACACTGATATCCAATACTTCTATAGCGCTTGGCAGTTAAGAAAATATTTTTTCTAGATCTCATTTGATTCTCCCAAAATGCAGGAAAATAGAAAAATAAATAATGTATCCTAATTTTCAGGGTGAGAAAACAGGTTCAGAAAGTTAATTTACCCAAGTTTACACTAACAGCAAATGGCAGATCTGGAACTTGAACCCTTGGTCCTCTAAACCAGAGAACAAAGTAACGTTACTAACCCCTGGGCCCTTTGGTTGGCTATACATAAAATTTACACACGATTATGTCCAGAGGTAAACCAGAAGACATCTCTATCTTAAAGAATAGAGATCTTAAAGAAGTATAATAATCCCTGGGGAATGACCCTAAGCTAGAAGCATACCTATCTATTTCAACTTCAAAATTAAATATTCTGAGAGGTGGTATCTACAGGAAAGAAAATATGGACATGAAAACAACAGCTAGAATAGAAACTACAAGAGATAACTTACCTTTCTCAGCCAGGCGCGGTGGCTCACGCCTGTAATCCCAGCACTTTGGGAGGCCAAGGTGGGTGGATCACGAGGTCAGGAGATTGAGACCATCCTGGCCAACATGGTGAAACCCGTCTTTACTAAAAATACAAAAATTAGCCGGGTGTGGTGGCTCACACCTGTAGACCCAGCTACTCGGGAGGCTGGGGCAGGAGAACTGCCTGAACCAAGGAGGGGGAGGTTGCAGTGAGCAGAGATCACACCACTGCACTCCAGCCTGGTGACAAAGTGAGACTCCGTCTCAAAAAAAAAAAAAAAAAAAGAGAGAGAGAGAGACAATTTACCTTTCTCAATGATCTACAAGGATCTACATGCTTTGTGCCAAATATAAGCACTCTGTCATTTGGCTATGTCATGATTACTACCTTTTACTCATGTACTAGGAGTTAAGAAGTTAAAAGCATAACACCTGTTAAAGACAGGTAAAAATTATTCTAAGATTAATCTGAACACTGGAAATGGAAAAATTCTGACTAATGTATTATATCTGTGCTCTGCCAACTTGTCTGAGGACACAGAAGACTGTCAGAATAATCTAAATAATAGTGATATAAATAATATAAATAATAAATTCCTAAATCTTTCTATAAAATAATGCTAACTCATAAAACACAAACAAAGAAAAAAAATACCACAGAATTTAACAATGAAAACTGCCATGTAATTTCAAAACAAACATTAATTGCATTGAAGGTAATTTATGGAGACTAAATTTTTTAACAGCATATTTAACTTTACTGCACTGAATACAAAATCAGAACCATTCTGCCATTATGTAACTAGTGGAGTATTAAGCCTTCTTACTCATAAGATTTGAAATCAGAGGACCTGTACTGAAGTAGCTGAGCTAACAATGCTGGTTTATGAGCCTGGGCAAGTTACTTAAAGTGCACAAAGTGTTTCCTCATCTGTAAGATGTAGATAATAAAAATATCCATTTTTTTCTTGTCAGGTTATCATAACTTCAAAAGTAATAATGCATTTTGCCATCTATTACAATGCCTAGAAATCTATCTCTTGGGTTCTGGCCCAAAATCTGACTCTGAAGAAAAGAAAGAAAATCAGGTCCTAAAGTTGTATTTCAAAATCACTTAGCAAACTGTCCTCAATACCTCCAGCATCTAGACTAGTGTTGGCAGAGAAAGAGGTGGCCAAGATGCAGTTGTTAAATGGACAAATGAAGCTGGTTCACAGTGATTTTCACTTTTGAATTGCAATGTTTGTTATTCTTCCACAGGTTTGGCTTCCCGCGCTTTATTTCTCTAGGTACAATGTGGATGTTGGTTTGATCACAGCCATCCCAGCCTTAAGTAAACAATGGGTAGTCAATATATTCATGTCACAGGAATGAAAGCGAGATCCTTCCTCACTGAATCAGACACTTGCAGCCAGTAGAGTTTGTAAAAATCAAGTATTACGAAATGACATTTTGACCACTTGTCTTTGTCTCTTTTCAATAAAAAGGAAAAAAAAAACCCTAAATGCACTAATTTTACAATATCTTTTGGTAAGTTACTAGGCCAGGCACTGATTCAGAGACTTAGGATAAAATGGTAAATAAAAGAGGTTGCCTCTCCTCTTAGAGCTTATGATTTGTCACATCAAGGCAGGTACACACACACAGATGAACAAGGCCTGCTAGTGGCTACAGAATCCCCACAAGATATGTATCGAGATGGCAGTGGGTACAGAGATTGCTTTTCCAGAGTGGCCCTCAAGATCCAAATGGATTAGGAATAAACACATTTGTTTCCTTTAAAACAGCAGCTCACAACCTTAGCAATACATTGAAATCACTGGAGAGCTTTAAAAACGAAAGATGCCTTGGTCCCCTCCCCAGAGATTCTGATTTAATTTAATAATACCTGTTAACGAAGACAGGTAAAAGTTATTCTAATAAACTAGGGGTGCAGCCTAGATTGGGAGTTTTTAAAGTTCCCCAGGTATGGTCAAGGTTGGGCAACACTGGCTTAGAGCAGCTCAGAATTTCCTAAGTAACCGCCCTGTCCTACAAAAGTCTCCTCACCTGGGAGAATAGAATAATTGCAGAAGCCCAAGGGCCATCTTCATCCACACCTGAAGCTCCAGAGCAGTCACCTTTAAGCCCTAGGGCCAGGCAGGAGATCCTAAGAGCAAGTTTTAAACAATCACCGGAGTTGTAAAGAACTATGGCAGTCGCCACCTTATGCACTCCAATGGCAAATGCCACGAGAAAACAGTCATTTAGGATTCTAAACATCTAGATGAGAACAAGCTGAAAGAAAACAAACTAAAAAGAGAATATTGTAAGTACTAGTGATTAATTATAGATACATACTTGTTTTCTGAGCATTCTTAAACACTTTTTACTGTAGAATTGTTAAAAAAAAATAAGAAAATACAAATAGAGGGAAAATATCACCATAATCTATGACATCTATGTAAGTCAGACTTCTTTCCTATGTGTTTATGTGTTCACATAAACACAATTTAGAGATGTATGCTACAAATTCTGTTTTGTAGTGGACTATTTTCAGTTAACAAGATATTGTGATGAAGACTTCTGGTTGAGATGACAGATTAAACGACTGCAAGCATTACTGATTTATTAGAAACAAAACCTTGGCCAGGAATGGTGGCTCATGCCTGTAATCCCAGCACTTTGGGAGGCCAAGATGGGCGGATCACTTGATGTCAGAAGTTCAAGACCAGCCTGGTCAACATGGTGAAACGCTGTCTCTACTAAAAACACAAAAACTAGACAGGCGTGGTGGTGCATGCCTGTAATCCCAGCTACTCAGGAGGCTGAGAAGGAAGAATCGCTTGAACCCAGGAGGCAGAGGTTGCAGTGGGCTGAGATCACACCACTGCACTCCAACCTGGACGACAGAGTGAGACTCTGTCTCAACAAAACAAAACAAAAACAAAACAAAACAAAAAACACCTCATGTTGAGGAAGCCCCCAAAGGTAAAATAGAGGTACTGGCAGTTGCAGTGAGAGGCAAGGCTAAAAAGAGGAGTAAAAATCTGTGTAAGCTTGCAAAACAGTGAGAATCCCGCCTACGACAGAGGGCCCAGAAGCTTCATGTTCTCATTAGCTTCAGCTTCCAGCAATTCATCAAAATTTCTAGTCTTCCTACAAGGATGTAGTGGCTTCTGCCTCAGGTAAGCAAATGCTGATGTCCTAGGACTCACTGAGAGCTCCCGTCTGTCTCCACTTTTCGGGATAGCTATTTGTTCTGTTGCCTTAGTTCTCTGATGAGTCCATGAAAATCTGTCTGTCCAGCTTTTTTCTTGTGGTAAAAATGGGACATATCATTCCAGCTCTTCAGATCACAGAGTTGAAACCAGAAACTCATTCCATGGCCACCAGGAGCCAAGCCTTGTATGTTCTTACACCCCACGTCCATCCCCAGATATGAGACCAAAAATTTATTTCCTGGAGAAATTGAAAACTCCTCCAGAAATGGCCAACTAATGCTGGCATTTGAAGATCTCTCACTGAAGAAGACAGCTCACTCCTGGTCTTCTCATAGTTAAGCCTTCAATTAACAAGGATGCTTCTCTGCTAATTAAGATTTGCTTAAACTGATATTAAAATTAATTCTGTATTCCCGAAACAGAAATAGATTAGGAGATTGCTCAAGTATGGTGGCAAATCAGAGGAAGACCAAAATGAGATAAATGTTTCTTTTTTCCCAAGTTAGAAAGTAAGTGATTAGAAGTGGATTCCATACAGATATTTTGAAGATACATGAAGCCATGGGAAACAATTCAAGAAACTAAATTAGAAACAGAAGATGTGCTGGCGATTTTGAAGAGCACTGTCGTGCTTATGGGAAGAATTTTTCAAATTATTAACTTGAAGGCAAGGAAAAGTGCATCTTAAATAAGTTCTTATATTGTTATTTCAAAGTACAGTTTTACAGTAGTTAAATAAAAGAATCATAAGACTAGAAAAATAGATAAGGCCCTTGAAAACATATTTCAACATTCTCCTTCCTTCAGGCAAAAGAAGACCTCAATCAGCTCACAAAAGTTACTACTTGCCAGGTTAGACGCAAAAAATCTTTTTTCAACCCTCAAACAGGTATCCACATGCATTGAACAAGTATTTATGCATAAACTTGTCCATCTATAAAGTAAAAACTGTAAATTCCTCCAAGATGGGGGCATGTTTACGTTGAGGTCTAAATTAATTCATTGTGGTTAATAAGCAAGTAATAAAATAAAATTAATTTAATTAGGAAGAAAAAAAGACTATTCTATGAACTCAAAGACAAATTATTTATTTTTTAAGACCCAAGGTACATTTTCTCTGTACTTGGAGATTGTGCAAATGTGTTAGTACACTGGGTCATATACAAATCAGCATATTCTTGGCTATGAAATTTTCACAGATAGATTCAAATTCTTCCTTCTATTTGTCTAAGCTCTAAATTCTATTTTTTCTGCACTTGGGCATATCCTGTCTACAAATTACAGACGGACAAGTTCATTTGAAAATTGACTAATTAAAATATATTGATCATAAAATATGTACTGTTATCTTTTTTCCTTAACACATCCTAAAGCTAATCTTAGCTGAAAATGTGTAAGTACTTATCCCTGTACAGCATAAGACAAGAATATAATTCAATGAAACCTTTACAAAATGTCAGATTAATTACATTTTTTCAGTGCAGATGGATTTAAGGAAATCATCTCTGAAAACAGTACTTCATTTAAAGTAAAATAAAGACATAATCTTCTCTGATAAGTCAATGTGTAGGAGATGCCAAAATATTAAAACTGCCGTATATTAAAATGCTTTGGTATGAATTTTTCAAATAAATACAAGTAGCGCATGATGATCCTGAGGCAATACCCTAGAAACACTGAAGTTTTTATGGGTAGCACAATAGGAAGAATCAATTGCACGACACACAAGAAAGAAACTGAATCATGTATGGCTAAAAATCTTAAATTTTAGAGAGGTCATTAGCCTATAAGTCAAGTAATATGTTAAATATTCATTCCTTTGACAAGCATTTATCATCTACAATATATAAGTATTCAAATATTTCTGTAACTCTGAACATCAAGTTAATATGAAGTTGACCACATAGGCAGATTTTACATCTCCCTCCACACAGGTCAGCGTGACATTTCTCTAAAATGACTTCTTTATGAAGTTTTGAAATTCAGTGCCATAAAAGTCAGATGCATAAATCACTCCTGCAGAATACATTTATAATGTACCATTCATTGTGCAATGACTTCATGTTTTGGTGGACTTAAAAGATTTACTGTTACTTGAGTTAAACATTAACAGAGACAAAATATTTATCTCTCTGTTTAATAAAGCTTAATATGCACCTTAAAACAATTTACATTTATGTATTTGTTAACACAATACAAGTAATGTTCTATTCGTCCACAACCGAAATTTGTTATTTAAAACATTTCCTATGTCATGTCTAACTAAAAATGGCATTTTAAAGCTGCATTCAAGTTAGAAAATACACAAAATAGAGAAGTTAAGAAGTATAAAACTGGATGGAAATGTTTTATTGTTTCTATTACTGTTACCCTTCATTCTGAAAGAGCTATCTTCTTTTCGTTTTTTTTAAAGCCCAAATAAAGAAGTTAATTTTGTTGACTTCGAATACTTCACTAAGTAAAATAACACTGGGAGCGCCTGAATACACATTCTATCTTTTAAAATAAATCACACAGGTCTGGCAAAATGTCAAAAATGTAGACACTTAAGGTTACCTTAGGTTCCTCTCTTTTTCATGGTTTCTTAACAGACTATGAGAAGGCAGAAGGGCTCCTCAGGCCAAGTTTTCACAACTCATGGCCCCCAAACTACTGTCTAGAACTGTCAGAGTCTACACTTGGCTCCCCGGATTCATTCCATGGATCAAACCTCCAGGATTACCCTTTCCAGCCACAGATGACAATGCTAACAGCACAAAAGGCATCATCACTATCTCCTCAGGAAACCACCCAAAATGAAGACACCCAGGGGTACTTGAATGGCACACATTTTTTGCTTCCAATGCCCCCGGCCTCTCTCAATACCCATAACCCGAGAAAAGAGGAAAGTAATCGATCCATAGATTCCATCCAAGTTCTGCTTTCAACCAACTCAACACACACACACAAAGTGGTGAGCAAATTCTATCTATAAGCTTCTATAAGAACTGACATTCATATTTTCTTCTGGAAAAATGCCCTATCTGCCTTTCCCACTCACATCCCTGAGGGGTCCTGTGCACACTGCCTCACCAAACGACACCTCTCCCTTCCAAGGCCAGCTACGATTTCTCTCTTAACACACTCTTGAGAGGCCTTCCCAGGCCTGTTATTCTCATCAACTTGGTAGTTCCTACTACTTTCCTACCTTTAGATCCTCTCCAAGTCCTTAGTATGGTGTAAAAATCCCACATGGTTGCTGCTGTGTCTCCATCACCCATGTGTACAACAGGAAGTATCATAACCCTGGAGTGAGAAGGAAGAGAACCGCATTGCCCGTCCAGCACACCTTACATCTTCCTCCGCTGTGCACCACAAGAGAGGGCAGGACACCTTTCAGGTAACCACATTCATAGTTAGAACCAAGTGTATAATAACGAAATGTTACTAAAATTAGGCAGGTTTGTCTTCATTATTAATTCACAGAAAGGGAAGGTAGGCTATGTGTTTTATTCTCTTTCTACTTGTCCTTACTACCTACTTAACACAGGTCACTGTGCTCAATAAATACAGATCACCAAATGACCAAATATATAGATACACAAGTAAAGAAACATCATCTATTTCAAAGACGGCCACTTGCTGGGACAAAAAGAAGAGTCAGATATCTAGTTACCCACAGGCCAAATCAGACCTCAGGAACACGAACACTGCTGGGTAACATTTTATTCATCAGTGCCCCGGGGACAATGATAGTACATACACAGCAGCAATAACATCAACTGGTTCAGTAAAAATAAGAGGCAAGATCATGTCCCAAGAGGAAGGAAAGGCTGATTAGGACTGGAAGCATAAGGATAATAGTTATTAAAGTAAATGTGCTAAAGAATTGATAACTACTGTTAAGCCATACAAAGGGCCCAAAATAAAATTAGAATCACAAATTTGTAGTAGGCCCAATCAGTATGGTTCTCGGGATTGCCTGTAAAATATTCCAACAGCAGATTGCAAAAAGTGGGAAAGCATGCGGTGACTATCACAGTGGACAAAGAACGTGATTAGGAGGGCTGAGGAGGTGGTACTGAAGTAGCAGGTCTTTGAGACAAGGCTAAGCATGCAATCAGCAGAGTCTAAGAGTGAATGACTTAAGGCACAGATTCAGCTCCACAGATGTGGAGGAGTGGAAGAGACAGCAGTTCAGGGCTTGGTAAACAGAGAAGGAGAGTACTGATATTTTAGAAACAGAGCAGTGACGATGAAGTACAAGGTGCAGCAAAAAGGAAAGGTGGGGAGCAGAAATGGAGCTGGAAAGACTCTAACAGGCTGAAGAAGGATGAATGGATCATCATCTTTCATGCCAGAATTAGGGAGGATGATGGCTGAGGATGGAGAGAAGATATGACCCAGGTACTGAGGTTGTCTAGCAAAGTGGGAATGAGTCTAGGGTTGACAGAGTCAGCAATGATTACTGAAAAGAGTGGTGCATGTGGACAAATTAATAGGTTTTAATATTTTCATAATGTATTAGGAGAAGTGAGAAAAGGTGAGGCCTCCACAGCAATGAACAGAATCAATTTTCACTAAAGACAAGAGGCAGCAGAAAAATTACTTACAAGTGATGGAATTACATCTCCAGATTTAAAAACACTATTTCTGGTTACCATTGTGTTGAATGAATTAATTAAGCACAGAGTCTACTAGTAAAATACTCTGAAAACCTTTAAACTAAAGAACCACAAAAATAGCAACCATCCAATACCTAAACTGTGATCATTATCTGAGGACTTACATGCCAAGCACTATGGGAAGTGCTTTACAGGCATTATTTTATTTCATCCTTACAACTTAACACTTTGAGATAGGTATTAGATTCATTTTAGACAAGAGGATACAAAGGCATAAATAAGTTAAATAACTTGCCTAAGGTCAGAGTCAGTGACAAAGCTGGGACTGGAACTCAAGGGTGACTGACAGCCCTTGCTGTTCTGAAGCACCAACAGAATTCAGATGACATATTGCCTTTTCCAATATTTCTGCTCTTCTTTTTATCTTTAAAATGTTTCTTTGAAAGCTATGAAATACCAGTGCTCAACCATATCTGACAACTAATACCACAAAACTATTTGCTTTAGACTGAGAATGCACTGTAGTGTCTTCCTTGGAATGCAACACTTTTAACCTAAAACTGAAAAATATATCATGCTAAAAAATAATTGCTCTTCATTTTCAAATTACTGATATCAGGGTGAATGGCTTGTTCTTCTGTGCCTGGTTGCTTTTTTTCCCCCATAGCAATATGCCATTGTCACATCATGAAATCTTAGGCAGCTACTATTGTTTAGTTTCCATATGTTTCCTTACCTTCAAAGAAAACATACAACTGTAAGTTGTCTCCGCTTCATTACTAATAATTTATTACTAAAAAGCACAAAATACACAGAACATTATTTAGTTCTTATGCATAGTAGATAATTGTTTTTGTTAATAACTGCATGTAAAAACATCTTGAGAACATTTGATAAAACATATCCCCACGCCTTTTTGTTATCCATATCATGTCCACACCTAGAGAATGAGGCAGGTTTGACCTTCTGAAAGGTAGTGGGTCTGACACAAACTAAAGAACTCAGAGGCCTCTTTTCATTTGGCTTAAAAAGGGATTTATGGTCATTTCTGTTCAACAACCTAAATTCATTTAGGGCTGAAGTGAGGGAAACAGTAGGAAAGGAAGCGGGAGTAGCATAGCATTAAGAAACGCTGAGAGGGGCCCAATGTGAATTAGGCTAGTGGAAATGCAGACTCTTAAGATGTGCTAAAGCCTGATAACCACTTTTAGTGTTTTCAAATCCACAGTTCCCTTGCATTCATCTCATTCAGTGATGACGTCTATAATGTTAAAGGTGCCACAAGATACACTGAAAGCAACATTTTCTCTACTAAGTAATTTGATTCACAGAAAGCATCTTATCAACACAGTGGACCTTGCCTGGTCTTAGGTACAAATTGGGAATCAGGTAAGTGTGGCTCTAGCCTGCCTACAATAATTGTCTGCACCACAGACGTGGGTAAGTTCTTCTTCTAGAAAAGAAGCAGCTCCTACTTGCCCTGAATATCTTAAAGGGCTGTGAGAAGAAGCACATGCAGGCGCTTTGCCCTGGGGAGAGTTACATGTAGAAGGGACTCTGGATGGAAGCAGGCACTCTGTGACAAGCCTGCGAGTCTGCGAGTCTATGTGGCCGCACTACGTTTTCCTGCCCTCCTCTCCTCAACTATAGGAAGATTGTTTTGTAGGCTCATTATTGCTTCACCAACTGCTAGGAAGGAAATATTTCTATGCAATAAAAATTCTTTTGGTGTTTTTTACTCCCTTCTCATCCATGCAAAACAGGAAAGCACGATACATTGCCTTTTATGGTAACAAAAGATCCAGACGAAGGTTCTTAATGTTCTTAGACAATTGTGCTCACATTATTACCACAACACTTTCCTAACTTCACTGTTTGAATAGGAAAAAAGATGCCTTACATGCTCCAAGCTTAATATATCTCCAGGGAAGATACATCCTGACAAATGTTTACTAAATCAGGTCACGGATTAATCAAATAGGGAGTTCACTGAAATAATAAAATTAATATGCTTGCAGATGGCTCCTTAAAATGAGAATGACAAGGTAATTGTAAGTGGTTTTAAAAGCAGTTTTCTTTCTCTTTCAAATATTTGAACTATGCTCTTAACAATGTAGTCTACAGAACACAGACAGCGTAAGAGCACAAATTGTCTCTTCCAACATGATTACTGATTTTATTTACATGTTGTTCAACAGCCATCACCAAAAAAAGCCATCATCAGACTAGTATCTCATCTCAAGGAGTACCTACCATCTCTCTCATTATATCTAGAGATTTTTGAGGCAGGTAGTCTATAGATTCTTTTGCCTCATACAGGTAGTCTACTCTATAGACAAATTTTGGTACTGAAATCACCTCTCTCTCCTTCTCTTTTCAATGCTCTGACTACATACACTAGAATCTGTTTTCATTTAAGGAAATGAAACACATGCTTTTTCTAAAATGCTGGAGAGTACAGTTATTTTTAAATGAGTATCACAGAATTTGAAGGCTGAACCTCAGAGATTATCTAGTTCACTTTTAAAATTAAAGATAAGACTGAAACTCAGAGAGGTTTCTTAACCTCCCCCAGAGTCACACCATTAATTAAAGACAAATATGATAAAGGGTGCCCAATATAACTACTTTTAAAAACCTAATCTAAAAATCTGAATGTACAAAGATTATTCTTTGTATAGAAGGACTGGCTGAAGCGTTTCTTAAATAGTGAGCTCCTGTAGTTTCTTTTTAAGAATTCACTATGCAAAACAGTTTATACTAAACCTGCAGAAATATATCTAAAGTATAATATTAACTATGAGCCTAGATTTGTAATTTATTTTTTAGGTAACATATTTTTAAAATAGTATAAAATAACTTTTTTTGGTTAATGCCACTACAAACAAAGCATTAAGAAAATTCTGGCTTTTTCAAAGAGTTTATGTGAAAACATAAACACTAACAGTTTATTTTCTAATGTCTATGACACTGTCTCAATCAGTAAAATGAAATCCACCCACCTTTACTTCAAATTAAAAGCAATCCTTACATTTACAGAGAATTATGTTCCTTAATGAGCACTGTAAATCCGAATAATATAATTAGACTGGGTTTCCCATGAAAATAAGTAAGAAGGTGAGGTACCTGACCAAAAGCCTAGAGCTCAATTATATTTCAAAAATATACAATGATCAGACCATTGTATATGAACAGTGAAATAATATGCTTATTTACTGCAATTCAAAAATTAGTCATAAAACTTTTCTTTAGTAAGCTATATTTACTAATAAAGGAAGCAAAGACCTTTTATTTTACCTCTAATCCCTGCCTCTCTTGTACTACAACAAAAAGAAAACAAATAAACACTGTCATTGGAGTAATCAAATTCTGAAGGCTTTCTCTAGAAATATGTGCAAGAGTTCAGTTTTTTTCCCTTAGATGACATAGTCCAATCACTGATATAATGAATACCAATCTAGCCACCAAGCACATAAAGAAACATAACATGAAATACAAAGGAAGGGCCTGTGTAGCCCCTTACCTTTCTCATTTCCTTACCTACTACCCCTGCCAGGGATTCACTATTCTGACATTTCTGTTTTGAGGAAACTCTGGCATACTTAATGGGTCTTGAGAAATGATTTTACTGCCATTTTTTCTTTCTGCAAATTTTTATATATAAATTTAGAAAATAAGTTGCTAAAGAAGTAGGATCAGTATTTCCCAGTTTCTCAGAGAACATGTGTTAATTTGTGTGTTCAGCTGACATAACAATGAGAGTTGAAAAATTGGTTCATGCTGGAGATATGATTAACTGTAGAGAAATCTAAATGAGAACCACTTGTTTAATGATTAACGAAGGAAGGATGGAAGGATGGAAGGACGGAGGAAGGGAGGAAGGAAGAAGGAAGGGTAACCCTTCCAATGGATACAAGAAATGCCTTCATACTAAACCCTTTCAAGTTTATAGTTCCACCTCAGTTTCTCTTCTGAATACCAGACTTGCATATCCTAGCTACTGGACATCTCCACCTAGATGTCCGAAAGGCAATTCCAAATCAACACTGCCAAATTATTATAAAAATCTTGATCAACACCTCAATGTGCTCACCCCCACCCAAACCAATACCCCACTCTAATCCCCATTCTCCCATCTAAATACAATAGTCCTTCCTGATCCATGGGAAACATGTTGCAAGACCTGCCAACGGATGCCTAAAATCATGGATAGCATCAAACTCCCTATATACTATGCAAAAATTCATTTTCCTTCTTCATAATTTCATGGATAGATGATTCATTCTTACTGTAAAGCTTAGCAACCTCAGCACAGGGATTTTTTCTTTCATTATTAATTCTAGAACTTTCACCTTTTCACTTAAAGGAGCACTTTACGGCTTCCCTTTGGCATGTCTGAATTGCCTGCATCCCTACTCTTGCACTTTGGGGCCATAATTAAGTAAAATAAAGGTTAACTTAATTCAAGCATTGTGGTACCAGCAACAGTAGATCTGAAACTGGTTATATGAGACATCCATAAAGAGATAGTACATAACCAGTATCAGATCTGCTAATTGGCTACTAAGTGATGGAAGGGCACGTAGTGTACACAGCTAGAGCAAAGTGGCTTGTACATCGTGGAGATGCTGGACAAAAGGACAATTCACATCTCGAGTGGGAGAGAGCCAGATGTCATGAGATTTCATCATGCTACTCAGAAGAGTACAAACTTTAAAATGTATAAATTATTAAGTTCTGGAATTTTCCATTTAATTTCTTCGTACTATAGTTGACCCAGGTAACTATAATTCCAGAAAGTAGAAAAGAGGATGGAGGTACTACTGTAAATGGCACAACCATCGACCCAGTTACTCGAGCCAGAAACCAAGTGGTCATCCTTGATTCCTCTCTGTTGGTATTTAATTTTCTTGATATAATCATGAATTTTATGAAAACTAGGTTCAACATTGTCCTGTCTTTCCAAGATATTGTCACTCTAGAGAATTAAGAAAAGGAAGTCTGATAACATGATACAGTGTTTTTGATGTAATTCCTGAGAATTTTCTTTGGGGTGGAGTTGAGGGAGTGAGAGTGAGGTTAGGAAATAAATTAAACAGATAGGATCAAACATGGTATTGCTAGAAATTCTGGGTGTCACAGTAACCCACAATGAAGAATATTTGTTCTTCAAAACAGAAGATAGTTGACCCCTCCCCTAAAAAAAACCCTAACTGTAATCTTCCTCTACAATAATATTTATTTGGGTTTAAATTATCTCAAAAATAACAGCCTTTATCCTTAGAAGTTCTAGAATCTTATGTGAAGTTTTTTGTGAAATAAACAGCTCCTCTGTACACTACCTCTTTTGGAGTCTGTAATCAAGGATAATTATACTATGGAATAAAAGCCAAAAGTTAATACAATTTTAATAGCAGCTTATACACTCCATAAAAATATTTTAAATTCATAAAACATATAGGAACAAAACACAATAGTCTTATCTTAAAACTTTAGTTCTTAAAAAGGAAAAAACTTAAATATGCTGTAAGAAGATATTCAAATATAGCAGGTTGTGCTTATTGTTGCAAACATTTATGTACTTTTATAATTAACTCATCTCTCCATTAACATTAATGTAATTATTAATTACATTTAATACCATTTTAGAAAGTAGGCAAAGCTCTGGGTAATTTTAGTATTTGTCTCTAAAACCTAAAGGCTGAAAAGGCCTGTCAGCCTCTAAAAATGAAAGACATTAGCATTTGAGAGAATATTTACAGATTTTCTAAGTCATTTACCCCTACTGTCAATTTTTAATTAATGAAAGAATATATGAAGTTGATAAAACCTTGCTTATCACCTAAATTAGGCAATGATACACAGATAAATAAGGCATGGAGCCTGCCCTTAAAGACTGCATGATACAGAAATATCTTCAAACAAAGTAAAAAGAGAAAACTGAGATGATAAAACTTTCTATTAAAAATGTTCAATGGTCATTTAGGATTTAAACGATCTCAAATACAGTGTATGTTAAATTACTGAAAGAGTTGTTGCCATAAATTTTGTTTATCTGAAATGTTTTATCTAAAAATATTTTATCTAAAATTTCATCTAAAAACAGGGATGAGATTTTCTTTTCTTTTTGAGAAAGGGTTTTGCTCTGCCGCCCAGGCTGGAGTACAGTGGTGCCATCACAGCTCACTGCAGCCTTGACCTCCCAGGCTCAAGCGATCCTCCCACCTTAGCCCCCTAGTATGCTGAGAATATAGGTGCACACCACCGCACCTAGTTAATTTTTATATATTTTTATTTTTTTGTTGTAGAGACGGGGTCTCCTTGTGTTGCACAGGCTGCTCTCGAACTCCTGGGCTCAAATGCTCTGCCCACCTTAGCCTTCCAAAGTATTCCATTCATTTGGAATTCCATTCATTCCAAAGGTATGAGCCATCACACCCAGCCTGAAATTTCCCACCTCAAAAAATTTTAATTAAATCTAATAAACTACAATATATAACATATTTATGTTATATATGTATGTGTATATCATATATAACACATACAATATAAAATAAGCTATACAAAGGAAAGAAAAAAATACATGAGACAATGTGGAAGTACAGAGTCTCTCATTCAAATGAAGTGAAAATAACAGTTCTCTTATAGTTTCAGGAATCATAAATTCTAAAAAACATTTGAATTAGCTGCCTATTTGCAGTGACTTCTGACGTACAAGTAGCAAATACCGCATACTGCATTTAAGCAATTAATCAGAATGATGTTCCATTATCTATCAAAACTGTGAAACATAAGATTTATACAATCAGCAAAAGCAGGTGATGGTCCCTAAAAAGACACACTGCATGCGCGCGCGCGCGCGCACACACACACACACACGCACGCACGCACGCACGCGCACGCATGCGCATGCGCACAGAGAGAGAAACGTGACGTCTTTGTTTTTATAGAGGCTATGCTTTGAAATTTAACCTTACTTTTATCCTTTCTTACCTAAACACAAATATTCTTTGCTTAGAAGGGAATAGCATTATGTGTTGGGAGCCACTGTTTACTAAAGGAGTAGGGCCTCAAAGTTATACAGCTCTATTACTAATTTGTTAGGAGCCTGAAGGCCCAGTTAATCTGCACTTAAAAGAAAAAACAACAACAAAAACCCTAAACAGCCTTCTCGGCTTTTACAGAGGTGCAGTCCAATCCAGACAGTTGTGTGTCCCAGCAGACTCTGCTAAGTCCAAACTTTCCATTGTGATCAAGGAAAAAGGCTTGCTTGTTAGAACTTGTATTAGCTAAATTGGGTGCACTTGGTATTAAAAACGGAGGCTGGCAAGGGCAACAGCTGCCTTCTTAAGACTTTGTGGCACTATTCACAATAGCAAAGACTTGGAATCAACCCAAATGTCCATCAGTGACAGATTGGATTAAGAAAATGTGGCACATATACACCATGGAATACTATGCAGCCATAAACAAGGATGAGTTTGTGTCCTTTGTAGGGACATGGATGCAGCTGGAAACCATCATTCTTAGCAAACTATCACAAGAACAGAAAACCAAACACCGCATATTCTCACTCATAGGTGGGAACTGAACAATGAGATCACTTGGACTCGGGAAGGGGAACATCACACACCGGGGCCTATCATGGGGAGGGGGGAGGGGGGAGGGATTGCATTGGGAGTTATACCTGATGTAAACGACGGGTTGATGGGTGCTGACGAGTTGATGGGTGCAGCACACCAACATGGCACAAGAATACATATGTAACAAACTTGCATGTTATGCACATGTACCCTAGAACTTAAAGTATAATAATAATAAATTAATTTTTAAAAAAAAAGACTTTGTAGTATGGCAAATCTTCAGGCATCAATGCAGATGTGTCTCCAAGGGTCCGCAAACTGACAAAAACCTGTGACTACTCTAGGCATGGCCCAGGGGAGCTCCATCAACTTGCCCTCCTTTTTCTTGGTCTGTATCAAACCTCCCACTTCCAAAAAATCTTGGAAGAAGAATGAACTTCTTTAACGAATATCAATTTACTGAGATGTACACTAAAAGTACAAATAAAGCCTAATATTCTCAAAGAAAATTTACATTTCAAACAAAAGCTTGAAAATCTAAATTCACATAATAAATGGGAAGTCTCCGGGTGGTGAACAGGCACCCTCCACTGGTCCTGGTCAGCTTGGCTGACCATTCCGTCCCATATGTACTTCACACTTTTCACCTCCCCTTGCCCCAACTAATGCCATGGAGGTCAGTAAAGAAAAAAGACAGTGAGAAAGTCCACAGAAAGGGAAATCAGTCTACAGAAGATTTATCAATAGCATAATATGACATGACTTCTTATATAGGGGTTAGGGAAGTAAAAATCCTGTTTTATTCACAAACATACAAATACATAAAAGACTAAATTTGAAATTTGCCTCATAAGTCCTGGTCCTAGATCCCCTTCTCAGAATTAAGGCACTCTGTATCTGTTGAATGAACATCCAGTGGTTTTCAACCAGGGGTAATTTTGCCCTCCCAGGGACATTTGGCAACATCTGTAGATATTTTTGGCTGTCACAACTTGGGGCAGGGGGGGAATTATACTAGCAACTAGCAGGCAGATGCCAGAAATGCTGCTAAACATTCTATAACACACAAGATAGTCTCCAGCAAAAATGAATTATCTGGCCAAAAATGTCAATAGTGCTGAGGCTGAAAACACTGGGTAAGAGAATAGTAATTTGTCACAAATAAATTCATATCTACTTTCTGAATTGCCCACTACCCTAATTCCTAATGGCCCTAGCACTTTGTTCCAAGTAGGACCAGACCTTTGAGAACCAGTCATAAAAATTATAGAAAATGTAAACTGACAGAATCTTCTGGGAGTTACAAATATGTATATGTGTGTGTGTATATATGTATATATGTGTGTGTATATATGGGTAAATATACATGTATCTATGTATATGTAAATATATTTATATATAAAAACCTGGATATTGCTTGACACAGGAATACTACTTATAAGACTTTATGCTAATTAGCAATTAGATATATATGTCTGTGTGTTCATGGATATTCACTGTAGCACTCTTTGTAAGAGTACCTCCCCAACCCCCCAAAAGTTAAAAACAATCTTAATATCTAGCACCATTAATTAAATTATGACACATTCATTTAATGGAATCCAGAATCCTATACAACCTTTTTTCCCGCCCAAAGGACGCGGTGAGTCCACAATACACAGTTAATTCAAAGAAGCCAATTAAGAAAATTACCAAGAGAGCCTCAACTGATGGATACTACATTATTATTAATGATCATTTCTAGGGGGTAGAATTTCATGAGTTTTTCCTTTTCTATTTTACATGCATTCATACATTTTTTACAATGAACATGTATCTATTAAAAACAAAAAAGTAAACAGATTTCTTATTGATTATTTGGAGACAGGGTTTTGCTCTGTCATCCAGGCTGGAGTGCACTGGCACGATCATGGCTTACTTCAACCTTAAATTTTGGGGCTCAAATGGTCCTCCTGCCTCAGCCTCTTGAGTAGCTGGGGCTACAGAATCACACCACCACAACTGGCTAATTAAAAAAAATTTTTTTTTTTTTTTGGTAAAGAAAAGGTCTCACTATGTTGCCCAGGCTGGTCTCAAACTCCTAGCCTCAAGCAATCCTCCTGCCTCAGCCTCCCAAAGTGCTGGGATTACAAGTGTGAGCCACTATACCCAACAATTTCTATTTTTTAAAAAAGAAAAAAAAACAATGGTTAAGGGTGTAAGAAAGCTTGGTAATCATCTAGAACAATACCTTACTCAAAAGATGAGAAGGGGAGCATTAGAGAGCTTAAATCCTACTGATAGATGGCAGAGCCAGCTCAATACCAGAGAACTCAATCTAGGAGAGAAAGAGAAGAAAAGGCAGGCTGGCATTAAAAACTGAACAGGAGCTAAAGTATTTACCAGTTAAATTAAATGCATGGAATTTGTTTCTGAATAATCCAGTTTGGGAGACAGGAGAGGAGACAGAGTTGATATAGATTAGCCTTGTGATAATTACTGGAACTAGGTAACGGGTTATAGGACAGTAGTCATTCTAACTTTGTATATGGTCAAAAATTTCTACATTTAACAGGTCAAATATATATTTTCCAGCTTTATACCATGAAAAGACCGAGAAACCATAATCAATCTGGTAGCAATGAGCATATCAAGAGCCTAAACTGTGATAGCGAAATATTTCCCATTAAAAGAATCCAGGCTGCCAACATGGTGAAACCCTGTCTCTATTAAAAATACAAAAATTAGCTGGACATGGTGGTTTGTGCCTATAATCCCAGCTATTCGGGAGGCTGAGGCAGAAGAACTGCTTGAATCTGGGAGGTGAAGGTTGCAATGAGCCACGATGGTGCCACTGCCCTCCAGCCTGGTGACAGAGTGAGACTTCATCTCAAAAAAAAAAAAAAAAAAAAAGAATCCAGGCTTACATCTGAAATCCCAGTGCTTTGGAAGGCCGAGGCAGGAAGATCGCTTAAGGCCAGGAGTTTGAGGTTATAGTGAGCTATGATAGTGCCACTGCTCTCCAGCCTGAGCAGCAGAGTGAGACACTGTTTCAAAACAAAACAAACAGAATCCAGGTTTTAAAAAAAGGTTTCGTTTCAGATTTGGGTCAGGAAATATATAAAATGAATTTCAAACATCTTGGCATGGCAGATATCAAAGACTACTAGGGCCATGTCAAAAGGATTCAGGAGCTAACGTGAAGAGGCTATAGCTGGCCAAAGATGAGAATGAATTTCAATAAGGGTAAGAATTGCAGTAAGTTGAAACCCAAATATATTTAAAGTCATAAGTTCAAATTAATTTAATACATAAATAGTCACCTTTGAAGGATGACAGGCCAATTCATTATCTTGAAAATAGAGCAAATAAAAGAATCAAGCATTTATTCTGCCTTTCCTATATGAACTGTAACACTGGATAACCAAATAGTAGGGAAGCATCTCCTTACAAAATTATTCCAGCTAATAAATGAAAAGAGAATGATAAAATTATAGCATCAGCATTTTGCAACCCCAGTGAATTAATGGATCTAGGTACTATGCACCAATAGCTACTACCACCACAAAAAGCAAGTGACAATCACACAACATGTGCCTTCGGATAAAAGAACACATCACCACCAATAACACTGCCAAAGGAATTGAACTCAGATCTAATTAAGGCTTTCCATCCAGCTGCCAATTGGCAGTAAATACATAGGAACATGCTGAACTGCACAATGAGCCTGCAATCAGCAAAATCTAGACTGTGGGAAACTACAAGTAAATGACCTGAATTCTTCTTCAGCAACAACAACAAAACGATAAGAAAAAGAAAGGAACAGAGGAGGAATCTGTAAATGAAGAGACTTAAAAGACATTGAATTTAAAACAATGGGTAAGACTCAACCATAGTTGAGAGATAGCTGGGTGATGAAGACAAAGAATGTCAAGGGTTTCTTCCTAACAGTCAGAATGGTGGCTACTTTTAGAGGGAGGAAGAAAGTTGTGATTGGGATGGGGCACATGGAGAGAAGGAAGAACTCTCTAATAAGGTGACACATGGGGCAGATCTTACTCTCATTTAATAATTAAGAAAACTAGGCGGGTGGGGGACATTGAGTAACTTGCCAAGGTTACACAGTAAGTGGTGGTGTGCTATGATCTCACTAACAGCTTGAGCTCTTGCTCAGGCTCTTAACTGTGATGTAACACCTTTTTTTCTAAAGGTATATAAAAACTAAAGTGCATAAATCTTGAGTGCAACTTTACTTGAGAGTAAAGTTCAATGAACTTTACAAATTAAACAGTTTTGTTCTCATGGTTTTAAATGTCCATATAAAGAGAGGAATGCTTAACCTCTTTTAGAAAATATCTTTCAATGCAAAGCCAACTTGTTGACAAGTTAAGATTGATAAGAAAGGTATTTCAAAGATTGCAGCAGTAAGCAAGTTTTACCAGGAGCTGGGGGATAGGAGAGTCAGAAATGATGCTTTTTTCTTTACTGAATAAAATAAAAACCTCCCTGGGGATTTTTTAAGAGAGCCAGCATATGGCCACTGGAGGTGAAAGATGACAAAGTAGCTTCAATCCACAGAAAAAGAGACATGCATGGGGCATTATAGTAGGAACTCTCAAAGATAAAAACTTGCAGGTTACCTAACAGAGGGGTTAGTAACAGAAACAGACACTAGAAAGCTGTTGTGCAAATTAAAAGATTTTCTTAGAGCAATAAGGAAAACTAGAGTGAAAAAGTAATTTGATTATAGTTAGGTTTAATGAAGCTATTTGAAACTGTGCCTGAGTAGGTCTAATTCTTTTAAGTTGATTCCATGTAAAATCTCAAGTTGGACTTGATATATAAATCATAGTAATTAGTAAATATTTGTCTTGTTACTTTAAGAATGAATTTTTAGCATGGTGGCATGGGCCTGTAGTCCCAGCTATTCTGGAAGCTAAGATGGGAGGATCAACTGAGCCCAGCAGTTAGAGGCTATAGTGAGCTATGATTACACCACTGTGCTTCAGCCTGCGCAACAGAGCAAGACCTTATCTCAAAAAAGAAACATTCTTGGCCAGGCGCGGTGGCTCAGGCCTGTAGTCCCAGCACTTTGGGAGGCCAAGGCAGGCGGATCACGAGGTCAGGAGATCGACACCATCCTGGCTAACACAGTGAAACCCTGTCTCTACTAAAAAAAAATACAAAAAATTAGCCAGGTGTGGTAGCATGCACCTGTAGTCCCAGTTACTTGGGAGGCTGAGGCAGGTGAATGGCGTGAACCCGGGAGGCGGAGCTTGCAGTGAGCTGAGCCGGGATCACGCCACTGCACTCCAGCCTGGGCGACAGAGAGAGACTCTGTCTCAAAAAAGAAAAAAAAGAAACATTCTTGAATTTTTATAACAATCATAGTAACAAGAATGCTAATAAATAACATTCTTCAAGAGCTCTGTGGTAGTCTGAACTAACCAGTTACATGTATTAACTCATTTAACCTTCACAGATACTCTTGGAAGCATGTAGTTATAGCCTCATTATTTTTTTTTTCAGATGAGAAAACCAAGGCATGCAACCAATAAGCAACAGAGATGGAATCCTGACATTACTGTGTGTCTGCATTTCTCCACTGCTTGCATTTACTTGGCAGTCAATCTTCCCATTGGGCCAATCCTGCTCTTTAAAGTAGCATCACAATTCTCACGGTGGCAGGGCAATCTTAATGGAATTTAGGAAGAACTAAGCTCTCTAGAAAGAAGGCATATATGAAACAGTTCCATTTCAGGGAAGGAAGTGTTAGAAGTAGGCTTAACCTGTAAGCTTAACTTCTGCAACTCTTTAATCCATGATATTCCAAGGATATCTGGAAGTACATTAGAAAGGATATGGCCTGTAAACTATAGATTTCTCTAGTGCAGTGCTTGGCATGTAGTAGGTACTCAACAAATATTTATTGAATGAAAGTGAAAATAAATACATGAGTAACAATCACAGAACATTCCGACATATTGTATAATTTCCTAATAGCAAGTAAGTAAACCAGATAATTGCCAGTGGACCCTTTATTTTTAAGCAGTTGTTGAAAAGGCTAACTAAAGAAGGGGATGTAAGAGAAATGCCTGGAGAAAACAGAGAGGAAGAGAACAAATGCAGGGGTATGATGTAGCTGAGAAAACCAATAGGCTAATAGACGATGATGAAGAAACTTTTCTTACTGATATGTAAATTTATGTGGATAGCTCTCTTTATTCAGTGTGCCAGGAGTCTCCATTATCCTGAAAAGTGAAAATGTAATTAAGCTGTACCCCTTCACACTCTCATACACAGACACATGCACACTTATTTTCCATTAAAACATCCTTTGAAATAAAAGCGGGGAAAAAGGCAGAATTTTTTAAATTCACGCACTCATTTTTTTTAGTTTTTATCAACCCAGTTATTTTGGGTTGCTATTCACTAAAAACTATAAGATATGTCGGTGTCGGGGCCATATGTTGAAAGTCAACGGGATTCTTTTTCTTCTAGCATTCTCTATCTTTCATTGGCAGGTTTTCTTAGTAAGATCTGTCATCTGGAAGAGCTCATTCTGCACAGTTGATGATTTTCCATAGGTTATGTTTTCAGGCTGAATCATAATCTTTTGTAGTTATAATCTGCTGAAATTCTCATTACACTCATACAATATTTAAAACATTTTGTGTGGTTTTTTTCCCCCCAAAATGGAATGTAAGAGTTTTTCACCATCTTCACAATTAAACTAATATCAAATTGTCTTGATAGAATCTTTAATTATGGGGTAGGGAGTAATTAAGTTTTAGAACTTAAAATCCCAAATCTACTACAGAGTTGTAAACTTAGTATTTTATATATTCTTAACAAAGGCTATCTGCAGCAGCCAAGGGAGGTTACAAATGTTATACTGCATGCTTTGATTCTGATTTATGGTTAAGATTGTTAGAACTTGTATTTTGTGCCCTTGCTACATATGTACATTGTAAATATTGCATAAGAAGATTGGAATGCAACAGCCATAAAAATAATTGCAGGCTATTACATAATCAGAAGTCTGTTCCTATTCTTTATTATGGTAGTCTCATCATACTAAGTAATATATATGTACTGAATAAAAATAGAATGAGCTCTAGCATTATATTATCTTTTATGTTTCCTTTAGATTTAAGATTGTAATTGCTACAATTGTGGATCATAGTGTTTCTTTAAAAAAAAAAGTAGAAAAAACAAGGTTCACTCAAATAATGTAAGAACTTGTCTACACTATCATTAAATCATTTTACATATATATATACACATATATTATTTTTTTCTTTAAAAAGAAATTTTTTTAAAAAAGGAAAAAAGAAAATTCTTCCTGAGTATAAACTGTGTTTAGGGCACTGTGCTATAAGGCAAGAAAATACAGAGGTGAATTACACCAACTCTGCCATAAGGAGCTTCAATTCTTATCAGCATCCACCCTTCCTTCCTGTTTGTACTGCTACCTATGGATCACTTCATTTCTAGTGTCAGTAGCCTCGTTTAACCTGTGCTCCTTCCCTCCATGTGCCTTCCCCAGTGAAGTCTTAAGGTGCCACTTTGTACCTTGCCTGTTTTAAAACTTGACATGACTCTTTAATGTGTACTGATGAAATCCAAATCCTTTAATCTGGCATTCCACACTCAACAGTCTTGTTTTTCCTTGAACAGAATTCAAACTCATCCACCTCTGGGCCTTTTCTCAAACTTTCACTCTTCCTGGAGGTGACCGTTGTATAATGCCATATATGACCGGTAAGCTTTCAACAGATAGAAATTGTGGAGTATTCCAAATTGAGGAAGACACAAAATCAAGAAAGTATAAGATGTGTTCAGGTTAACTGTTCAGTATGACTGCGGTATAAAATTGATATAAGCAAGCAGAAGGGACAGGGACAATGTATTAATAACACTCAAGAGCTTTTATTATAGATCTGAGTATCTATCTATCTTTCTATCTCTCTGCCTACCTACCTAATACCTGTGTGATTTTAAAATATGTCCACAAGGGCCAGGCACAATGGCTCATGCCTGTAATCCCAGCACTTTGGGAAGCAGAGGCAGGCAGATCACCTGAGGTCAGGAGTTTGAGACCAGCCTGGCCAACATGTTGAAACCCCATCTCTACTAAAAATACAAAAATTAGCCGGGTGTGGTGGCACGTACCTGTAATTTCAGCTACTCAGGAGGCTGAGGCAGGAGAATCATTTGAACCCAGGAGGAGGAGGTTGCAGTGAGCTGAGACTGCACCATTGCACTCCAGCCTGGGCGACAAGAGTGAAACTCCATCTCAAAAATAAATAAATTAATAAAATAAAATTAAATTAAAATGTCCACAAACTCTTCAATATTCCTGGCTTCAAATGGTGGAGATAATTCCCTTTATCTTAAGTGTGGGCTAGACTTAAATAACTTCCAGTGAAGCGAGTAAAAGGAAGTGGCAGTGTTAGACTTCACACTAGGTCATAAAAGGCCCTGTGGAGTCCTCACTGTCCCTTGGATTGCTTGATCTGGAAGAAGTCAAGCCCCATGTTGCGAGGACACTCAAGCCGTCTTTGGAGAAGCCAATGTGATGAGGCATCAAGTCTTCCTAACAATGGCCATGTTAGTGAACCATCTTGAAAGTGCATCCTCCAGCCCTAGTTCATCTTTCAGATGGTGACTGCAGCCACTTGAGAGACACTGAACTGGAAGTTCTCAGCTAACTCAATCCCAAATTCCTAACCCATAAAAACTGTGAGATAATGTATGTTTATTGTCTTAAGCCACTAGATTTCGAGTAACGTATTATGCAGCAATGGATAACTAATATAACCTATTAACACATGTCTACAAAAAAGGCTATCAGTGACTTCAAATATAAATATTTCTAATAATATTCCCAAACAATATACTAAAGAATAAAACCCCTTTTAACCTGTCATATTACTAATATGACTAATAAGTAGTGAGGACGCTGACCACATTTATCATATTTACCAACATATATACCTCAGCATCAAATACAAAACCTGACTTAGAGTCACAATGTAATAAATTATCATGGCTCTTTTTTTTTTTTTTTTTTTTGAGATAGAGTCTTACTCTTTTGCCTAGGCTGGAGTGCAGTGACGCAATCTCGGCTCACTACAACTTCCACCTTCCAGGTTCCAGTGATTCTCCTGCCTCGGTCTCCTGAGAAGCTGGGACTACAGGCATGTGTCACCACGCCCAGCTAATTTTTTTTTTATTTTTATTTTTTTAGTAGCGACAGAATTTCACCATGTTGGCCAGGCTGGTCTCAAACTCCAGATCGCAAGTGATCTGCCTGCCTCGGCCTCCCAAAGTGCTGAGATTACAGGCATGAGCTACCGCACCCAGCCATAATTCAATAAATATTGTTGAATAAAATGGTGGATTATTTTTCAAGGATGGCTCTGAAGGAGATTTTCTTACATTATGATAGATTTCGTGTACTGGGTTTCTTAACAAAAGGCAAAACCGGGCAGGGCAAATGGAGAGAAAATACAATTTCTTAAAACTTTCTGTATTCAATATACTGCTTTTTAAAATTGTTTTTATTGCAAAATAAAATACAGATATGGAAAACTGCATAAAACCTATCTATAGCTTAGGGAATTACTAAAAGGCAAACAGCCTTTAAAGAACCACCCAGGTAGAGAAACAGAACTTTGTCAGCTATCCTAGAAGCCCCTCCAAGCTGTGTGTGTGTGTGTGTGGATGGATGTAGTTTCCTTTCCCTCATCCTAGACTATTCAGGCTTAGAATAATAGAGGCGATATTAAAGGAGAACCAGAACCCAAGGAGCGGCTCCTGTCATGGCCAGGACCTTGTGAGCACAGTTCTTCATGGCATTATAATTTGCTGCTAGCCATAGTACCTGTGAGTGAGAAGCCAGAGCAGTCTGACCGGATCATGAATAGGAAGACTCTCAATGTAAACTTGGTATCTTTGTTTATGTTTAATACATGGCATAAAAGAGGCACTAATGGAATTTTCAAGTGAGAAAAGGTGATAGTGGCTACAGGTTCAGACCTCACACTTATAAACAAGTCAGGATTCTTGCTTTGTAGATTTTAATTTAGGATAGCTTTATATTACAGTGTTGACTAAAGTTAAACTGCCTTGATTTGTTATGATTGTCTAATAATGAAACTTCTGATGGTGTGCTAAATAAATGAAGTTGAACTTTTAGCTGTGTGCCCTCAGGTAAATGGTTCTTTTTTTTTGAGACAGAATCTCACTCTGTCGTCCAGGCTGGAGTGCAGTGGCGCAATCTCGGCTCACTGCAACCTCCGCCCCCCAGGTTCAAGCAATTCTCCTGCCTTGGCCTCCCGAGTAGCTGGGATTACAGGCGCCTGCCACCACGTCCGGCTAATTTTTGTATTTTTTAGTAGAGAAGGGGTTTCACTATGTTGGCCAGGCTGGTCTTGAACTCCTGACCTCAGGTGATCTGCCCACCTCCACCTCCCAAAAAGTTGGGATTACAGGTGTGAGCCACTGCACCCGGTCAAGTATGTTTCTTTACTGCAATTATGGATAACCTGGGTGCCCTAGCATAAAACTTCAGCTTCACACATGCCAATTCTCAAGTAATATGGGTCTATGACAATTTTCTAAAATGAATCAAGCATCAGTTGAACATTAGAGTATAGGAATCATTCAAAAGGCTGATTCTGAAAAATGAAAAAGAATAGCTTCATGTTGATTTCCAGCTTTTTGCAACATCATTTATGGTAACTAGAAAACACTGAATCACTCTAAAATTATTACGGGAATTTGCTTAACTTCATTCAGGTTGGAAAATAGATGTTACACAGCCTTAATAAGGCTTCTAAGTCTTGCCCTTTAATGATGTAATTGTTTAGAGGTGCTAATAAAGTTTCCTGGACAGGCCAACATATTTCAAATGAAACAAGATTAAATTACTCTACCATTTTACAAGATAGCGTGCAGATGCCCACAAGACATGTAGTAGCAAACTAGGTTCCATTCAGTGCCAAGTAACATGCTAGTGTCACTTTTTTAGAAAGAAAGGGAGGTGAGATTTGTTGACAGGACTACTATGGGTCCCCACCAAAAAGTTCCTGTCAAAAAATAAGCATTTTCACAGTTCCACTGTATCAGAGGCTACAAAGAATATGTGAAGCATTGAAATCCCAACCCTTGATCCAGTGAAAAGGGCTTGCTCTACAGGAAGCCTCCATGGCAGTCTCTTGGGGTAAAAAGAGCGTGGGCTTTTGAGTGCGACAGACCGGAATTGAAATCCAGGCCCTGCCACACACAGTTAGGATAACCCTGGGTAAACCATTTAACTTCTCTCAGCTTAGGTTTCCCCATCTTAAAAAAATGAAGATAATAATGCCTTACTGGATGAGTCAAGATTTTTTTGATCATAAGTGACAGAAACCCAAATCATACTCACATTAAAAAAAAAAAAAGTTGCTTATTGGAAAACTATGGGCGGGGCTCAAAGATTCCAAAGAAGAGCTGGAGCCAAAATACCTTCTCAAACCTCAAGGACCAAAACCAAAAATCTCACCACTGACAGTACTCTTTCTCTCTAAATCTTTATCACCCATCATTTTCCATGTTGGCGTCCTTCATTCTCACTGTGTAGAGGTACACTGTCCAATATGGCAGTCACTAGCCAAATGTGGTTACTGAGTACCTAGAATGTGACTAGTCTGAACTGAGAGGTGGTAAAGGGTAAACACACTGGATTTTAAAGACTTGGCACAAAATATGTATATATACAATGAGTCATTAACAATTTTAATTTTGATTATATGTTGAAATGATATTTTGAGTACAATGGGTTAAATAAAACATTATTAAAATGAATTTCACCTATTTCATTTTAGTTCTTTCAATGTGGCTACTAGAAAATGTTAAATTGCATATGTGGCTTGCATTATAATGGTACTGGACAGTGCTATCTAGAGTCTTTTCCCACATGATGAGAAACACAGCTGCTTATAGTTCAGGACTTAATTTGAGCTTACAAAAATCTCAGAAAAGAAAAGGATTTTCCCTTCCTACTTCAGTTTGTAAATGTCCTAGGAAGGACTCTGACTGGGCAAGCTTAGATCATATATCCAGTTCTTAAACTAACCCCTGCCAGGCAGCAGGGGAACTGTGCTAGACAGTCCTAGCAGAATCACCTGGATGAAGGAGAGAAAAGAACATGGGCATGGGATACTACTACAAGAAGAAGGGGAAGAGACGTGCTAGGCAGACAAAACAACAAACATCCACCGTGCCAGATGGATGTGAGATGTCTTTTATTCTGACCAATGTCTATCTCTAAATGCTAGTGGTGACATTAAGTGGCTGTAAGTCATAACACAGAATGGCAGACATTAGAAACCCTGGGGATAAACACTTCAGATTTCTACACTTGAGTGTTCATCAAATGTCCTAAACCGATGATACTAAGCCCTAGATGCTGGCAGCTTATAAGAAGGACTGATTTCAAAGAGCAATTGGTGAAGATTTCAGCTTTACTCTACATTGATGTGAGCTGATGATGCCTTTTTAATACAAGTATCATTGCTGATAATGCAGAAGAAGTTTTACGAAGCAGGTAACAATCCTGGAAATGTGTTTTTTTGGTTTTTGGTTTTTTGAGACGGAGTCTTGCTGTGTCGCCAGGCTGGAGTGAAGTGATGCGATCTTGGCTCACTGCAACCTCCACCTCCCAGGTTCAAGTGATTCCCCTGCCTCAGCCTCCCGAGTTGCTGGGACTACAGGCATGCACCACCACGCCAGGCTAATTTTTTGTATTTTTGTAGAGACCGGGTTTCACCATGTTGGCCAGGATGGTCTCTATCTCCTGACCTCATGATCCGCCCGCCTCAGCCTTGCAAAGTGTTGGTATTACAGGCGTGAGCCACTGTGCCTGGCCGGGTTTTGTTGTTGTTGTTGTTGTTGTTGTTGTTTTGTTTTGTTTGAGATGGACTCTTGCTCTGTCACCCAGGCTGGCGTGCAGTGGTGCAATCTTAGCTCACTTCAACCTCCATCTCCCGGGTTCAAGCAATTCTTCTGCCTCAGCCTGCAAAGTAGCTGGGATTACAGGCACTGCCAGCATGCCCAGCTAATTTTTGTATTTTTAGTAGAGACAGCGTTTTGCCATGTTGGCCAGGCTGGTCTCGAACTCCTGACCTCAGGTGATCCACCTGCCTTGGCCTCCCAAAGTGCTGGGATTACAGGTGTGAGCCACCACACCTGGCCAACAATCCTGGAAATGTTTATATGCTGTTTTGAATCTACTAGGAAATACAACAGGCCATAAAGTCTACAGCAGCATTCTCAAAGTGTTTGGGACTCCCTTTTACAAGTAATGAGAATCACAAAGTGCTCCTATTTATGTGTGCTATCTCTATTGACATTTAGCATATCTGAAATTAGAACTCAGGTTTTAAAAAAAAATTATTGAGGTTTTATCACATGCTTTCTTCTAGAAGTTGTATAGTTTCAGGTTTTACTTTTAGGTCTATAATCCATTTTGAGTTAAACTTTACATGGACATATATGCCTTTTCAAGGCATGGATTGAACTTTCTTTTCTTTTTTTTTTTTTTTTTTTTTGAGATGGAGTCTTACTCTGTCACCCAGGATTGAGTGTAGTGCCACAATCTCGGCTCACTGCAACCTCCGCCTTCCAGGTTCACGCCATTCTCCTGCCTCAGCCTCCTGAGTAGCTGGGACTACAGGCGCCCACCACTATGCCTGGCTAACTTTCTGTATTTTTAGTAGAGACGAGTTTCACCGTGTTAGCCAGGATGGTCTCGATCTCCTGACCTTGTGATCCACCCGCCTCAGCCTCCCAAAGTGCTGGGATTACAGGCGTGAGCCACGTGACCAGCCTTTTCTCTCTTTTTTTTAATATAGAAATCCAATTGTTCTAGCATCATTTGTTGAAAAGAGTATCTGTTCTCCTCTGAATTGCCTTTGCACCTTGGTCAACAATCAATTGTCCACATATGTGTGGATCTATTTCTGAATATTCTATTCTGTTCCAATGATCTATACTGGTGTATTTTTCTTTTCTAGACCATCATCACACTGTCTTGATTACTGTGGCTTTATAACAAGTCTTTGAAATCAGGGAATGTGAGTCCTCCAATTTTGTTCTTCTTTTGCAAAATTGTTTAGGCTATTCTAGGTCCTTGGTATTTCAAAATAAATTTTAGAATCAGATTGTCAATTTTTACAATTTCTGCTGAGATTTCAACTTGCTAGAATTGTGCCAGATCTATATGCCAATTTAGGAAGAACTGATATCTTACAAGATTAAGTCTTCCAACATGTGAACATGACATATCTATTTGTTTAGATCTTCATTAGTTTCTCTCAGCAACATTTTGTAGTTTTCAGCATAAAAGTCTTTCATATCTTTTCTTAGATTTATCTCTAAATATTTCATAATTTTGATGTCATTATAAATGATATCTTTAAAATATCAAATTTTATTTACTTGTTAGCCTATAGAAATATAATTGATTTTTATATATTGACCTTGTATCCTGCAACATTACAAAATTCACTTATTAGTTCTAGAAGCTTTTTTGTAATTTCCTTAGTCTTTTTGACATAGACAACAATATCATCTGTGAAAAGATAGTTTTACTTCTTTCTACTCTAAATGTTATTCCTTTTTCTTGCTTTATTGCACTGGCCAGGCCCCCCAATAGTGAATAGAACTGGTGAGAGTAAACATCTTTGCCTTGTTAATCTTAGAGAGAAAGTATTTGGTCTTTTACCATCAAGTATGATACTGATTATAGGATTTTCATAGATGTACTTTTATCAGGTTGAGGAAGTTCCTTTCCATTCCTAGATTCCTGAGAGTTTTTATCAGGAACGGGTGTTCAATTTTGTCAAATGTTTTTTCTGTGTCTATTGAGATAATCACATGACTTTTCTTTCTTAGTTTGTTAATACAATTAGTTGTATTGTTGATTTTTGAACATTCAGCCTACCTTACATTCCTGGGATAAACTCCACTTGTTCATAATGTATCATCCTTTTTATATATCATTCTTTTGAGTTTGTTAAAATTTTATTTCAAATTTTGCACCTGTGTTTATGAGACAGCTGCATCTGGAGTTTTCTTTTCTTGTAATATCTTTGCCTGATTTTTGTTATCAAGTAATGCTGTCCTCACAGAACAAGTTAGAAATCATTCACCCTTTTTCAATTTCCCAAAAGATTTTCTGTATTATTTCTTCCTTAAATGACTGGTGGAATTTACCAGGGAGGTCATCTGTGCCTAAAGTTTTCATTGTGGAAACATATTTAACTACAATAGACACAAGGCTATTCAGATAATCTACTTCTTCTTGAATAAACTTCAGTAAAATCTGAGAAAATTTCTAAAATGCAAGAACACACAAGCAAATGTGGCCTTGGCTATCAGAGTGATGACATAACACACCATGTAGCCTCTGGAAAACTCCACTATTCACTCATGAGGTATGGAAATTCTTAATTTTATTTTGAAAATAGTTTTTAACCTCGTGTACTCTCTGAAACAGTCCTGGAAATACCAGCAGTCCTTGGACCATATTTGTGAGGTGCTGGTCTATGGAAAAGAGACTAAGAATGCCAACACTATCAATATTCCAGGATCTTCTGCTAAAGAGTATTTTCATGAAGTACTCACATGTTGAACAGACACTGAAGGCATTGCAGAGTACTTTCTAGAGTTAACACAAAGTTTGACAAATCTAAATCATATCCCATCCTGCTTCAAGAGAGCCAAACTGCTTATGAGCAATCCTGGAACAAGGAGAAACACCAACCTTATTTCTGGGTTTCCCACATCCCAACTATATAATATGATCATAATATGAAAACAAATCTGCACCAAACAGATACAAGGAAGAAAATGGATCTTCAGAAAAATGAAGGAGAGGGTAGATCCCTTTGTGACATTATATTGTCATTAAACTAGATCAAGGTATGTGTGTACTGTTAAAATATGTTTTAAAATATTTTATGAAATAAAAAATCCCTCTCTTCTAGTTCTGTATTAAACGTCATTCAAGTCAAGGGCTTCTCCTATGCCAAATCCTAGAAATGTATTTATAAATAAAAATAAAAAGGAGGGGCGTGCTGGGTGACAATGATTATAAAACTCAGCTAGGCAAAAAGAATAAAACCAAAAAACCTCAGAGACACCTCAGACTGCTGCATCCCAGGATAAGGGAGGCAATGGCAACCAGCAGCCACAGAAGGCGTAGGGTGGGCTCAAATAATGGTTCTCAAACCATTCACGGTGAAGGAGCAGTTGTTGTTTGTTTCTTTCTAATCCATCACCGACTCACAGATTTGTAAAATACATTAAAAGTGAATTACTAGAAAAAGAAATCTTTTAAAACACATACAAAACACAAACCCAACATTTTTATCATTAGATTCAACAGATACATGATCATTCTGTCAACGGCTTTTAATGTTTCTAAACCCTCTCAATGCTGTGCTTGTTTCATCAAGAACCAAAACTGATGCACTTTGGGTAGCACTGGCTAGAAGGTTCTGGTACCTTTCTGCAACAAACAGATACAAGGTACCCCTACTTTCCCAGGTTAATCACTAAGTGACCACTTGCCCCAGCTGGTATATAAAATTATACAATGTATATATATTACATACACTTCAGCAAATCTAAAACATGTGTCACCTGAAGCCTTGATATTAAGTTTTCTATCACCTTGAGCCCTGACTGTGGTAACAGGTCTGGATCCAAGGTCTAGCCTCATTTCCTCCTTCCTCCTCTCCATCATTTTATATTATGTTTCTGGCAGATTTCTCTTCCTAAATACAATCCCAATTGTAGTACTAACCTGTTCAAAAATAATGACTAAAATTTGAGTCAAGTATTTCAGGCTGTATTATCATGTCTTTAAAATGCCTTTCCTTTCTTATCTCCCACTACTTTGTACACAAGTTCTACGACTTAACCCAACTGGACTGTTAACTGTGTTCCAACTGTGCTACTGCTGCCACCTGAAACAATGCTTGTTCTTTCCGTCTAGCTTTTTTTTTTTTTTTTTAGATGGAGTCTCGCTCTATTATCCAGGCTGGAGTGCTGGGGCACGATCTTGGCTCACTGGAAGCTCCACCTCCCGGGTTCACGTCATCCTCCTGCCTCAGCCTCCCGATTAGTTGGGACTACAGGTGCCCGCCACCACCCCCGGCTAATTTTTTTGTATTTTTAGTAGAGGCAGGGTTTCACTGTGTTAGCCAGGATGGTCTCGGTCTCCTGACCTTGTGATCCTCCCATCTTGGCCTCCCAACGTGCTGGGATTACAGGCGTGAGCCCCTGTGCCTGGCCTGTCTAGCTTCCCTTTATCAAAACCAAGTCTTTCAAGGCCATTCCAAATGTCACCTCCTTTATAAAGGTTTTTTATTCCCAGCCAGGTGTAATCTTCTCTCACCAACCAACTAAACTTTGTACTTTTCTTAATAATTAAGCATTATCCTAACATGCATTACACTATAACCTGTATAGTCACCTTACACCACTAATCAGTTTTTACCTTTATTTGAGTTGTAGGTCTGCTGATTGATGAAAATGGAGTAATAAGAACAGATGACAGAAACAAACTGGCACAACCTCTGTCAGGTGCCAGGTGGCACCTTTAAGATGTGGGTGAAGAAAACACTACCAGAGAGAAAAGTAGTTCCAGATTTAAAAAATGGTCGCCTGTAGTGATCACATCCCATAATTCCTGTTAACCTCTCTGTGCTACCTGGTTCCAATCCACACTTCCCTTTCTGGATCATAGGTTGCAAGACTTCCCTCATAAACAGACTGAAAAAAATAGGACAAATCCAAAAAGCTGGTATGAAGGGATTAAGTCTACACGTTGGCTTAGAAAAACCAGCTGCTTAAAACTGGATTAGTAAGACAAGGAAGTATGGTCTTTTACAAACTCAGTAAGTACTTATTAATGTTGATGCTCAGAGTTTTAACAAACACTGACCTGATCAACCCTCCCTGGAGTTTATTTTTGGGCACCACAGTTTAAGAGAGATGCTGGCAATCTGGAACGCTCCCTAAAGAGAAGTATGAAGATGGAGAAGGATTTAAAAACCTGCGACATATATGGAAAGTGTAAAGGACTAAGAATGCCTAGCCTATAAGTTTTAAAATACAAGTGTTGCTGCTATAATATGATATATGCATTCCTTAAAAATTGCATTCTAGTAAATTACAAACTAAAAATAAGAGACTTATGAGGAAAATATAGACCACTTAAGGCCTGCACAACTTTGTAAGCACAGCACTGACAAAAACCAAAGTAATTTCAGTAAATATTAATGTACTTAAGATGCTATATTTCTAATAATAAGTGATACAATAAATAATACAATATGCCTCCAAAGCTTGCTACGTTCATCTGTATTAGTGTACTTTGCATTTAGCTGCTATTATCTAGTGGTCAAAATAATTAATGTGGTAGAGAAAAATCAACTGTAAGCCATGGCTGCTTTTGCATTATACTGACAGGCTTCTACTATTTACCGATTGTGAACGAAGTAATTCATGTTACAATAGACTGTACTTAAATGACAACCACGATAAATGGGGACAGGGTAGCAAAGCAGGTCAACTGTTGAGACACACTTACATTCTAAAATTGAAATTTTGAAAAAAATAAAGAAGCACATCATAAAAAATTTAAATAAACTGTAAAACAATAAAAGAAAGCCAAAAGAGGAAGGCTCTCTTTTTTAAAAAATAAATTTTATTGTGTATATTTAAGGCATACAACCTGATGTTATGGGATACATATACAGACAATAAAAAGGTTACTACAGTGAAGGAAATTAATATATCCATCATCTCACATACCCATTTTTTGGTTGTTGTTTTTATGGCCAGAGCAGCTGAAATCTACTCATTTAGCATGAATTCCATATATGGTACAATTTTATAACCTGTAGTCCTGTTGCACATTAGAGTGCCAGACTTGTCCATCCTACACAGGTGCTCTTCACACCCTCTGATGTACACAGAAGATGTATCCTACATCTTCCCATTCTCCACTCACCACCTCCCCCAGCCCATGGTAACCTCTGTATTGTTCTCTGCATATATTTGAATTTTTTTTTAAGATTCTACATACAAGTGAGATCATGCAATATTTTTCTTTCTGTGTCTGGCTTATTTCACTTAGCATCACATCCTCCAGGTTCGCCCATGTAGTGGCAAATGGCAAGATCTCATTCTTTTTTAGGACTGAATAATATTTCAAAATGTATATGTACCACAGTTTCCTTATCCATTCAACCACTGATGAACAACTAAGTTGTTTCCATATGTTGGCTATTGTGACTAAAGCTGCAATGAACATGGGTGTGCAGAGATCTTTATGAGGTGGTGATTTCATTTCCTTTGGTTATATGCCCAGAAGAGGCATTACTGGTAGTTCTATTTTAAATTTCTTTAGAAAACTCCATTGTGTTTTCCATAATGGCTTACCCCAATCTACATTCCAAGAAACTACCTGTGACTTCTTCATTTTTAGTAAGAAAATATATATACCATTGTCACAATTACCATAAATCATATTTGGAAACTTAGGGCAAGCAAAAATTTAAGTTTTGAATTCTACGTAAGGGAAAACAGAAGAGAGGAAAAACTAACTTTGTCATAATTTCAATGAAATTTTTTCTTCTTTTTTTTAAACTTCTATTGTAGGTTCAGGGGTTCAGCAGGTTTGTTATACAGGTGTATTAAATGCCACAGGGTTTGGTATACAGCTTATTTTGTTACTCAGGTAATAACCATAGTACTTGACAGGTAGTTTTTTGATCCTCACCCTCCTCTCCCCCTCCACCCTAGGGTAGGCCTTGGTGGCTACTGTTCCCTTTTTTGTATGCACATATATTCAAAGTTCAGCTCCCACTAACGAGTAAGAATATGCAGTATTTGGTATTCTGTTCCTGTGTTAGTTTCCTTAGGATAATGTCCTCCAGCTCCATCACTGTTGTTGTAAAGGACATGATCTCATTGTGTTTATGGCTGTACAGTATTCCCTTGTGCATTTGTACCACATTTTTTTCATCCAGTCTATCACTGATGGGCATTTAGGTTGATTCCATGTTTTTGCTATTGTGAATAGTGCTTAGTTCCACAGTAAATTCGATACTTTGAAATACAAATTAAATGATTTAATGAAATCAAAACCATTTGTATTCTGCACCTGCACCAAGCTCAGAAGTGTATTAAGTACCATCATGTTTATTATCTCATTAATAGTCCCAACAATCCTGTGTGGTATGCCTAGCTATCTTAGTCAGTTCCAGTTGCCATAACAAAATACTATAAACTGTGTAGCTAACAAAATACTATAAACTGTGAAAAAAAAAGAGAGTTGTTCCTTATAGTACTAGAAGCTGGGAGGTCCATGATCAAGGTAGCAGCAACTGTGGTGTCTGGTGAGGGCCTGTTTCCTGGTTCACAGACGGTGCCTTCTCACTGTGTCCTCAGGCCCGTTAGCCCTCTAGGGCTTCTTTTGTAAGGGTATTAATCCCATTCATCAGGGCCCCACCCTCATAACTGAATCACCTCCAAAGGTCCTAACTCCTAACACCATCACCTTGGGGATTAGGATTTCAACATATAAATTTGGGGGAAGGTGGGTATAACATTTCAGACCATAATAATAGCTAACCTCATTTTAACAGTTTGGGAAACTAAGACTGGGAAGATAATTCAGTAAATTTTATGTTACTAATAGATTATTCAAAATAAGAGAGAAGATGGAATAAAAGAAGGAAGGTTTAAAAAAAAAAAAGAGGGAGAAAGAGAGGAAGGGATACTTCAACAGAGTTGAAGGTTCTAATCAAACATAAACAGAGACCATGGTATAAAAACCATGGACACTCACTGAGCCAAATCCCTTTACTTATCTATTTATGATGTACCAGGTGTCTTTGTGAAGAAACACTCCCCTCCATAATCTAGAAAAGGGATCGGGAAACTACTGCCTACAGGCCAGATCCAGCCCAATGCCTGGGCTGGATAAAATAAAGGTTTATCCTTTACTTTAAAAATAAAGGTTTATCCTTTACTTTAAAAATAAAGGTTGTTTTGCTTTTGTTTTTAGAAGTTCATATTTTTAATTGACAAATAATAACTGTACATATTCACGAAAAACATAGTGATGTTTCTATACACATAATGTATAATGATCAGATCAGGGTAATTAGCATATCCATCATCTCAAACATGAAAATAAAGTTTTATTGGAACTCAGCCACTCATTCATTTACATATTGTCTGTAGCTGCTTTCATGCTATGAAAGCAGAGTTGAGTAGTTGTGACAGAGACCATATGGCACACAAGTCTAAAATTTTACTATCTTGCCCTTTAGAGAAGCCTGCTGGACCCTGAACTAGAGTGTATTTTTCCCTAAGTCCTGCCTGCTCTCTAGAGAAGGGAGGTGGAACAAGGATGAGGCACTGAGAGCAGCCATGGGCCCACTGCTTAATAAAGAGATAGAAGTTCCCCGCTGAGTGTTCAGACCATCTCACTGCTTTCTTTGTGATTAAGTCTCAAATGCAAATTTTGGCTCAAATTAAGCAAGGATAAATCAGTCTTATTACAGGAGTAAACAGCACCCTACTTTTATGGCACTGTCTTCCCGGTACTCCTTCCTACTTTTAGAAAAGTATGACCACTCCTATTTGATTAGACAGAAATTATTTCCTTTAAGATAAGAAGATGAGGATTCTGTGTGAATTCTTTATGGCCCTTCAAGTACCAGATGACTATTTTGCTTTAAAGCCAGATTTCATAAAACTGTGCTAAAGCAGTCTTTCTCTCTAAAAGCTGATTATTAAGTGTGACTTTACTGAATCCAAAAAATTCCCTGAACTAAAAAGTCTCAAATTCAGAGGAGTTTAGTAATGTGTGGTTTAGAGAAAAACTTGTAAGGTCAGCCTTTGAATTTATATATTCTTATCAGAATCAGAGGCTTTTCAGTATTTCTATCTTACATGTGCTGAAAAAGAATTATAATCAATACATACCACCCTAACAAGCTTGCTGGATTTTAAATAAAGAGAATATTTGGGGGCAATTACCAGTTTCCTTTCTAGCAAACATGTAATGCTAAACGGGCTTCAAGCATTACAAATAGTAAGACAATGCAAGAATTCATCCACAAAAAAATTCCAGTAACGTTAATCAGTCTAATGTTCTTCTGGGTGCAGAGAATGCCAAATCCTCCCCTGTTCCTAAGGGCAGATGAGAAGAATGAGAAATTTCAAAACTCTGCCAACTTTTTCAATCTTTAATGGCAAGTCACAAAATGTGACTGTCATACACACACTTTGTTTTTTTAACACTCATGCCATTACCTATTTCTCTTAACTATATAAAAGAATGACAGCACCACTTGAAATGGGTTTTTCCAGGCAAAATTTCCTTTAAACTTTTCCAGGAGAGAACATCGATATAATTATCATATTTAAGCATATCACGAATTAAAACAACTTCTTAAGAAACCTTCTCTATGATTAAGGTCGGGTGCGGTGGCTCACGCCTATAATATCAGCACTTTGGGAGACCCAGGCAGGCAGATCATTTGAGGTCAGGAGTTTGAAACCAGCCTGGCCAACATGATGAAACCCCATCTCTACTAAAAACACAAAAATTAGCCAGGGATGGTGGCACATGCCTGTAATCCCAGCTACTGGGGAAGTTGAGGTATGAGAATTGCCTGAATCCCAGATGCCTGAATCCCAGAGGTGGAGGTGGCACTGAGCCGAGACCATGCCACTACGCTCCAGCCTGGGCGACAGAGCAAGACTCTGTCTATTGAAAGAAAACAAAAACAAAAACAAAAACCTTCTCTATGCTAGCATGCTATCATTTTAGTTGTTTCTTCTTAATAATTTCACTTGATCATTTCAGTTCTTCAAGTTTCCATCCCATTTCCAAAATTCATTTTGTCAGATACTCACAGAGTATATTTTCTAATCATTCATATCCTCATGACACCAACAATCTGGCCTCTATTCTGGTCATCCTACTGAAAGTGTTCTCTCTACTCTCACCATCTCTATCATCCTCACCAATTCAAATGCTGTTTTTCTTGATTCTAGTTCTTTTAACGGATTTGAGTATTTCCTTCATCATGAACATTTTAAAACCTTGACTTGGCCAGGCACGGTGGCTCATGTCTGCAATCCCAGCACCTTGGGAGGCCAAGGTGGGCAGATCACCTGAGGTCAGAAGTTCAAGACCAGCCTGCCCAATGTGGCAAACTCCCCTCTCTATTAAAAACACAAAAAATTAGCTGGGCGTGGTGGCGGGAGCCTGTAATCCCAGCTAATCAGAAGGCTGAGGCAAAGAAATCGCTTGAACCTGCGAGGCGGAGGTTGCAGTGAGCCGAGATGGTGCCACTATACTCCAGCCTGGGCAACGAGAGCAAAATTCCATTTCAAAAAAAAAAAAAAAAAACAAACCCACACCTTGACCTTTATGATTCTGAGCTCCTGCTGTCATTCTACATACGACAATTCTCTTCCATTGGATTCTCCAAATTCAGGTTTCTCCATAGTTGTGTGCAAAACTTCCTCCTTCAAAAGGTTCACTTTGGTTTCATTATCCTGCTTCTCTTCCACCTGGACCTTTTAGCACCTCTCTCATTCTAGCTGCCAATAATTAAAATGAGATATTCTGTCAATACCTCTAAATAAACACAGTCTTGGGCAAGTAATTGAATTTTTTTGGACTTCTCCTTATTTTTATGTCAATTAAGTGAATTCTCCAGAAAAAGATGAAAGAGTAGGAATTTCAGAGCCAGAAAGAAGAGCATGAGCAAAGTGACAGCACCAGGAATTCTCAAAGCACTGGAAGGACACTGCGGATGGCTGCCTTTCTGAGACTAAACGCACATTTTGGAAAGCTGCATAAAACAGCACTGCACGGGAGAATGGGTTCTAGAAGCAGCATCCAACAAGTAAGTATTACTCGTTTTGGGAAACGTTACAGGAGACTAACAGTAATACTGCATGAAGACTGGGCACTGAAGAGAATGGGGCCAAGGAAATAAAAGAGGAAGCTCTTACCATGATAACCTAGTTATAAGGGGATTAAGACTACCTGCTAAATGAAGTCTAATCAATCTCCCAGCATTCAGTATCTTCTCAACTTTTTTTTTTTTTTCTTTTTGGTTTTATCTCTCAGTAGTCTCTTGCAGGAAATTTCTCTTGCAACCTAGATTACTACCTACTCCCCAAATCAAGTATGTCCACACAGTCCCACTGCTGACTGCATGATTATCCATCCCTGATCTGCTCCTCCTCCCCTTCCAGCCTTGGAAAGATATGCCACTTCCAGGTCTAGCTAATGCCCAAACTTCGTCATAAATGTTTTATGACCTAATCATTCCAATCCATAACAATCTCACTCTTTTTAAAAGCCTACTGGGCAGGTAGCGTACAAGTTAACACTTCACTATTTATTAGTAAATGTTAACTTATCAATTATATTATAAGGTCTCTGAGGACAATGATTATGCTTGACTTTCCTTTCTGTCATTTGTCTAATCCCAGTATCATTTTATGGCAAGATCAGTACTTAGGTGTTCTGCACAGTACTGCACTCAAAAACCAAGCCAGATTCATTCCAGGTACTCTGCTGCAGCTGTGATAAGCTACTCAGAATACTGAGTGGAACTCCAGTTCAAGGTTCTCCTTCTGTTATCCACTGGATCATAGTAAGATCTCCCTGAATACCACACGGCATAGTATAAATCCAGGAAAGTAAAAAAAAGCCTTCTGCCACCCACCGGTACGAGACGGTTAGATTTTAGAGCAAGAGTCACAAATTCACCCACAGGCCATGGCCAAGACATACAAGTGTTCTTGCACAGTGTTTGTAAACAATATTTATCATTGCTTTTACTTAAAAGATAGTCGTTTTTCATATTAACAACAACAACAACAACAAGCCCTGAGATTCTGGGCTCCTTTTAATAACATCTGGATATCTGGCAACACCAGGCCCCAGATTATCAAATGGAAAACAACTCTGTAGCCGTATAGCAGCTGCTGCCTTTAGATGAAGCAGGTACATGCTAGTTCACTCCAGTCCCTACCATTTCCTTTTGTATTGTATCCAGTCAGATTCACTCCCTTTTCAGTACTCGCCTGGCTCCGTTTGCTACTAGGTTTGATTAGAAAGCAGACTGACTCTAAGTAGGTAACCTGCTAGCCAGCATCAGGCTGAGGAGGCTGCTCCTACATCAGATAACCTCAGCACACAAGGACATTCAGAGGCTCTCTTCCATGTTAGTGATCTGCTTAGACCATTGTATAGTTAGATATTCACAACTCTCTGCCTATCCTAGGCTCCTGAACAAATCTAGACACCCTGAACTGAATTCCTGCTTTCTGCCTCTGCTTGGCAGAGTGACCTGGGCTCTGCACTGACTGTGCCCTGACTGATCACTACAGCCACAGTGACTTCAGAAGAAGGATGAGAGCTTCATCTCTTGTATAAATAACCTATTTTAGCTTTTTCACATTCAATTAATTTCCCTGTAGTGTCAAGATTCGGATTCCACAGTGGAACTAAATTGCTACGTGCAATCCATCAGGATGAATGGGCTCAGTGTGTGATGTTAAATAATGCCAATAAAAGTCCAAGTACTTCAGTCATAGTAAATTGGTTACAGCCCTACTTCTAACCTGGGCTAGGGCTCAATGATTTCTAGTTTAGAGATACTCCAACAACAATTTAGCCTACATAAACAGTACGGTCATTTCTCACCCAACAAAAAAAAAGTTAATGTTGATTTTCTTTGCACGGTTATATTTGCCCCATCCACTATCAGCTGGAAATAGTTGCTATTTAACCCTCCAGTTCAGTGGGATCCAATAATTTGCCTCCATATTTTTGTATGATGGTACTGAAGGGGTTCCTAGCTCTAGGATTTTAACTTCACTGTCTTCTGTATAAAACTGGCTCATTATTTTAAGTGACCAATTCAAACACACATCATATTTACAAGTAAGCCTCTCCTCTCCCCTAAAATACTGTATTCTTAGTTTCTGAGCTTCTTGTTCAGAGAATAAAAATGTTAGTAGACAATTCAAACCTTTTCTTTAGCTACTTCTCTATGGAGTATGGTTTTACAGAAAACAGAAGCAAAAACAAAAACACAGCCTTCTTAGCATCATATTGTTAAGTTCACTAATTCTCAGGACAAAAATAAAGACAGGAATATACATACAGCACTTTTCACCACACTCTAAGAAAATTAAGAGCAGCAGCATCTAATGACTAGCTGTTTGTTAAAAGAAAGTATATAATTATAAAATCATCTTTCTTTGATTCAGTAACTGTAGAGAATACTTGCACTTTGATCATTTCTGTAATCTCCTTTTTATGCTAGGACCACGATTTCTCCCCATAAACACAGCAGTTGAGAAGTTCAGGGGTATACAACTGAGCCCAGTGGAACAGATATAAGACAGTTGGTCTATGCCTGATCTGTAGAGTACTAAGTATGGACTGTTTCCTGCTATACAGACCACAGAAGAAGAGGATTTGTATGAAATTTCTCATCTGATCTACATGAGCTCACGCTGGATTTCTACCAGCTGCAAAATAAGAATCCTAACAAATACAGAAATATTTTTCGTGTTTATGTTAGTGATTCATCTGACCCTTTGATTTACCTCAACCAAAAGTTATTTCAGACTCTGAAATCAGGCTTCATCTTCAGAATAAATTCACTCTATCCCCTGTAAGAACTATATATATTTACAATACAATATTAAGGAAAATCATATCACTGAATATTGAATCAGATGATCTAAGCACACAAGGACATTCAGATGCTCTTTTCCCTACTCTATCACCTGTAAGAACCACATATATTTACAATACAATATTAAGGGAAATCATATCACTTGAATGGATTTTTCATTTTAACATAAAATAATTCTATTAGTGGGTAAAATAGGCACACCTGGTAATATGAACTTATGAGTGGATGATGGCCTCATCATAGTGTAATGAAATTTCACTGTAGCAAATCAACAGGGTATGCAGCCAAACTCCAAGCTATCTCAATATTTTCAAGTTCTACCTTCATTTTTATTTGCTTGAAATGATAAGGTAAAACTATATTGATGCTGGTGAAGAGTATCCTAACCCTAGGAATTCAGAAAGTTTACTTTTGTAGTTAGACTATCAATTATAGGCCTAGTAATTAGATGAGGAGCATCCAAATGCAAATAATATGTAAAGCAGCTCCTAAGGCAAACTTCCTTTGAAGAGCGTAGCCAAATGTTACAACAACTTTAGGAAAATACATCTTAAAACCCTCAACAAGTATTCTGGATTGTTTCTAGTGTGCTGGTAGCTTTCTGTTTTTGATTTTTCAGTTGTTGCTTTGTGTTATACAAGAGTTTCTCCTTTCTGGTCGTTGTTGCTTTACTCTTTTTGCATGAACTCTAAAGATCCAGAAAGACATTAGTATTGCAATGTAGATATTTTATCTACAGAAGAGACATTATTTCACAGTAATGCAGGGGTTAAACAATATTACAGCTTTGGCAAATAGATTCCATCCTTCTCTTAACTGACTGGCAAGGAAAATAAGAACAGCATATAAAGTCAGAATTCTTAAAACAAAAATACGATAATTTGATGCTGAAGAGATAAATATGAGATTATGAGCCAATAAACATTTTTTTTTTCGACCCTTCAAGAATATGAGCTGAGGCAACATCAATTTCAAATAAACAGGAAGACTGCTGAAACTGATAAGGCACAATAAATTAAAACAAAAGCACTGGAACTGTAAATTGTGGATTAAGGTGATTATATAAATCATGTACTTTCATGTGCTGTTGAACTTGGCTCTAAATGAGCTGAAAGAGAGTTTTAACTGGAATACATGGAGGAGGTCCTGAGTATACACTACAAGGGTTTCTTAGAAGACTGCTTACTAGTCTAACAGAGCACAGTAATTGCCAAAATCAAATTAATTATGCTTGGTTATCACAAATCTAATATATATATATTTTCCACAACCGGACTGTAGAGAAACTGATAAAAATTGATGATTTCCATTCTTTCTTGGACTTTACAATCCTTGGGAACAGAATGCAGAACTAGTCAACTGGAAACTAAAATTGAAAGTTTAATGAACTACAAAACTCTTACGTTTTACTTAGAGAAAAAGAAAATAATTTTATTCTTTAGATGGACTGTATAGACCAGGAACAGTGGCTCACACCTGTAATCCCAACATTTTGGGAGGCTGAGGTGGGGGGACCACTGAGACCCCTTCTCTACAAAAAATAAAAAATTAGCTTGGCACAGTGGCGCATGCCTGCAGTCCCAGTTACTCAGAAGGCTGAGGTGGGAGGATCACTTGAGCTTGGGGGGAGCTATGGTCACACCACTGCACTCCAGCTTGGGTGACGGAGCAAGACCATGTCTCCAAAAAACACAAAGATGGAATGTATTAAAAAAAAATTCCCTAACCTTTTCTATGGTTTATAGTTTATATTCTACTAAATCATACTTATAACCATTATCAGAATTAACATCTACTATTATTTATTGATTAGCACAACATGCAAGCAAACTTGTACAAAGATTCTGTCTTTTCTTTAGGCAGTTATGAATACCATTAACTCTCTGAACAACATCAAATTAGGAAGGTAGAAATTTTTCTTACACTAGATTGCAATTAAAGAACCACAGGTTCAAATACGGTGCAGAGGGAGGCCAGCCAAATCTTTTTTGTTTGTTTGTTTTTTGTTTTTTGAGATGGAGTCTCACTCTATCACCCAGGCTGGAGTGCAGTGGTTCCATCTTGGCTCACTGTAACCTCTGCCGCCCAGGTTCAAGCAATTCTCCTGCCTCAGCCTCCTGAGTAGCTGGGATTACAGGCGCCTGTCACCATGTCCGGCTAATTTTTGTATTTTTTTAGTGGAGACGGGGTTTCACCACGTTGGCCAGGCTGGTCTCAAACTCCTGACCTCTGGTGATCTGCCCACCTCAGCCTCCCAAAAAGCTGGGATTACAGGTGTGAGCTACCTCACCCAACCAAGGGCCAGAACCTTGAAGGCACTTGCCATAGTGTTTGTAGAATGGAGTGGTGACTAATATTGCATATTAGATAATTGATATGAGAGTCTTTCATTCCAACAACGTATTAAATAAAAGTGATTTTTCCCAAAATTTAATTCACCTATAATAATTTTATTTTATATGGAAAACTCACTTCTAAATGACTTTTACAGTTACTATTTTAGCTTTTAGGTAACAAAACAGCTCAATGGAACTTCATGTAAGAAACATTTTTAGTAGAATTCATCATCTGAACAAAATGCTGACAAACCAGTCATACAAATATTGAGTTAAATAATTACTTAAAAAGCTCACTTATATTCTCATACTGATAATCATATATTTTTACCTTGAGAAGGTATGTGGGGATATTGCTGAAATCCACTGGCAACTTCAAAAGGAAACGAGCTGAAAATTCACCAGTCTGTAAAAAGAAAGTTATAATAATAAGATTAAAATCAAAAATAGATTATGAAGTGACAATTATAGCCAAGGCCACAAGTTCAACCTGTTCAAAATGCAGGCATCTTCAATTTGGTTTTCCTAACATTAGGCAAGAAAAGAAGGTTGGAAAAGTAGGGGAGGATCAAAAAGAGTTCTTAAATTATTAGTTACTAAAAAGCACAATTTGAATTTTTTAAATCTGCATTTTAAATGTACAATAAAATTATAATGTAGCAGTATTGCCTTTTTGTTTCTTAAAAGTATGAAAAGAATATACAAATGTATGATTATTATTTTTTTAATCCCAAACAATAAAGACAGACCTACCCCTTTGATTCATTTGTCTTTTTATTAAAGCATTCAGAGCATATCACTAATATTTATAAACCACAAAGCTGATGGCATACACTACCACCCTTTTTGTAGTATGTCTGGAAGTACCTGCAAAGGTCAAACTTCTACCTAGCAGTGGGTATTCAAAATAAGTTTCCCATCTCCTGAGAGTCCACTATATCATTATCATTAACTGATGTTTTTTCCTAACTCCCTCCATGAACTGATCTCTATAGAAAAGAGGTACAGAGGTTTGGCGATTTAAAACATTTAACTAAGCTATAAATAATGACTTTTATTTGCTAAAACAGAAAACTCATTTAAAAGAAAAACGTTTGCCTCTCAATTTTTATGATAGGAAAGCCTAGGGAATCACTTTGTCATAGTCTAGAGGAGGACTTTTCCAACTAGGTCATGCAGAGATCCAGCGGTGCTAGAGAACCTCTGCAAAGGCAACCAAGATGTGTCCTGACCTGGTGGAATCCTCAGTCTTCCATCCTGTCTCACCGCCAGTGTGCAGCTCAGCCTGGCATTTTGACATGGTGTGTTTTACTTAGACATATTTGAAAAAAGAACTCCACAAATGATCCAGAACTACTCAGAGTGGATGTCCATCCTTTTCATATTGTAACTACCAAAGAGTTCCCACTCTTTAAAAAATGAGCAGCACAAACTCCCGCAAACACATCTTAAAACGTGGCAAGCGTTTACAAATATTTTTATGAGTGGGTGGATGAATGCACCTAGGCACACATGCATACATAGCACTTTAGACAATTTCTACAAACACCCTAGCAAGTGGCTTCAAGGTTCTGGCCCTTGCCTGGGCATGGTGGCTCATGCCTGTAATCCCAGCACTTTGGGAGGCCAAGGCAGGCAGATCACCTGAGGTCAGGACATTGAGACCAGCCTGGCCAACACGGTAAAACCCCATCTTCACTAAAGAATACAATAATTAGTCAGGTGTGGTGGCACGTGCCTGTAGTCCCAGCTACTTGAGAGGCTGAGGCAGGAGAATCACTTGAACCTGGGAGGCAGAGTTTGCAGTGAGCCGATATTGCACCACTGCACTCCAGCCTGGGCAACAAGAGCGAAACTCCATCTCAAAAAACAAAAAAGGTTATGGCCCTAATTTTAAAACTCTGATCTAAAACCTAGAAAATACTGACAGAAATATAAACCTTGAGCTCTGAAGAGAATAATAATAACTAATATCTGCCTAAATGTTGTTTGTTTTACCGCTCACAACATCTTTTAACTTACACCAACCTCTGGCTAAGGACAGAGCATTTCTTCATTACCATAAGCCTAACCCTGTGACAGACAAGGTAGGAATGAGAGTTGAATGGACAGAATCAAAGCTGAGGCAAGCCAGAGAGAGTGACAGAAGCCACTGTGCCACCAGGAATGCCAATGGTGAGAAACAGGATGGATGCTCAGAGCTGAGTAGCTATTCTCAGTATTGAATGCCATTATGTGCAGGCTACTCACAACTCAACACTTGAGAGAATACTTAAGAGCCACTAAGGATCTACAAATAGCTCATCATGGTGGGTGGGAGAAGGTTTGTGAGATCCTATTATAATTCTTGCCTTCTGTTATAGTCCAAGATTACCAAAAGGTGTGGTTTTGGTATTATGTTAAGCTCCTAGATGACTCTAAAACTAACATACTCTGGTAAGTGTGGTTCTTTGGAACAAGACACAGCTAAACCTAAAAATGTCTGTTTTTAAGTACAAGGGGTCATACTTCGAAAGGGGTAAGTGTAGAGGCAACAATAACAGCATAGAGTTAAATGGGAGCTTCTAAGACGGACGCCTAGCCCAATGAGAGTTTGGGGGTGTAGAAGGAAAGACAGAAAAGTCTTCCCTTAGCGCTGTGTACAGTGCTACAGAAGAAGGACCACTCATGAAAGAATACATGCTCCAGGCCGGGCGCAGTGGCTCACGCCTGTAATACCAGCACTTTGCGAGGCCAAGGCAGGTGGATCACAAGGTCAGGAGTTCGAGACCAGCCTGACCAATATGGTAAACCCCGTCCCTACTAAAAATATAAAAATTAGCCAGGCACAGTGACATGTGCCTGCAATCCCAGCTACCGGGGAGGCTAAGGCAGGAGAATCACTTGAACCCAGGGGAGGCGGAGGTTGCAGTGAGCTGAGATCGCACCACTGCACTCCAGCCTGAGAGACAGAGCAAGACTCTGTCTAAAAAAAGAAAAAAAAAAAAATCATGCTCCCAACAACTGTCCACATTCTCTTTCTCCTATATAATTAATTTTCCCTTCTTTACTCAATCACTTTCATCAGCATGTAAACATCATTTTTTAAATGTCTCCATTCACTTCATATCCCTCTTCAGCTCCCATTTCATTTCTCTGTTTTACTTTAAAAAATAATCCCCTGTAAAAAATTAACCTATATTTGAGGTCTACATTTCCTCTTTTATTATTTTCTCTTAAGTCCTCATCAGTCAGCCTTTCCCCACCACCACTCCACCAAAACAGTTCCTCAAGGTCACCAATGACCTCTCCATTGCCAAATTCAATGATCATTTCTCAGTCTTCATCTTAGTGTTCTATCAGCAGCATTTTGACACAGCTAATCACTCCTTTCCTGAAACATTCTTTACTTGGTTTCCAGAATCCCAGTTTCTCTACTTCACTGGCCCTCCCTCTGGTCTCCTCAACCCTTGAATATTGAAGATTGGGGTATGCCTGGGCTTAACTCTAAGACCGCCTTTATTTACATGCCCAGATGATCTCATCCAGGCTCATGACTTTAAATAAAGTATATGCTGATCATTCCCAACTTGTGTATCTCCATCCCAGACCCTTTTTTTAATTCAAATTTCACTTATCCAACTCCTGTCAACAAAACTCAATTCCTGATTGTGTGCTCTTCTCTTGGTATTTATTCCTCATTTCAGTAAATGGCAATTCCATCCTTTCAGTTACTCAGGCCAAAAACCTAGAATCATTTTTGACTCCTATCTTTCCCTCTCACCTCACATTCAAAGTGGTGGCAAATCTTGTTAACTCTCCCTTCAAAATATATGAGTCTCCCTTCAAAATATTGACTTTTGGACTCTCCCTTCAAAATATATCCTGAGTCCAACCACTTTTCACCACCTCTATAACCACCTGATCTGAACCACCTTTATCTCTAAGCCTGGACAACTGCAATTGCCCCTAACTGTGTCAGCCCTTGTTCGCCTGCAGTTTATTCTCATGACAACAGGCAGAGTGATTCTTTCAACACATCACTTGGATTCTAATCCTCATCTGCTCAAAACTATCAAATGGTCAGGATTTAGCTCCTTTACAGAATAATTTGACAAGGTAACAATTGAGCAAAGATGGAAAGAGGGGAAGAAACAAACCATGTGGAACTGAAGGAAAAACACCCCAGGCAAAGAGACCAAGTATAAAAAGGGTTGATGCAGGAGTGTGTCTCTGTGCTCAGGGGATGGCAAGAAGGTCAGGGTTACAGGAGCAAATAAGCACTAACACGGATCAAAGTCACCCAGAAACTCTCTCTTCCATGGTATGAGCAATTTCTAAACCCCTGGAGGACGTGCAACAATCATTCATAAAATCAGTGCATGAGAAAATGGCTACTACATCTATGTGGAACAACTGTGAAGTCATTCCTGGGGATGTTGAGGCAAGCTTTTAAAAAGTACCATGGGATTCAAAGAGTTTGGGGAAAGGAGTTGGAGGGATGATGATAAACCAAACTCAAGTTTTTTCTTAATTTTCAGTTTATAAAGCAAACCACCTACCAATAAATAAATAGCCATTACACTACCTAAAAATGTCAACCTGTAACCTGTAAATTAAAATGGAATTTTAAAACTTTTAAACTCAGAGGTGTGTGTATATATATATGACTGGTTTTTTTACATATACATACATATATAAACAACAACAAAAGTGAAATGTAGGATTTTAAAAGTTAAAATAACTCTTGTACATATACGGTAATAGGAAAGATAATTGCATATTTAGCACTTGGACTCATTTGAACTGCTAGTTATTTTAGTCCATGCACTGCATTTTAGCTCTTTTGCCCTATTTTAGTTTGTACAATATATTTTTATTCTACCAGCTATTTTAGACCAACATTCTTTTAAAAACTCTCAGATGATCCCTACTTTATTTCTTCTCAAAATGTTGATCCTAGAATTAATATAAATTTGTGTTTATTGGCAACAGGCTGATTTACACAACTAATGTCATACTGAAAGAAATGTTGGTCCCAGGACTAATATAAATTTTTGTTTATCAGCAACAGGCTGATTTACACAACTAAATTCATAATAAAAGAAATAATACTATGAAGGGAATTTGGGAAATCATAAAAAGCACTTTATGATTGCCAATTTTCAAGCCTATCATACATTCCTTATTTTGCCATTGGAAGAACAAAGAAAACTCAGCACTTGTTTCTGACAGCAGTGGAAATGTTGAACACTAAGACTCAAGAATTCAGTTTTCCATTCTGGCACTGATTTTCCTTACGACCTATAAGCCAATCATCTTCTGTGAAACTGAGTACACGATAATTTTAAAACAATCTTAATGTAAAATAAAGTTATAACCCGTAAATGAAGAGCAAAACAAGTGAAAAATCCTTGTTTGACCTCAGATAATGACTTTTCATGTGGTTTTATATTTGAATTTCCAACGGTTATTCAAGCAATTTATGGTCACTCAGTTGTAATGTCAAAGATTGCTTTCACAGCAATCTTTCCTGTAAGCTGAAAATGAGACATTTAGATGCCGCCAAGTGAACAGAATAATTTGATTTTTTTTTTTTTTTTTTTTTTTTGTGAGTCCTTGGTCAAAATCTTCTCTTGGATAGATGTAGAAAATTATCTAACCTATGACTGTTAAAATGTCAGCCTTTCTGCCAACTGTCTTAATGGCAATTTCCCCAGCATTAGCAATAAATATGTGCATCTTTCCTTTTTTCAAGTTATAGTACATTGGCAAGTAACTTAAACTAACAAGACTCTGAGTTTTGGCAATTTATTAGGTCTAAGCTTTTCTTCTGGTAATCACAGCTGTGACAGTTTTCTTCTCCTTTTAGAAGTAACAGGTAGACATTTTGTGCAGAATGGAGTCCAAGTTCAGGTTGCTCTGTAAGGGAAAATTTTACTTCCTTTCTTGGAGACACTTCCCTCATCAACAAACAAGCGTTTTATCTGAAATCGACTGTTCTTACCACTTAGACAGCTAAAAGCTAAGAAACACTCGAGTGATTATAACTTTAGCTGGGTGACAAACTGGTAAGGCTGATTCTTCAAATGGACTCTGAAAACCAGTAAGCCTAAATCTGGAGATTGTTCCGTAGCACATGCATAAATATACACTACATGTGAAAAGGAAAGCCAGAGTTAGTCTAACTAGAATTTTATAATTTACAAAATGTTTTCTAATATATGTCATTTAATTATCCCCAAAACCCTGCTTGGTAGATACAATTCATTTATACTCAGAAATGAGAAAACTGAGGCCTAGAATAGTCAAGAAACTTGCCTATAGTGATTGAGAGAGTAACAGTTACAGAGCTCAACCCCAAGACTCAAGGTGTATTCATCCATTCATGAGTATGTATTAAGGGCCTGAAATGTGTCAGGCACTCTGCTAGGCATTGCAAACTGGTGAGTAAAAGAGACAGGACCACTGCCCTTATGGAGCTTATAGTCTAGTAGGTGAGTCAGATATGAATCAAAATAATCACTCCTATCAATTATAACCTGTGTGGAGAAATGGGAACATTTAAACACTGTTAGTGGGAATGTAAGTTAGTTCAGGCAGGTGGAAAGCAGTTTGAAGATTTCTCAAAGAACTAAAAATAGAATTACTGTTTGATCCAGCAATTCTACTACTGGATACATACCCAAAGGAAAATAAATCGCTCTACCAAAAGGACACCTGCACTTGTATGTTTATTACAGCACTGTTCACAATAGCAAAGACATGGAAACTACCTAGGTGCCCATCAATGGTGAATTGGATTTTTAAAATGTGGTAATATATACCATAGAATACAACATAGAAATTAAGAAAGAACAAAATCATGTCCTTTGCAGCAATATGGACGTAGCTGGAGGTCATTATTCTAAGGAAATTAATGCAGAAACAGAAAACCACATACCACATGTTCTCACTTCTAAGTAGAAGCTAAACACTGAGTACACACGGACATAATGATGGGAACAACAGACACTGGGGATTCCAAAAGGAGGGAGGAAAAAAGAGGACAAGAGTTGAAAAACTTCCTATTGAGTACTATGTTCACTGTTTGGGTGGCAGCATCAACAGACACCAAAACCTTAACATCACACAACATAACCCTGTAATAAACCTGTACATGTACTCTCTGAATATAAAATAAAAAATAAATAAAATAAAGTATAACCTGTGATAAATGCTATCAAAAGGCACAGTGCTCTGAGAGCAAATTCCAGGAGGAAATGAACCATCTAGGGTTGGGGGCTCATTACTTGGAGGGAATTTTTTTAAAGCTAAGTCAAAAGACCACATGGAAAAACAAATAACACTAGGCACGAAAAGTCTAAAGAAGAAACGCAATGAGAGGGAACTATATATAAAGCATAATTTTTCTCTGGTCATTTAAGATTTTCTCTTTTTGTCTGGTTATCAGTATTTTTACTATAATGTTTTTAGTTTTTCCTTGCATTTATCCCAGCAGAGGTTTGTTGAGCTTCTTGAATCTGTAAATTTCTGTCTTTCACCATGGAAATGTGTTATTTCATCAAATGCTTTCCTGCCTTTTCCCTTTCTCTTCCCCTTCTAGGACTCCCGTTTCTTGTATATTAAACATTTTGATACTATCCCATAATATCAAGGCTCTGCTTTCCTTTCTTCCAAGTATCAATGTCCATCCAGTATCTGCCTGCTTTGATCACTCTCTAGTGTTCTCAGGCAAATGGCTTTATATTTTGCTCAGAGCTCTGAGCTGTTGTGAAGAGTCAGGTCAACAGGAGCTACTTGGCCATTACAAAAAGTGCAACTTGACAGAAATCTACAAATATTTTAATATACTGTTGACAATACTATGGAGAAACAACCACTTTCATATATTGCTGCTGGGTTAATAAACCTGTATAAATTTTACAAAAGTTACTTTGACAATAAAATTATGAACACACAATCTTTGATCCAGCAATTCCACTTCTAATTATTTATCTTACAGACATACCTGAACACATGCAAAGTGACATATATACAATATTATTTATTACAGTATTGTCCATAACAGTGAAAGATTAGAAGCAAACTTAATATCCAATAAAGAGCTCAGATGTAATAAATTATGATTCAATTATACAATGTAATAATATACAATTGTAAAAAAAGAACAAGGGTGTTCTATATATGTTTATATAGAAAAAATCTCTGAGCTATATTAAGTCAAAAGGAAGATCCAAAACGGTGCATAATATATGTTACCCTTTGCATAAAAAGGGGGAATATATATTAATATTTCCTTATATATGTACAAACTAACTGAAAATCTATACTAGAAAAAAGTTATATTAGTGCTTACCTGGATAGGAGGAAAGTGGTATGATTTGGGTGGACAAAGGACAAAGATGGGAGGGAGACTTTTCATGATATTACTTTACATAGACTTTGATTTTTGAACAATATGAATACACTATCCATTCAAAAAAATTTTAAGGAGTTAAAAAAATAAAACTAAAAGCACATATAATGAAATGTCCACAATTCAGGCATTATTCATTCATTCATTCATTGAACAACTATTTACTGAGCACATACTGTGCCAAGTACTAGGCTAGAAAATGGAGAATTTAAGACAAAACAGTCTATATGTCCTCAGGGAACTTAAAGTCTATTTTGACTAGACTGGCAATTAAACAAAACAGTACGATGTGGTAAGTGTTTTGACAAAGATAATTCACAGGACACTTTGGAAGTAATTTAGTCAGGACACTTAGTTTCCAGTGACAGAAGAACTCCAATTCAAACTAACTTGAACAAATAAAAGAGAATTTATTGAAAGGATATGAGGGATCTCATGAAACGTAGGGATAAAAACATAGCATGGCCTCAGTTCCAAGGATTCTAATACCCACAGAATTTTCTTAGTCTCTTGTCTCTGCTGTCTCTGTACTTCATTTTCCTTTCTATTTGCCAGCTTCTGATTCTTTTGACCAGATGTTATTAGCAAAAAGTTCCCAGATTTACAGGTTACAGACCAATTACTCACACAGAAACCGATCTCATTCCCTCAGTACTAACTCCAAATTCCCAGAGAAGAATTCTGTTTGGCTTAGGTGAGCCTCCCTGATCTAATCAACACATTTCCACAGTTCTTTGAAGTAAAAAATGGTACCATAAATTCTTGAAAATAATTGAAAAACTAGGAAACTCTTTTCTGAGAAGGAAACAGATTGCATCATTTGTACATTTCCAAAAACAATTTTTTAAACACCTGAAGAGTTTTTGTACAGAATACTTGAAATGTAGGATTCTTTTTGTCTTTTGCCTTTTAGTACACGAGAAAAAAAAGGCACTAAAACCCGCCTCAGCTGGTCCTTCGACAACACTTGTCCATTTCTTTCATGGCGAGAATACTGTGCAAGGAGTGCACCATACATCGAAATGGCCACCAAAGAGATGGAGCAATGCACCCATCATTTCAGAACAAATGAGTGGCCTCACAAAGATGAGCAAGGTGGCACAATTAGAGTCCTTCCTCACATGCTGTTCTGAAAAGCATAGGCAAAGGAAATGGAAAGGATTTCCTTTGCGTTTCGTATGCTTCCTGAAAATAAGGTCTTTTCCACTCGATGCATCCTGCTGCTGAAAGAAACTTGAATTTCCTACTGATACCTCTACTATTTAAAAAACAAGAACAGAGCTCCTTTGGAATATCAGCATGATTTTAAAAGTTATCATCTACACCTTTAATATCTTGAGATATAAAGTAATTTAGATAGTCACACACTACTTTTTATTAATAAGGTTAAAATCCAGAGATATAAGCTATTGTAAGCAAGATCTTAAGTATTTCCGTTGACATACAAGTCAAAATTCAGTACAACAAATTCCATTGCAAAAACAACTAAAAAGGGAGCCACTGTCGGGGTTCATTTATTTTAAAGAATGTCCAACTCCTAAAAGTTCCATGTGGTTAAAAACTAAACTAAACAAATATGGTCAATTCTTTGGAGAATACTGTGGCATATCTGATCACCACACTACATCCTTTTCAAAGAAGCCACCACATGTTAACCTTCAAGTCAAATGCATTCAGGACATAACCCCCAAGCAGAAAAAATTAAAGGGGGATTATGGGCAAAGGCCCCTGCATGCCCTGCTATATATGGCTGACTGGCATGACCAGAGCACCTACTACATCCTCATGCCAGTAGGGGAAAGGCCATCCACTTCCAGGCTCCCTAGATATTTTGATCTTTCTCTTAGCAACTCTTACCCTCCTCTCCTATCATGCTAGACCAGTGTTGTCTGAGAGAAAAATAATGCAAAGCACAAATGTGAGCCATATATATAATTTAAGATTATTTAACATTTTCTAATAGTCACATTTTAAAAGGCAAAAAGAGACAGGTGAAAAGTTAGTAATACATCCCAATATATCTAAAATATTAGCATTTCCACATGCAGTCAACATAAAAATTATTAACGAGATTTTTTGTACTAATTCTTCAAATTCTGGTGTGTATTTCACATGTGCACACATCTCAGTTTCGACTAGCCACATTTCAAATGCTCAATAGTCGCATATTTGACTAGAAGTTCCTGTATTGGACAGCATCGTTCTAGACATTTTCCCATTAACATTAATCCCCACATTAAGGTAAACACTCCCTACTACAAATACCTAAAGACCTACATAAGCTACCAAATACCACAAACCTGAAAGATTACTCACAAGCAGATTGATAAATGTCAGCAGGTTAATGGGAATGACCATGGGACAGCCTCTTTTAGCCAATGTCTTTTTTCTTTTTCCTCCAAAAACTGTCTAAACCTATTGCCATTACTTCCTCTTCTCCACCTCTCTCCCTAATACTCTGAAATCTGTTCTCCCATCCTCAGAAGTCCATCAAAACTGCTCCTGGTAAGATAAGCAACACTCTCTTTTCTAATTTTCACTTTTACCTTGCTTTCTACACTTTATCTGCACCTTGGAGGTCACAGCCTCTATTGGTCCATATATGGTAACTTTATGACTAACAGCATTTTGAGAATGGGGGACAGGAACAATCATTGACCTGGCACTTATTGAGCACCTATTATAATAACTTACTTCAACGATATGCCAAAAAAAGCCAATAATAATACTTTATATTACTTGACTCCATATTTACTCAACACTCTGTTTCCCACACAAGATCTAATTTAACCTTTGTGTTGAGGTCCAGGCAACAGTGTAGTTATCTCCAGTAAAGTGACACATGGAAAACCTATAGTCACACAAAAAGAACTGGTGGCAGAATGAAAACCCAAAGCTGCTGCTCCCTAGATCACTTTCCCTCTCCAACACATCTTCAAATGGCCTCTGCATAGAGGAGCTCACACTCAAACACTGCTCAGATACTTTCCCTTTGCACATAATACCACAGCACGATGACATGATGGAAGCTTAAGACATTAACTCAAGTGAGGAGATACCATAAAATGGCTCCTTTCTTTTCTCCACAATATTTTTAAATGTTGCCAGAGCTTAATGGATAAGCCAAAGATTCTTAAAATCTTACTAGGATTTGGGTCAGATACAAGCAAAAAAGGTAACTGTTTCACATCCCATTATAAAAGCATAAATCATTATTAAGGAAAAAATATGTTGCTTAAAAAACTGCTTTATCTCACAGATAACCTATTGATGATCTGTATATGTAAACTATATGATTTTGGAATAGCTTAAAACTTACATTTCATATCTCAAAAAAATAACACTTTAATCAAAATGTTAGGTATGATAAGCCAATTTTAAGTTCTGGGAATCAAAACAAATCAAAATAAAATTCACAAATTTGCTTATTGTGCATTGTTGCAGTTAATAAACACTGTGTTTGAGTACCTGTCCTCTCCAAAACTCATGCTGAAATTTAACCCACAATATGGCAGTATTGAGAGGTGGGGCCTTTCACGGGTTAATGGGTTAATGGATTCATGGGTTATCATAAGAGGGGACCTAGTGGCATTACAAGAAGAGAAAGAGACCTGAGCGAGCATGTTAGCAAGCTTAGCCCTCTCGCCATGTGACGCCCTGCACCATCTCAGGACTCTGCACAGAGTCCTCAACACCAAGAAGGCTCTCACCAGATACAGACTCTCAACCTAGGACTTCTCAACTTCCATAATTGTAAGGAATAAATTCCTTTTCTTTATAAGTTATTAGTTTCAGGTATTCTGTTGTGAGCAACAGAAAACGGACTAAGACACACTGGTTCTTCTGATACACACATCCATGACAAAAATGTTAACAAGGCAATATAAAATAGAGACAATAAATAATAATAATAATACAGGCAATAAAAAATGAAACCTTAGGATTTACCCATTGAGAAAATGTATGATGTATCTTTGTTTTGATATATTATATTAAAACAGGATATATGCTTTTAATAGTAGTTCTTACATTATGGGAATTCACCACTTTAAAATTATGATCTTAAAAATAGCTCTGATCAAACAGGTAGCAGTAGATATCGTTGTGGTAATGGAGTATCTGCATCTTGATGTCAGTGGTGATTAAAGGAAATTACATGTGTGATGAAATGGCACGGAACTATATGCATACATTATACCAATGTCAATTTCCTGGTTTCTGTATTTTATTATAGTTAAAGAAAATGCAACCACTGGGGAAAACTGAGTGAAGGATATTCAGGATCTCCACTCTGCAACTTCCTATAAATCTATAATTATTTCAAAATGAAAATGTTTACAAAATATAAAATAAATACACAGCTCTTAAATTTTAACCTAAATATTCTTTTTTTATTTCTTCTATTTTTTTTCTTTTTTATTATACTTTAAGTTCTAGGGTACATGTGCACAACGTGCAGGTTTATTACATATGTATACAGGTGCCATGTTGGTGTGCTGCACCCATTAACTCGTCATTTACATTGTGTATCTCCTAATGCTATCCCTCCCCACTACCCCTACCCCACAACAGGCCCCAGTGTGTGATGTTCCCCTTCCTGTGTCCAAGTGTTCTCATCGTTCAATTCCCACCTATGAGTGAGAACATGCGGTGTTTGGTTTTCTGTTCTTGTGATAGTTTGCTGAGAAAGATGGTTTCCAGTTGCATCCATGTCCCCACAAAAGAAACAAACTCATCCTTTTTTGTAGCTGCATAGTATTCCATGGTGTACATGTGCCACATTTTCTTAATCCAGTCTGTCATTAATGGAAATGTGGGTTGGTTCCAAGTCTTTGCTATTGTGAATAGTGCCGCAATAAACATATGTGTGCATGTGTCTTTATAGAAGCATGATTTATAATCCTTTGGGTATATACCCAGTAATGGGATGGCTGGGTCAAAAGGTATTTCTAGTTCTAGATCCTTGAGGAATCACCACACTGTCTTCCACAATGCTTGAACTAGTTTACAGTCCCACCAACAGTGTAAAAGCGTTCCTATTTCTCCACATCCTCTCCAGCACCTGTTGTTTCCTGACTTTTTAATGATCACCATTCTAACTGGTGTGAGATGGTATCTCATTGTGGTTTTGATTTGCATTTCTCTGATGGCCAGTGATGATGAGCATTTTTTCATGTGTCTGTTGGCTGCATAATTGTCTTCTTTTGAGAAGTGTGTGTTCATATCCTTTGCCCACTTATTGATGGGGTTGCTTATATTTTTCTTGTAAATTTGTTTGAGATCTTTGTAGGTTCTGGATATTAGCCCTTTGTCAGATGAGTAGATTGCAAAAATTTTCTCCCATTCTGTAGGTTGCCTGTTCACTCTGATGGTAGTTTCTTTTGTTGTGCAGAACCTCTTTAGTTTAATTAGATCCCATTTGTCAATTTTGGCTTTTGTTGCCATTGCTTTTGCTGTTTTAAACATGAAGTCCTCGCCCATGCCAATGTCCTGAATGGTATTGCTTAGGTTTTCTTCTAGGGTTTTTTATGGTTATAGGTCTAACATTTAAGTCTCTAATCCATCTTGAATTAATTTTTGTATAAGGTGTAAGCAAGGGATCCAGTGTCAGCTTTCTACATATGGCTAGCCAGTCTTCCCAGCACCATTTATTAAATAGAGAATCCTTTCAATCTGAGCACCTCTCCCCCTCCAAAGGAACGCAGCTCCGCGCCAGCAAGGAAACAAAGCTAGATGGAGAATGACTTCGATGAGTTAAGAAAAGAAGGCTTCAGACAATCAAACGTCTCCGAGCTAAAGGAGGAAGTTCGAACCTATCGCAAAGAAGCTAAAAACCTTGGAAAAAAGATGAGACGAATGGCTAACTAGAATAACCAATGTAGAAAAGTCCTTAAATGACCTGATGGAGCTGAAAACCATGGCACAAAAACTATGTGATGAATGCACATGCTTCAGTAACCGATTAGATCAACTGGAAGAAAGGGTATCAGTGACTGAAGATCAAATGAATGAAAAGAAGTGAGAATTTTAGAGAAAAAAGAGTAAAAAGAAAGGAACAAAGACTCCAAGAAATATGGGACGATGTGAAAAGACCAAATCCACATCTGATTGGTGTACCTGAAAGTGACGGGGAGAACGGAATCAAGTTGACAAACACTCTGCAGGATATTATCCAGGAGAACTTTCCCAACCTAGCGAGACAGGCCAACATTCAAATTCAGGAAATACAGAGAACGCCACAAAGATACTCCTCGAGAAAAGCAACTCCAAGACACATAAATGTCAGATACACCAAACTTGAAATGAAGGAAAAAATATTAAGGTCAGCCAGAGAGAAAGGTCGGGTTACACACAAAGGGAAGCCCATCAGACTAACAGCAGATCTCTTGGCAGAAACTCTACAAGCCAGAAGAGAGTGGGGGCCAATATTCAACATTCTTAAATAAAAGAATTTTCCACCCAGAATTTCATATCCAGCCAAACTAAGTTTCATAAGTGAAAGAGAAATAAAATCCTCTACAGACAAGCAAATGCTGAGAGATTTTGTCACCACCAGGCCTGCCCTACAAGCCCGCCTGAAGGAAGTCCTAAACATGGAAAGGAACAACAATACCAGCCACTGCAAAAATATGCCAAAACGTAAAGACCACCAATGCTAGGAAGAAACTGCATCAACTAACGAGCAAAATAACCAGCTAACATCATAATGACAGGATCAAATTCACACATAACAATATTAACCTTAACTGTAAATGGGCTAAATGCCCCAATTAAAAGACACAGACTGGCAAATTGGAAAAAGAGTCAAGACCCATCAGTGTGCTGTGTTCAGGAGACTCATCTCACGTGCAGAGACACACACAGGCTCAAAATAAAGGGATGGAGAAAGATCTACCAAGCAAACGGAAAACAAAAAAAGGCAGGGGTTGCAATCCAAGTCTCTGATAAAACAGACTTTAAACCAACAAAGATCAAAAGAGACAAGGCCATTACATAATGGTAAAGGGATCAATTCAACAAGAAGAGCTAACTATCCTAAATATATATACACCAATACAGGAGCACCCAGATTCATAAAGCAAGTCCTTAGAGACTTACAAAGAGACTTAGACTCCCATACAATAATAATGGGAGACTTTAACATCCCACTGTCAACAGTAGACAGATCAACGAGACAGAAAGTTAACAAGGATATCCAAGAATTGAACTCATCTCTGCACCAAGCGGACCTAATAGACATCTACAGAACTCTCCACCCCAAATCAACAGAATACATTCTTCTCAGCACCACATCACACTTATTCCAAAATTGACCACATAGTTGGAAGTAAAGCACTCCTCAGCAAATGCAAAAGAAGAGAAATTATAACAAACTGTCTCTTAGACCACAGAGCAATCAAACTAGAACTCAGGATTAAGAAACTCACTCAAAACCGCTCAACTACATGGAAACTGAACAACCTGCTCCTGAATGACTACTGGGTACATAACGAAATGAAGGCAGAAATAAAGACGTTCTTTGAAACCAATGAGAACAAAGATACAACATACCAGAATCTCTGGGACACGTTTAAAGCAGTGTATAGAGGGAAATTTATAACACCAAATGCCCACAAGAGAAAGCACGAAAGATCTAAAACTGATACCCTAACATCACAATTAAAAGAACTAGAGAAGCAAGAGCAAACACATTCAAAAGCTAGCAGAAGGCAAGAAACAACTAAGATCAGAGCAGAACTGAAGGAGATAGAGACACAAAAAAACCCTTCAAAAAAATCAATGAATCCAGGAGCTGGTTTTTTGAAAAGATCAACAAAATTGACAGACTGCTAGCAAGACTAATAAAGAATAAAAGAGAGAAGAATCAAATAGACACAATAAAAAATGGCAAAGGGGATATCACCACCGATCCCACAGAAATACAAACTACCATCAGAGAATACTAGAAACACCTCTATGCAAATAAACTAGAAAACCTAGAAGAAATGGATCAATTCCTGGACACATACACTCTCCCAAGACTAAACCAGGAAGAAGCTGAATCCCTGAATAGACCAATAACAGGCTCTGAAATTGAGGCAATAATTAATAGCCTAGAAACCAAAACAAGTCCAGGACCAGACGAATTCACAGCCAAATTTTACAGAGGTACAATGAGGAGCTGGTACTATTCCTTCTGAAACTATTCCAATCAACAGAAAAAGAGGGAATCCTCCTTAACTCATTTTATGAGGCCAACATCATCCTGATACCAAAGCCTGGCAGAGACACAACAAAAAAAGAGAATTTTAGACCAATAACCCTGATGAACATCGATGCAAAAATCCTCAATACTGGCAAACCAAATCCAGCAGCACATCAAAAAGCTTATCCACCATGATCAAGTGGACTTCCTCCCTGGGATGCAAGGCTGGTTCAACATATGCAAATTAATAAACGTAATCCAGCATATAAACGGAACCAAAGACAAAAACCACACGACTATCTCAATAGATGCAGAAAAGGTCTTTGACAAAATTCAACAGCCCTTCATGCTAAAAACTCTCAATAAATTCGGTATTGATGGAACGTATCTCAAAATAATAAGAGCTATTTATGACAAACCCACAGCCAATATCATACTGAATGGGCAAAAACTGGAAGCATTCCCTTTGAAAACTGGCGCAAGACAGGGATGCCCTTTCTCACCACTCCTATTCAACATAGTGTTGGAAGTGTCGGCCAGGGCAATCAGGCAGGAGAAAGAAATAAAGGGTATTCGATTAGGAAAAGAGGAAGTCAAATTGTCCCTGTTTGCAGATGACATGATTGTGTATTTAGAAAACCCCATCGTCTCAGCCCCAAATCTCCTTAAGCTGATAAGCAACTTCAACAAAGTCTCAGCATACAAAACCAATGTGCAAAAATCACAAGCAATCTTATACACCAATAACAGACAAACAGACAGCCAAATCATGAATGAACTCCCATTCACAATTGCTTCAAAGAGAATAAAATACCTAGGAATCCAACTTACAAGGGATGTGAAGGACCTCTTCAAGGAGAATTACAAACCACTGCTCAGTGAAATAAAAGAGGACACAAACAAATGGAAGAATATGCCATGCTCATGGATAGGAAGAATCAATATCATGAAAATGGCCATACTGCCCAAGGTAATTTATAGATTCAATGTCATCTCCATTAAGCTACCAATGACTTTCTTCACAGAATTGGAAAAAACTACTTTAAAGTTCATATGGAACCAAAAAAAGAGCCTGCATTGCCAAGACAATCCTAAACCAAAAGAACAAAGCTGGAGGCATCATGCTACCTGACTTCAAACTATACTACAAGGCTACAGTAACCAAAACAGCATGGTACTGGTACCAAAACAGAGATACAGACCATGGAACAGAACAGAGGCCTCAGAAATAATACCACACATCTACAACCATCTGATCTTTGAGAAACATGATGAAATACACTTTTAAAAAACGACTCTGAGCATGCAGGCGGAAATGTGTTCTTCATTCTTAACATTAAGCTTGCATCCCAAAATGCATCTGTTTTCACCTGTTTAGAAAAACAGGGGTTTCCTAAACATTATAGTTTTATAATTATTATTAGCATTTCTTAAACATTATAAAACCAGCATAGACAAGGACTACAATGTCTAAAAATCATTAAAAGAGATGAGCAAAGCAATAAGGAGAAACGATTTGATAAAAATTAAAAGGTAAAGAATTAGACAATAAAGAATGGGCATTTTTTGTTAACGTTTACTTTCAAATGTGTGCTTGCTAAAACTCTCTAAATGGAGGTTCGGGGGCAGGGAGAAGAGTGTCTGCATAGGGTGGGGAGAATAGCGTATTTCAAACTCTTAGGCTTGTCAGAAGACTGATAGTAAATCAGAGCCCTTTTCCTCTTCTACATGGTAACATTTTCCTCGTGCCAGCCGATAGTAAAAGGAAGAAGCGTATCAGGTTTTTCAAAGCTTTATACTTTTAGAGCAGAAATGTTTTTAAGAATATAAATATATGTGGCAGAAAGAAAAATTCAGCGATGACAACAGTAAAGACCATCCTCTCTAACAGATACAGAACTGTGTAATGCAAAGGGATTAAGTAATCATTCCCAGTCTTACACTCTTCATAGCAAGCATTTATGAAATGGACTACTTGGACCTGAAAAAAACTAAAATACTTGAATTTCCATTCAGATCAGGAAGAACTCACTGATTCTTATGTTTCATTTAGAGAATATACTATTATCATGTTTTAATATAATAAATATCCATTTATTTCATATAAAAATGTCCTCGTGTTGCAAAATGCCACTAATACATAATAGATGTGTTTTACTGATCAGTAAGCCATTTGAATATATGCTTACAATTCTTGTTGCCCATATATGTCATGCCCCTAAGTTTCCCCCAATCATACAACCCACTGACCATCTCTCTTGAGAGAGCCATTTATGTCCACCTTCAGGGTCTAGGTCAGCTGTTGACCAGTAAAGGCTTTCCTTGGTCACTCCTTCCTCAGTGATTGTCTCTTCTGCTGACTGCTCACACAGCCTGTATATTCCATTTGAGATGTAATCTATCTAGTATTGTTCAAATTCCTTTTTTACAGATACAGATTAAACCTTTGAAATTGGATTTTAACAGTCTCAGGAGCCAAAGCCGTATCTGATCTATTTTATTTTGTTTTAACCCAAAACCTAGCATAGTAGACTTTTCATAAATGCTATTAGTCCCACACTGGCTTAGCCCTACTAAAGTGCATCTTGTTAGTTTGGTGCAGCATTCCAGCACACAAAAATAATTTTTAATATTGATTCTGTAATCTTTCACAATAGCTATCTTTTTAAGCTCTATGCTAGCAGAAAAAAGAAACCCATACTTTGTATGATTTCATTCAAGTCCCTAACAAAACCCTTAACAAGAAAAGGTCAAAGAAAAAGCCCTGTGACATTCCACAAAACACCTGAGGCTGATACGAGTTACACCCAAACTTTTAGGTGGAACGCTTCCGCAGATCCCAACAACTAAGAAAGGAGCATACGTCAGTGGAATCCTAAGAGAGAATGACCAAGTGCTTCACTGAAAATGAGATCATCTAAGTTTATGATATTACCCTTCCTTAAAGAAGCAAACTAAGTTTGTCATGACAATTTCCCAGTTACCCAACTATTTTCCAATTGACTACTGCATTTTTATTTTAATGTTTGTAAATCATCTACTTAAAGATCTGAGCTTAATTTCTTTAAAAATCTCCAGGATGTCATCACTTACAACAGTCTTCTAGGATCTTTCTGCTTCTCCAAAATTTCTCAAAAATAATGTCCCAGAGAGCATATCTGCAACTTTCTTCAGTACCCTGAAATGGTTTCCTTTAGCGCTTCCAGAAGGCATGCAGCCTTGCCAACACCTTGATTTTAGCCCAGGGAGACCCATTTCAGACTTCTGCCCTCCAGAACGATGACATAATAAATCTGTGTTTTCTTAAGCCACCAAGTTTGTGGTAATTTTTACAGCAGCAATAGGAAACTAATACAGTCCCTGATTCAAAAAAATCTTGGCGCAAAATCAAGCTCCTTTCTCTCCGCCAGGGTCCAGTGTTTATCTCTAGACTCTTGGTCTAGATTTTTCCTCCATTAGCGGGCTGTCCTTTAATACTCCTGAACCCTCATGCCAAGCTCTAATTTGTTCATCCCTCAAGACTCACTTTTATACCCTGTTTCTTGACCTACTCCCCGATTCCAACTCATAATTTTACTTCTATAGTCTCAGCTACCATTTCTACTAGGCCTTTCCTAGGCCTGGTCTGCCATAAGCTTAACCTAGGTCTACTTTGCCTTGTTATAGGATTCTCAGTTTCTTTACTTCACCTGAATCCATAACCATTGCCCTAATGTTTACAAACTACTTAATATCAAATCAAAATAAACTGAGATAAGTGTAGCAGTAGTAGGTTTTGTAAGTAAAGAAAGGAGTATTGGTAACATTAAACAGAAAGTTTAAAAATACTATAAAAACAAACTATCTGCTGAAATGAATTCAAACTTCTACACCTAGATGAACTACACCTCAAGTATTAGCTGAGTCACTGAATAACATTTTGAAAATTATTAGGTAACAAAGGTGCCATACAGCTGGATTATATTCAAATTCACATTAATATTAAAAAGGGGGAATGAGACACAAAGGCAAATCCTAAAAACTAAAGACTGGTTAGTTTGACAGTGATTCCTGCTTTCAGATGAGCCTGTCAGCACTAAAGACAACACATGTTCACCAAGAAGTCATGCCAAATTAACCTAACATCCATTTATGTAAGGACAATTAAGTCAATTATTTAATAGGAAAATGCTGGGGATAGAGGATAAACTAACTTCAACAAAGTTTTCCTTATTAGCCATATAAACATATTAATGTTTCAAAATTATCAATAGTTTGCATCTTGAACCATGCACTGTTGGTGGGAATGTAAAATAGTGCAGCTGTTAAAGAAACAGTATGGAAATTCCTCAAACAATTAAAAATGGGATTGTATAAAACCTAGCAATCCTACTTGTAGGTATATATCCCAAAGAACTCAAAGCAGAATCTCAAAGAGATAGTTGCACACCTATGTTCAATGTAGCATTATTCACAATAGCCAAGAGGTAGAAGCAACCCAAATGTTCACTGATGGATAAATGGATAAGTAAAATATGGTAAATACGCTCAATTGAATACTACACAGCCTTAAAAAGGAAGGAATTCCTATCACATGCTACAACACTGACGAACCTCAGACATTATGCTAAGTGAAATAAGCAGTCACAAAAATCAAATATACGATTCTACCCATATGAAGTATCTAAAGGAGTCAAAACCATAGAAACAGAAAAGAGTAAAGTGCCTGCCAAGTGCTGGGGGGAGGAGGAATTAGTGTTTAATGGGTTCATTTGCAAGATGAAAAAGTTCTAGAGATCTGTTGCACAGCAATGTGAATATATTTAACACTACTGAACTGTACACTTAAAAATAGTAAAGATGGCAAATGTAGTGTTATGTGTCTTTTACTGAAATATAAATTCAAGACTTTACAAAAGGAAAAAAACCTTGAACTGAACAAACAACATGATTTGTAATAACAAAAATTTTAGTCATGCTGATTTGAAGGCATTAATCACGTGTAAAACCTTAAAATCAAAACCTTTAAGAAAAAGTCGAAGAGGCCGGGCACCGTGGCTCATGTCTATAATCCCAGCACTTTGGGAAGCCAAGGCGGGTGGATCACCTGAGGTCAGGAATTCAAGACCAGCCTGACCAACACAGTGAAACTCCGTCTCTACTAAAACTACAAAAATTAGCCGGGTGGTGGCATGCGCTTGTAGTCCCAGCTACTCAGGAGGCTGAGACAGGAGAATTGTTGAACCCAGGAGGCGGAGGTTGCAATGAGCCGAGATTGCGCCACTGCACTCCAGCCTGGGCCACAGAGTGAGACTCTGTCTCCAAAAAAGTAAAAGAAAAAGCTGAAGAATAAAAGTGGGAGTGTTATTTAGCCTAAGAAAGACAGTGAAACCTAAAAGAATTAGCACAGAAGAGCACCTAAAGTTATTCTGTGCTTAATGAGAGTTTATTCATTCATTCATTCAAAAACGTTTATGGAATACCAATGAAGTGGAAGACACTGTTCCAGGTGTTTGTGATTTGCTAGTGAACAATGATCCCTGCCCTCATGAGATTTTATATTTCAATGAGGACAGACACACAATAAACATAATCAATAAGTATGGTAGGCTCCCTCTAAGTGGCTCCCAGTGGTCTCTGGTATTCATACTCCTATGTAATTCTGTGTGTGTGTGTGTAGGTATGTGTGTGGGGTGTGTAGGTGTGTTGGGAGGGTGGGGTATTGGACCTAACAAATAGAATACAGCAAAAGTGATGGGCTGTCACTTTCAAGATTAGGTTATAAAAGATTGTGACTTCTATCTTGCTCACACACTCCCTCTTGCTCTCCCCTACTTGCTTGCTCTGAATCTTGTGCACTGCCCTGTAGAGAGGCAAGCAGTTGAAGGCGGCCTCCAGACAACAGCCAGCCCTGAACTCAGGCCCTCAGTTCGACGACCCATGAGGAACTGAACTATGCCAACTACCACACACATGCATTTATAATGACTCCATCTCCAGTCGAGCCTTGAGATGACCACAGCCCTAGCCAACACTTCAAGCATAGCCTGTGAGAAACCCTGAGGCAAAGGGCCTACCCAGATTGCTGCCAAAAACTATGATAATAAATGTTATTGTTTGAAGCCACTAAGTTTTGGAATGATTATTTTACATAGCAACATATAACTAATACATTAATTATATGGCATGCCAAAAGGAAATGCAAAAAAGCCACATGGAGCAAAGTAAAAAATAGAGGAGAGGGTACGGGTGCAAGTCACAATGTTTAAAAGGGGTATTACCAATACTTACACATGAATGCTTAAAGCAGTATTATTCATAAAAGTCAAAAAGTGGAAACAACCCAGCTGTCCATTAATTGGTAAATGGATAAACAAAACGTGGTATGTCTATTCAATGGAGTATTATTCAGCCACAAAAAGAAATGAAGTACTGATACATGCTACAACATGGATGAACCTCAAACATATGCTAAGTGAAAGAATTCAGTCACAAAAACCACATACTGTATGATTCCATCATAAGAAATGTTCAGAAAAGAAAATTTATAGAAATAGAAAGTAGTTTAGTGACTGACTAGGGCTGGAGGTGGGAACAAGATTAACTGCAAGGGACATGAGGGATCTCACTGGGGTGATGGAACCATTCTAAAACTGGATAATGGTGGTGGTTGCTCAAATCAGCCAACTTATTAAAAATCATTTAACTGTACACTTAAAACAGGTAAATTTATGATATGTAAATTATACCTCAAAATGGCTGCTGGGGGTGTTAACAGGGCATCATTGAGAACATAACATTAGTAGAAGTTTGAAGGAAGAAGAGTATTAGCCATGTGCATATCTGGGGAAAACACCCCTGACAACAGAGAGCCTATGCAAAGACCCTTGGGCAAGAGAATATCTGGTGTGCTTGCTGCACAGCAGGGTGCTAGTGTGGCTGGAGTTGAATTTGAAAGAGAAAGGTCGGAGATGAACAGACAAAATTAATGATGGATGGAAGATGGTAGTGATGGGAATCATATAGTTTTGTTTTTTTCTTTTTTTTTTGGTCTGTTTTTTATATATATAATTTGTATATTATATATAATTTATATGTATACAACATGTATACATATAAATTACATATATATATAATTTAAGTTCTGGGATACATGTGAAGAATGTGCAGGTTTGTTACATAGGTATACACATGCCACGGTGGTTTGCTGCACCCATCAACCCATCATCTGTATCAGGTATGTCTCCTAATGCTATCCCTCCCATAGCCTCCTCCCACCAACAGGCACCTGTGTGTGATGTTCCTCTCCCTGTGTCCATGTGTTCTCACTGTTCAACTCCCACTTATCAGTGAGAGCATGCCATGTATGGTTTTCTGTTCCTGTGTTAGTTTGCTGAGAATCATGGTTTCCAGCTTCATCCATGTCCCTGCAAGGGACATGAACTCATCCTTTTTATGGCTGCATGGTATTCCATGGTGTATATGTGCCACATTTTCTTTATCCAGTCTATCACTGATGGGCATTTGGGTTGGTTCCAAGTCTTTGCTATTGTGAATAGTGCTGCAATAAACATACGTGTGCATGTGTCTTTATAGCAGAATGATTTATAATCCTTTGGATATATACACAGTAATGGAATTGCTGGGTCAAAAGGTATTTCTGGTTCTAGATCCTTGAGGAATCACCACGTTGTCTTCCACAATGGTTGAACTAATTTACACTCCCATCAACAGTGTAAAAGCATTCCTATTTCTCCATATCCTCTTCAGTATCTGTTGTTTCCTGACTTTTTAATGATCGCCATTCTAACTGGCATGAGACGGTATCTCATTGTGATTTTGATTTGCATTTCTCCACATAGAGTTTTCTATACCACTGGAAGGACTTGGCTTTTACTATGAGAGAAAAAAGAGAAGTACATAAGGTTCTGGGAAGAGGAGCAATAAGGTCTGACTTGAATTTTTAAAAGATCATATAATCGTTTAAGTTACAAAAAGAAAATATAAAAGGCACCATGTAAGCTAGCAGATTCCAGAGTTACTGACCTCTCTTACCTTACTGGGATATTGGAGAAATCTTCCATTCAAAGGACGGGGAAACTTGTTAGTGTCTCAAAATGTGACCTGCAAGCCACATACATCAGAATGACATGGAGACTGGTAGCACGTGCAGGCCCTCAGGCTCCCCCTCTGACTGCTGAATATCTGGGGCTGGGGATGAGACTCTGAATCTTACAAACTTCCCAGGTAATATCTTTAAGAAACACAATGAACTAGACAAACATTAAGGTCTCTTTAAACTCTAAATTATGAGAAACATATAGGCTACCTAGACCATGGTTATTTAAAGAAATGACTAGGATTTTCAAATGAACATCTGAATTGATTATTTTATTATAGATGAAGTCATCTTTTTTCCCATTCTCAAAAATTCTTACCCAGTTGTTTTTTTTCCCAGCATAAATTTCCATGTTCTCTCCATACTGTGGCTCTTCCAGTAATGTCTGGTATTCAAACATGAGGCGGGAGCTCTCCCGGAGGCGGCTGCATTGGAATTGGTGATACTGTTGCACAAGTTCCTTCACCACAAGTAAGAGACATTCAGGATTTGAAGGATTCCAGGAGGCAAGATTCTGTAAAAGCCATAACAAATAAAAGACCAGTTAAAACTGAAATTTCATACAAATCCAGTATCACATTCACACATCAATGTAGAGGAAAAGAGTAATAGAAATCTAAGAGGAACAGACTACTCCTAGTTAGCCATATACCCAGAGATGAAGTTAGAGAAATCTTTTGATATTGGCAATTTCTCCTGCCTTCTAAAAAAATCCTTGCAGAAAAATTGAGGAGGAATTCCATCATGAATAGGCAGAAACAGTGAAGTGTAAAGCCGGGTAGTAACAAAACAAGAAACCTAAATATCCTAGAAGACCATAATTTTAGCCCTGGAAGACTTAATTTGTTTCTTATTCTTTTATAATTTTAATTTTTTTCGATCTCTACCTAAATTCAGCATTATATGCTAAAGTAATTCAACTCAGATCCACAGACCATCTGTATCTGTAATACCAGATATAAATAAACGCTCTGTAAACACTAGAGCCTCACAGAAATATAAGCACAATGGTGACGGTTAGGCCTGAAAAAGATAGGCATAAAATAGAGACATGGGAAAATGTCTGCCAAATGCGCAAATCTGAATAACCACAGTTCATCCATCAGTCACTCCTCCAAGTAAAAAAGGATGGTTCCAAGAAAAAAGCAGCTAGTTCAGCTTGGAACTCAATCACACTCATGATTTTCCTTGAGACAACATACTTAGGTATGCAGTAGTCTTCCATGTGTACTCTCATTTTGTCGCACAGAATATTGAAAGCGTGTGTACTCAAGGGTCATGACTTTATAAAATTCATATTTTTTATTACTTCATCAAAGACATTCTTAAGTGAACTGTTGTTGTTTTTTTAACTGAGTATGTGTGACAACAGAGAATAAAATAACTATGAGTATAGCTTGATGTCTGCTGTGGTTAATGCCAAGTCATCAGTTTTGCACACCACTGCTTCTGCAATGTAAATGCAAATATTAACACTGTAAAAAAGAAGTCATAATATCTTAATATGATTATGAAAACAGTTTTGACTTTGCAGACCCTTGAAATGGTCTCAGGGACCCCAGAGGTCTGCAGACCACACTTTGAGAACACTACTTTATATTGTCCTAAGGACAAACCAAGCATAGCTTCTATCAAAAGAAAACAAATAAAAAGTAAAGGAATGCATTTTTTAAAGGAATTACTTTGCTCCACTGAGTGGGTTGATTTATAGGAACTAAATGACAATGGGGAAATCAGTAAGTGTTCTTTCATGTATAGGAAAAACAGGTCTTAGGATGTTCAAATAAAGACGATGAACAGAGGAAAAGGTAAGAGCTTCAGTATCGTACAGTGAATAAGAGGGGTATCTTGATACGAAAGCGATTTGGTAAGTAAAGTACAAAGTTTTCCCTGGCAAATCTGTTGACCTCAATAGCCGGACTCCTTCTGAGCTGTTCAAGACTAAATTCAAAGCATCAATAAGATATAACAGCATTGTATAGAACTTAAAATGATCTTAACATAGCTTGCTATGCATTTCCTTCAGAGAGCACTGCTAAACATTTATAAGCAAGAATAAAATACAATATTCCATTTCTTGGTCAAGTATTCCTTATCAGTCCTCGCTCCCTACTAGAGCAAAAAGAAAAAGCTTTAGTTGTCTTGATTTATATTTTTTAAATTCTGTCATTTCTCCTTAGTTATTTGGCAAGTTACAGACCTATATCCAAACAGTTTTTTAAAATTATGAAAACATATAAGTTGGCAACATACCTTACCAACTTGAATTCATTTCAAGTGATTCAAACAAAGTGTTAAAGACATACTAACCAGTCTCCTTCCATTAAAACATAATTTCTTTGTTGATCTCCTTAGCCATTCCAGGCAAACTCACTGGAAAACACTCCCATCAAGGATGGTTTAGCTATACTAAACAAGATACAAATTCCTCTAGTATTGCTATATGACCACTTTTACTTGTTAGGTAATTTGCGGTTTGAACCACTTTGCCTAGAAGGGGAGAAAACAGAAGATATATAAAGTTTTAGTTACTCCCTAAGAATAGGGCATATTTTAAAAACAGATCTAGCAATACAAGGCATTGGAGCTTTCCATTCTCTCGAGTATGAGATAGAGAAAAATGCCCAAAGGTCCTTCAGGGAAAGAGGAGGAGGCATAAATTAGCAGGCGTCTATGAAAAAGAGAAAAATAAGTGTCTCTCTATTCACAAAGTTCTTCTACTTCTTCTTGGTAATGCTTGAAGGAAGAAATCTAAAATGGGGATGGCCACAAAGAGTAGGCACAGGGCACATCACATATTAACAGAGAAAAGAGCATACGAAAAAAGGATTCCAAAAATGAGGAATGAAAAATGCATTCAGAGAAAGTGATAAAACATAGTCAAAGACAATAAACAAAAGCAAAAGAAAATTCACTACTATTTTATAATAGAAACTTCATCATTCTCACTAAAACACCTATGAAACAGTTTAGGGAAGGTATCGCACCAATTCTTTTTAAAGACTAGTTAACTAGAGAGATTAAATAACTGCTCACATTCAAGTGTAAACAATAATTGAGACTGTGTAGAATGTAAATCTTCCTACTCTTCCTCCAATCAGTTAACTAAAATATCAGTTTTGAGCCAACGAACTAGCACTTGCCTCTCTGTGGTCATGAGCGAACTCATGCATAGTGGTAATTTTGGATACTTTGGCTCCCCTGTCCAGGCCACCTGACAGGAGGCGCGCTCCCAGTTCATGTGACCCTTCACCTTTCCACTTTTCTCTCTCGTAAATACATTCCACCACCTACCTATGGGCTCCCATATCAATGGCCCCGCAGTCTTGAACAAGCCCAACCAATCCTCAGAGTTCCTCCTTATCAGAGCTTCCTTCTTCAGAAAGACAGTGAGCAATAGTAGTTTCAAGGCCTAGCTCACCCTCAATTCCGGTTCCACTTATTAAAACCCATAGTTTTTCGGCCACAGTGCCACAAATTTAGACATGCGTGAGGATACCAATGAATGGAAAACATTAAGAAACAATGTAGTCCATCCATGTCTTTGGGGAGATAAAGGAGGAAACCAAGCAAATGAAGAAATGAGACTTGGAACCATTTCTGCTTAATAAGGGAGGGAAAAAAATTTTCCGGGGGGGGGGAAATTCTTTAATTAAATTAATCATGATAAAAATGTTCAACTCATAAAAAGATAAGGTACAGGAATACATTAGAAATATAACAAGAAAATTATCTAAAAAAATCTTACTACAAAATTTTGCCCAACTCTCTAGCATATCAGTAAAATAAAAGGAAATTAAAAGAGACTGACAATATATGAAAAGTATGCAAGCCCACTAGTAGTTAAAGAAGTATAATTTTCCTCACTTCTCCTTTTTAATAAACTAACTTTTCATTGAAAAGTAATATATGTACACAGTAAAACAAATATTTTTAAAGTGGCATAAAAGAATGTAAAGAACAATATTAAGTCTCCCTCCAGACTATATTATGAGATCCTCTCCCTCCAGAAGATACTTTTCCCCACACAGGGCCTGCACATGACACCAATGTCTGACCCTCCCTAAGTTCCTCCACATGACCCATGGCTCTGCCACTCTATGCTGCCTCTCCCACTCTCTGAAGCTCCAAACACTGCTTCCATGGTCCATGCTTCCCTCAGATCAGTGTCTTCCTTTCAACTTATTATCCTGATAGTGCTTCAGCTCCACAAATTGTTTCTGGCTCCCATGGGACCCTCTGATTTGGCCTGTCCCTCACCCAGCATTTCCCACAAGAGAAGAAAGTAGGGCAAAAATTATGAGAAACAATGTTTATATCTTAAATTAGCCAAGTTCTTTTTTTCAGCAAACAGCCAATGTTGGTGAAGATATAATTTCATGGACCTTTTTACACATAGAATTGTAAACTCATACAAGTAGTTTAACTATATGCATGTGTGTGTGTGTGTGTGAGAGAGAGAGAGAGAGAGAGTCTTAGAAATGTTTATTCTCAATGCCCCTAGAAATCTTATTTCTGGGAATCTAGCTAATCTGCAAATAACTAAAAATAAAGGGGGGGGAACTTTATAGATAGAAATACACATAGAGTCATTTGTAATATTATGAAACTGCAAACAATCTAGACACCTGATAATAAGAATTGTTATAAAAACTGTTAATGTAATTCAAATAAATAATCTGCAACTATGTTTCTATACTATTACAGTAGGTTTATACAATTATATATAATTGTATAAACAATTTATACAATTATATATAATTATATGTAATAGTATTATATATAATTGTATAAACAATTACAATAGCACAGAAACAACTGCAATAGCACAGAAAATACTTTTGTTAAAATATTAAATGAGGAGAGACATAAATCTGCATACACATTATGATTACAACTTGGCTATCCCCATCCTCTCCCAATCTTCCATAGCAAAAACCATCTATACATGGAAAATTTATTGGGAGAAATGTTAATAACTGAAATCCATAGTTGGAAGCTATTTAAAAGAGTTTTTTTCTTCTTCCTGTTTTTCCGTATTTTCCAAATTTTCTGAGTGTATATACATGTATATGGATGTATGTATACATAAGACATGAACATACTTTCATAATGGAAATATAACTTTTAAGAAAACATAATAGCATACTTCACATATTTTATTTCACACTTCACATATTTCATTTCAAACTGTTTTTCAATCTCAAAGTTTAAGAAATTCCATTTGTCATTTTTACATTTTATAAGGTCAGACTCCAATTGTCTTTTCTAAACAACTAAAAAAGTTAGGCAGTGCTATAACCTTCTGGAAAACAAATCTTGCATCATTTAGCCCTAAATACATATGCTTCCAGTAACTCTGAATTTACTATTTCTTAAATTCTGAGCCTCATGGAACATTTCCAGAAAGCGAATGCAACATGCTAAAGTGTAGTGGTCACAGTTGAAGCAGTTTATTGTGCCTTCCTTAGCCAAAACTCTTTTGTGTTGCATTCATCTAAATGCAAAGTCTTACTAAGCAAAAAACAAATTTGGAGGCATCACATTACCCAACTTCAAACTATACTATAAGGCCATAGTCACCAAAACAGCATGTTACTGGTATAAAAATAGGCACATAGGCCAATGGAACAGAATAGAGAACTCAGAAACAAAGCCAAATACTTACAGCCATTTGATCTTCAACATAGCAAACAAAAACATAAAGTGAGGAAAGGACACCCTATTCAACAAATGGTGCTGAAATAATTGGCAAGCCACCTGTAGAAGAATGAAACTGGATCCTCAGCTCTCACCTTATATGAAAATCAACTCAAGATGGATGAAAGACTGAAATCCAAGACCTGAAACCATAAAGATTCTATAAGATAACATAGGAAAAACCCTTCTAGACACTGGCTTAGGCAAAGACTTCATGACCAAGAATCCAAAAGCAAATGAGACAAAAACAAAGATAAACAGATGAGACTTAATTAAACTAAAAAGTTTCTGCACAGCAAAAGAAACTATCAGCAGAGTAAACAGACAACCCATAGAGTGGGAGAAAATCTTCACAATCTATACATCTGACAAACGACTAATATCCAGAATCTACAAAGGACTCAAACATATCGGCAAGAAAAAAACAAATAATCTCATTAAAAAGTAAGACACATGCACACCTATGTTTATTGCAGCACTATTTACAATAGCAAAGACTTGGAACCAATCCAAATGCCTATCAATGATAGACTGGATAAAGAAAATATGGCACATATATACCATGGAATACTATGCGGTCATAAAAAAGAATGAGTTCATGTCCTTTTCAGGGACATGGATGAATCTGGAAGCTATCATTCTCAGAAAGCTAACAGGAACAGAAAATCAAACACAGCACGCTCACGCTCATTAAGCGGGAGTTGAACAATGAATGGACACAGGGAGAGGAACATCACACACCAGGGCCTGTCAGGGGTTGGGGGGTAAGGGAAGGGAGAGCATTAGGACAAATATATAATGCATGTGGGCCTTAAAACCTAGATGATGGGCTGATAGATGCAGCGAACCACCCTGGCTCATATATACCTATGTAACAAACCTGCACGTCCTGCACATGTATCCCAGAACTTAAAGTAAAATTTTTTAAAAAGTGGACTAAGGACATGAACGGACAATTCTCAGAAGAAGATATACAAATGGCCAACAAGCATTTGGAAAAATGCTAACATCACTAATTATCAGGGAAATGCAAATCGAAACCATAATACCATACCACCTCACCCTGCAAGAATGGCCAAAATAAAAAACCAACAGATGGCGTGGATGTGGTGAAAAGGGAACACTTTGACATTGTTGGTAGGAATGTAAACTAGTACAACCACTATGGAAAACAGTGTGGAGATTCCTTAAAGAACTGAAAGTAGATCTACCTTTTCATACAGCAATTGCACTACTAGGTATCCACACAGCGGAAACATTATATGAAAAAGATACTTGCACACACATGTTTACAGCAGCACAATTTGCAATTGCAAAAATGGGGAACCAGCCCAAATATCAATCAACAAGTGGATAAAGAAAATGTGGTGTGTGTGTGTGTGTGTATATATGCACACACACATATATATATACACATACACACACACACACACACACACACACACATACATATATATGAAAACTACTCAGCCATAAAAAGGAATGAAATAATGGCATTCACAGCAACCTGGATGGAACTGGAGACTATTACTCTAAGTGAAGTAACTCAGGAATAAAAAAACAAACATCGTGTGCTCTCACTCACATGTGGGAGCTAAGAGCTACAAGGACACAAAGGTATAAGAATGAGGACACAAAGGTATAAGAATGACACATTGGACTTTGGGGACTCAGGAAAGGGTGAGGGTGGCAAGAAATAAAAGACCACACATTGGGCACAGCGTACACTGCTGGGGTGATGGATGCTCCAAAATCTCAGAAATTATCACTAAAGAACTTATTCATATAACCAAATACCACCTGTTTCCGAAAACCTACTGAAATACAAAAATTAAAAATTTAAAAAAAAACCTGTATACAAATGTTCATAGTAGCATTATTCCTAATAGATAAAAAGTACAAACAACCCAAATGTCCATCAACTAATGTATGAATAAATACAATATGTACATACATACAATGGAGTATCATTCCACAATAAAAAGAAAGGAAATACTGATTCATGCAATGACAGGGATCAACCTTGAAACATTAAGCTGTGCAAGAAGGCAGACCTAAAGGCCACACATTGTATGAATCCATTTATACAAAATGTCTAGAAAAGCCAAATCTACAGGGATAGACTGTAAATTAGTGGTTGCCTAGGGCTGGGGACTTGGGGGGAAATGAGGACTGCTAATGGGCACATGGTTTCTTTTTGGGAATGATTAAAATGTTCTAAATTCACTATGGTAATTGATGACTGCACGACTCTGTGGATATACTAAAAACAACGGAATTTTATACTTCAAATGGATGAGTTATATATCAATTACATCTCAATAATGCTGTTAAAAAAGAAAAAAAATCTTTCTACAACATAGAAAGTAATAGTGCATTAGGGAAATTCTAATTTTAAACTTCTAATGTCTATAATCATAAATAAATTATATAGAATATGCAGAAAAAATAAAATAAATGGCAAGTCTTAGGATATCACCAATAACATTTTACATTTCTAACAAAACTGGAACTGAACAAGCACGATTTTTTTAAATGTCACTCCATCTGGAGAACACCAAGGATAACAACAAAAATAAATTTGCTATTGACCTATTTGTAAGAGGACCAAGTATTATCAACAATAAGTGTTTATACTGTACATTTTGTTAAGTATGTATAATTCCTTTAATATATCATCTAAAACAATTGAAATGAAATCATTTTAAACATATTTTCCTAATTTCTTCAAATATAACAAGTTACAAATTTTGAAAAGTCGAGTGGACATAACATGAATTTGAGGATGGGAGAAAGAGAAGCTGGATTAAGAAAAGCAAGTCTACTCCTTCTTCCATGTAACTACCGTTCAAATATTTATAGTCATATGGCAAACAAAAAAAGGTAACACAGCACTGCCAATCATATATATCCCTTATGGTTTTAACTTGCAGATTATATTTTGGGATTTTGTTCTTGAGAAGATTCAACTATTAAGAACAAAATGAAGTGGACACAAGAAAGAATATCATAGCAGTACCCTTCATTACCACAAACTGTAGCACACTCATAGAAATAAATATTGGTAAGGCAAAAAAAATTAAGCAGGGTAGTTCTGTGATCCTCCATGGCTTTATTTTCAAATATTCTAATAATTCTCTTCCCCCTTGTAAGCAGAGCCTATAGAGTCTGATGAGATTGTTGCTATGATGTTTGAAGTTGTTCATTACAGTCTAAAACACAGTGGATTCTGGGATGCACAGAAGCTAATTAGAAAGAAATGCACCTGCGGAGGGCCCACTTCGGCCGTCTCTCTGGCCAGGTTTCCCTCGGTGTGCGACTGTGCGCTCAGCCCAGCACCATGGGGAAGTGGGACAAATGGGTGGCCTATATGCATCCAACAGCAATGGCAAGATCAAGGGGTTCAATCCAGTCTTCAGGGCCAACAATACAGGATTATCTGAATCGACCAAGGTCTATCTGGAAAGAAGTAAAAGAGCAACCAGAAAAGAAAAAGAAAGGCTCCAGGGCTTTGGCTGAATAAAATGAATGAGAACTGGAAGAAAGAACTAGAAAAACACAGGGGGAAATTGTTAAGTGGAAGTGAGAGCTCATCCAAAAAACGACAGAGAAAGAAAAAAGAAGAAATCTGGTAGGTATTCATCTTCTTCTTCATCAAGGTCTGATTCTTCCAGCAGTTCTTCAGATTCTGAAGATAAGGATAAGAGATAAGGAAAACAGAGAAAGAAGAACCGTTCACATAAATCTTCTGAAAGGTCCAAATCAGAAACTGAATCAGACAGTAAGGATAGTTTTAAAAAGAAAAAGAAGTCAAAAGATGCCACTGAGAAAGAAAAGGACCTTAAAGGACTCAGTAAAAAGAGAAAGATATACTCAGAAGATAAACCTTTATCATCGGAGTCCTTGTCAGAATCAGAGTATATTGAGGAGGTACGAGCAAAAAAGACGAAAAGCAGTGAAGAACAAGAAAAAGCAACAGAAAAAAAAAAAGAAAGAAAAAGAAGCATAAGAAACACAGTAAGAAGAAGAAAAAGAAGACTGCTAGTTCAAGTCCTGACTCACCATAATATTAAGAAAAATCAGGATTCCCTTATAAAGAAAGCACAATGTCTGAGGAAATTGCAACTGTGAAAACTACAACATATTTACTAAAATGCATGAATTTTCTTGTTTTTAGAATTATTCCTGGACTATTCAGTAGCCACTCAGATGCCACTGTGTGAAAGGGCCATAAATGTTGCCTGCTGCTTGAACATCTATTTTTTTCTCTTCCAGCGCTTGATAACTCTGGGAGATAATACACTGCAGTCGTACTAGTGGTTAAGATATTTGGGAATAAAATCAATACTTTTGACTAGAAGTGTCTAAGGATAAACCAACCAAAATTGAATCTGGATACATCTTTAAGATGTGATCAGAAATGACCAGATGACTCTAGTTAAAATTTTTGAAGGAGGGATTACATTAATATTTCAAAACCCTTATTCTGTAAATAAGTGTATTTTAATTTTTTCCCCTTATATACTTTTATTTACCTGGGGAAGGAGGTTGGAGGGGGTGGTTTGCTATCTCTTTAGCTAGCAGAATAGTGTGCCTTTGATCCTCACACATCTGTATTGTGGACACAGCAGCCATGCTTCACGGGGAGGTCAAAGCTGGCTACCAGCAGTCTTGCCCTTTACTGAGCTTAGCGTCATCCTTGGATGCTGCCATATGCTGCTTTGAGTGAACTAGAGAAACAGCCATTTGCAGCATGAGAAAGTCCCAAAAGCTCTGGGATTTACCTCCACTTCAATAATCATGAATATTTTTTAGCATTAGAATGTGTTATGCCATTTGAAATAATTTTGATTACACTTTGGCTTGGGAAAGGAATTATTTTAAATAGACACTGGTACTTTTTGAACTTGATAGCTAAGGATTCTAAAATGCATATTTTATACTGTTTTAACCAGTCAGGAAAATTTTATGTAACCAGTGATAGTTTATTTTTTGTATGAATTTTGTTTAGGCTGCAATGTTTAGCTTTTGTTAACTCCTCACTCTTGCTGTCTTAAGTTCATTACTATGTTTAACAACCTACTTGCCAAGATATTTAGCATGTAAAATGCAGGGTTTTGATTAAAAAAAAAAAAAAAAAAAAACAGCTTCAGATTGAAGCTGAGACTTACCATAAACAAGTTGAGTGACAAAGAAAAAAGAAAAGAAAGAAATGCAAATATCTGCCATCCAAATGAATACCTAAGTAGACAGCAATAAATGGCCACTTCTGGGATTAATTTGGGCTAGTAAAAGTATTCCTAGAAACACAGGATAAGTCCTCACACTTACTTAGGAACTGTGTCTGACAAGTAAACTGAATGTACGCCGGTAAAACATGGCGATTTGCGACCTGTGTTTAGGGGCTTCTGGTGGAGCCAGAATTAGTCTGAACAGAAGGCACTTCAGACTTTCCAAACCCTGTTTCAACGAGAACATCTCTGTCCTTCTAGTTTTTGTTTTAGTTTGGCTTGGTTGGAGTTTTATCAAAAATGTTATTTGAAAAGAATCTTTTTTTGGAAAAATTGATCTAGTCCAATACACAGTGAATAGTTCAGTGAAATCTTAACTTTACCTTCACCCGTCCTATATGTGACTTTCATCTCAATACCAGAAGCCCTGCTAAGTGGAATCCGTAATCATAACATGGCCATGGAGGAACAGCATAGGATCTTCACAAAAACGTGCTAAAGAAAAGTATGTCCCTTTGTTTCTTTCCTTTCAGTTTTTGTTTCTAAGACTTTAGCCACAAATTATCAAATTAGTCAACAAATATGCAGCTCATGCTTGGAGTAAAAGGGATTTATCTTCTTAAATCCTACATATGTAGGATTTAACAATAAGCAGACTGGAGCTGGCAGTTGCTCCAGAAAAACTCATCCATTTTGGGGAGTTTTTGGGAGCAGTCATGGAAGCCATGGAAGCTTCTGATTGTGGTTCTGCCCCTTCTTTATCTTGAGCTCTCCAAGGTTCTGATCTGCTTCTCAACCAACAACCAACTTTGCTGTTAGCCATGTGTACGCACACGTATGTGTGTATGTGTGTGTGTGTGTGTGTGTGTGTGTGTCTGTCTGTCTGTCCTTCTAAAACAGCTATATATATATATATATTTTTTTTTTGACTTGCAGGATAAAATCAATCAGACCATTCCCTGGCTTACAATCAATAAAATCTTCTAGCTACTTGTGGTAATGTGATCCTGATTCTCATGTCAATACAGAACATGACAGTTATATATTCTTGAGGACGACATATGTCTTGGGCAAAATGCACAAATACCTTTGTAGCTGAAAAACCACTTTCCCACAAAAGTTTGTGATAGGACTGGTAAGACTCATAATGGAGAAAAAGCAAAATAGGAAATTGTAAGTTTGAACTTTTCAAAACGCCATTCAGTAGGCAGCCTCACTCAGTTGCTAGGTAAGCCAGACTTCCAATTAACAGGAATTCTAGGGCATGTTCAAATATCTATCAAGAGATGATCTACTGGTGGAATCTTACAAGAATTTATCATCTCAATTTTGTGCCAGGGTGTCAGAATCTTTCGAGGTGGCATACTTCACATGTCTAGTTTCCTCCACAGGCAAGTAGACTTTAAACCTAAAACATGTAAAAGTATCCCAAAATGATACCTATGGCTCCATTGATAAAATTCAAAAGCCTGTAATGTCCCTTCTTGCCCATCAGAAATTGCTATATAGATTACCTTTCAGTTCCTCTTAAAAGAAAGTGACCAGTATGCAGCCCCACTCCATCTTGAATTTCCACTTCAAATGAGTCTCTAGGATCACCCAGCTTATTTCCAACTTGTGTTTCTTTCTTAAGAATTGGGGATGGATAAATGGGAGGAAATAAAGGTGGGAGAGAAGTGGAGAGGGAAGAAATTTTAAACCACATCTCTTGATCCAATCTTTTTCATTTATTAAGAGAAAGAAAGTAGGCAGATTCCTTTCTATCTTGGAAACTCCCTCAAATGGGACAGGAATGAAAAGAATACCCAAAGGAAAAGAATCTTAATTAGCCATTCTTCTAACTGTAAATACTTAGAGAATAAAAATAATGTATTTTCCAAAACACGTATTAGAGAACTAAGGCCAAGAACTAAGGCCAATAAAATTATTGAATATAAGCACCATGAAGAGTACTAGAATAACTAATAACTAAATCTACTCTCTTTCTTCCACAGGTTTTGTCTTTATCCTCACAATTGTAAGGTAATATCTTTTAAATACAAAATCAAATCTATTTGGGGCCAAAATGCTCAAGTTTTAAACCAGTGGTTTCTCAAAAATATATGAATTAATATTATTAGGACAAAATGTCAATGTAGGCTAAAATTTGATTTATGAATCCTAAACATTAAAACTATTTTTGTGGCCCTAGGTTGGCTGTGGCTCTGAAATGAATGTCACCATTTACCTTAGCTATTGATGCCACATACCTTCTCAATTAATGCTACTCAGAGCCAGAGAATGAAAGGCAATGGCAGAAAGGGAATTAGCAAATATGATTTCTAACTTAATTCAAATTGTTTTTCCTGGGGATGTATTTAAATTTTCCAGGTTGCTCGAATATCATCCAGGGATGTGATTTTGAAGGAGACAGCTTGTTACTGTTTTTCCTGGCTGTACTACAAGAAACAACAGTGTGAGCTTATTTTAAGTTAATGTGTGCTTCTGTGTTTCTTTACAAGAAATTAACTGCAATCATTTAGTTAAAGCAAACACTTTGTTAGTGTTACACTTTTCATCAGAAAATGTCTTCAGGAATCTTTCAAACTTAGAAAGTTAAGAATCCAAATTCCATCCAAAGATTTTAAACTTGGAGCAAATTATTTAAATCACAATGAAAGATCTTTTAAGCTTAGTGACCCTCTGCTGGCACTGAATATTTTATAGCCATAGGGGACTCCTTTCCATTCTCCCAAATCAAGATAGTAACTTTTTTCCTGTCTCAGACGGCACCAGACCCCACAGTAGATTCTTCTTTCCTTCTGACTACGATAATCACAAAGAAACCCACAGGAATGGGCGGTATGGAACAAGAAGAGCAAACAGCTTCAACCAAGTTGTTATTTACAACTGGAGAAACATCTGCAGGCTCTGGCACCTGGTTGCGGACCTCTGCCCTAGATGACTCCCCTAGCGAGACTAGGCCCCTGGACTATAAGGATTTATATTATGTAACTGTTTCTCCTCACCTTAGCTGAGCTCCCTGGACTTTAGACCTGCAATATTTGCCAGACCCTCTTCCTCTTAGTCAAAATCCCAGTTACAGGCTTTCCTGGCCAGTGGTCTTAAAACCACCAATGTCCTAGTAACACGACTCATGTGTAAATGGGCAGATAAAACTCCAAATGAAAAGGAGACTACCCCAGGCTCTTCAGGTTGTAACAGCCACAAGCAGCTATAAGAGCAAGAAAGAAAAAGCAAAGCAAAATAGACACTCAACTGAAGGAAAGCATATCCACAAAGCACAGCACATGGGATATTAAAGAGCTTTCAATGTCTTTACTCTTCCCCCTAAAAGCTCTGTCTCTTATCCCCAGATCCATATAATATCCTTAGCCTAAACCTACATTTAGTAAACATCCATTGTTTCATGTCCAACATCCATTCCCCTCTTGCTGATAACATCAACCCAAATTTTGTTGGGGAGACTTCCCTTCCCCATTCTCAGGCATGAGTTTTGAGTGAGAACCTCCAGTTCTCTATAAGCTCTATAGGTCCTCACTATCTAACCCCATCAACATTGCCTATGCACTTAGCTCAATGTTTGCTTCAGCCATTGGACACATAACCAATCAAACCCAATGAGATAAATAAAGACATCAGCTGGGACTGCTGAGAAATAAAGGCTTACTTTCTTCCTATAATAGGATAATATAAAGTCTGAATTCGAGTAACAATTTTTTATTTGTAAGGGAAAAGACTTGTGAACCTGCACAGATATGGAGACTAAAAGTTAACACAATGGGAGGCAGAGCAGAGAAGAGAAGAAATGGGAAGAAACCAGGTCCTTAAATGACATTATTTCAGCCACTGGACCAAGCTTTGTCTGATGCTCAATTCTGGACTGTTGAGTTCTCTAAGCCAGTTAATTCTCTTTATAGTTAAAGCCAGTTTGAATCAGGTTTCTGTCACTTAAAAAAAAAAAGGAAAAAAAGAAAAGTAAGAAAATAAAAGAGTGCTGACACACCACAATACCATTATCACCATTTTACCTCTTTAGGGGAAAGATCAGAGGAAGAGGCACATGAGCTCTTACCAGGCCATATAACTATTCAAGAGCACTTCAACCAAAAGTATGGATTTGGTGTGGGTTTTCTGCCAGAAACAAAAGTTGAGTAGCTTCCTACATTTATCTGCAGAAAAATCTACATAGAGAATTAATCTATTTTTACTAACCCAACAATGATTATAAGGATTTTTCTTAAGGAAAAAATAAATAATAAGGAAATGAGGAAAAACAGAAACTATATTTTTGTATATTACAACTCATTCAATAAATTCAAGTTAAAATGGATCTGAAATAGGTATCTGAGATGTTCCCCATCCTACAGCTTTTCAAACACCAATAGGGTATTTGATTCAGTGGGTAATCAAGTGAAACTTATAAAAAAAGCCAACAGTCCCATTGAAGGACGTAAAGGAGAAAAATGAACAACTGTTCCAGACTAAATAAGGACCCTTTGATTACTGACATGTGTCTTTGATTACTGACATGCACACAATGAGCAGTACCCCAGCCCTTCTTTAGCACTGAGCTTAGACAGGAGGCCTTCGCTGGCTTCACGGTCCCTTAAACAGGAGATATTTTTACCTTTCCTCCACTTGACTGGAAATATTCAGCATGTACAAGCTGTCCTGTGGTATCATATGAATGCTGGCTCCATGCCACACTGGAAATGTGTGCCTCTGGCCAGTAAACCTTTACATCTTTTGTACACATCCTCTCTCCAGGAGACTTAAAATGGGTCCCCAGAAGGCAGCCATGGTGACTGCCTTCAAACCATTTATCAACTTAGCAATACACAACGATTATTGTTTCATCAACTGTCACTTCCTTAAACTACTGCCATCCGTCTCTAGCCCCTAAACCCATTCCTCACCAGTTCTTTCAAAATTGTGGTGCTTCTCAAAGTCAACTAAATAAAAGCATCTGTTTCAAATGGTACCATCCAAACAGCCTTCCCTGGGTCTCAGGATAAATAATCATGAAGACATACTCTCTCCAACGAAGTGCTTCACAAACCTTAACAAAACCGTAACATCCCAAGCTGCCAATTTCTACTGCCATCAACTAACTCATCGTCGAACAGACTAGGTTTCTTTTTATTAATAAAGAGTATTTTACTTTTTAAAAAATCCCTTGATAGAAGGCTGTCAATATGCAATCTTCATTAACCAGGGAAGCCTGATTTTTCCCTACAAGTATATGAACCTTTCCTACCTACTACCCTAGCTTCCACACTGGCTATCATCAGAATAACTGTGGAAGCATCCTAAAAAGACAGAGTATCAGATATAACCCTCTGATACACTGATCAAGTACACCTGGGGTGAGATCTGCTCCTTGGTCCTACATAATCTTTTCACGATTTTGGAGTCAGGTTCAGGCATTCAGATAGCAGACAAAACCCAGAACACTTAATTATTTTTCCAGTGAATTTTCTCATTGTGATTAAAGGCCCAAATAATTTCATATAAATTCGCTAGACCTTCACATAATCCATTGACTAAATGATGGTTAAAAGCTCCACTCACTAGAGCTTTCTACTAGTTGCCCCATATGTATTCCCAGGAAGTTACAGATTGTGTCTCCAGACCTCTGGTCTATTTCTAACAATGATTACCCCTAGAATCCAGAGCTGCCCATATGCAGGGGGGAAAAACATCTTCAACCATGGAGAGCCAACATCACTCTTGCTCATTTCTGCTTCTCCTATAGCACTGAATTTTATTAAATTTGATCCTTTCATCTGCCTAGATCTGTAATATCATCCAGGCTCCCCCTGAGATCCCATTGCCCCTGATTTAATGTTACCTGTGCCCTAGGGGGGAAAGTGCCAAATAGCTTACTCAGTGGTGTGATCATTCTCAAATTGGACATGTTTATTTGTGTTTAATTTTAAATCATCATCTTTTCTCTCAAATGTTTTTGTGATGGTTTCATTAAGATTAAGGAATTATGGAGCATTTGTAAATTGACCGCCTCAGCCTGCAGACATGCTTTCTTTGACCCACATAAATTTTTATTTGAAAATCTTTAAACAAAGCATACACACTTCAGCAGGTCACAATCCTCACCAATTCCAACTGTTTTATACCTACTTTTTCATTCATTTGTGTTACCTGGGTACACTTGACTGGCTCCTGCAGACATTTGAGTTCGTAGCCCCTGCTACAAATAAGATTATTGAGATTTTGGGGCATCTCCTAAAAATACTGTTTATTTCCTCTCATGGTCTCTTCATTTATGGTAGATGTATCAGGTGTTTATTGGTGTCATGTAAGCAAAAGAATAGCTGAAGTTTCTCAGTCATTGAAAATTAAAGATAAAAAGAAACCTCTCCTATTCATTGCACCCACTAATGTTCATAAGAAATCGCTGAATGTCTAGGTAATATAGTTACTTCATATCACTCGCCTTCTATGAGATTATAAAGTATGGGAGAACAGGAACAGTATCTTACTCATCTCTATGCAAATACTGTGTTAGACATTATGGGTTATTCAAAGTGGGCACTCAAACTATTTTTCAAGTGAATGATCACCACTATTCAACTCATTATAAACAAAATTAGGTATATTAAAGATCCAAAACATTTTCCAGGGTCAATAAAGATACTGGCTACTGGGAGCCAAGTTAATCTGTGGTTATTAGCGGAAGTAGACAAAAGAAGATTGGAGAGCAATTTTGAAAATACAATATGCAATATGACTAATTATAGTCATCAATCACAAAGTTTGAACAATCTGAAAAATAGTATCTTAAAAGCATTCTAAGACATGATTTCTTTCCAAAGGCTATCACACTTAAAATAAGAATGTACAAGCCTGTAATCCCAGCACTTTGGGAGGCCGAGGCGGGCGGATCACGAAGTCAGGAGATCAAGACCATCCTGGCTAACACGGTGAAACCCCCTCTCTACTAAAAAATACAAAAAACTAGCCGGGCCAGGTGGCGGGCGCCTGTAGTTCCAGCTACTCGGGAGGCTGAGGCAGGAGAATGGCGTAAACCTGGGAGGCAGAGCTTGCAGTGAGCTGAGATCCGGTCACTGCACTCCAGCCTGGGCGACAGAGTGAGACTCCATCTCAAAAAAAAAAAAAAAAAAAAAAAAGAATGTAAAAGTAGTTATAAAAATGAAATGAAATTATTATGGCTCAATAGGCAAGGTCTAAGGCATACAAAACAGCACATTAAATCAGTTCCCAGTTCATAAAACCTGTATGTGATGTTGATCTTCCTGTTTTTCATAAACCTTATAATTGTGCTTCCAGAAAGCTACCAAGCATCTGCCTCTATGTAACTAATTCTTTTAATCTTGGAGCTCTAACAAGGAAATAGAGAGTATACTGTGCCAGGATCACTATCTTCTCCAGCCAAAAGCATTACGTCTTGGAGCCAATTTCCTCTTGGTAAATTTTGATCAAATTCCTTCCATTTGCAGCTTCCTTAGTACTGGTAATGGCTGCACATGTCACAAGTTGATATATATGTATATGTGTTTAACAATATACATTATAAATTTAATAATATGTACACCTGTGCACATGAGTAAATACAAGTCTATGTATGCAGCCACACATATATATGCATCCATAGTGGTTCCTGTCTCTTTATGTGATTCTTTGTGACTACCATCCAGGCTTTCTTAATCCAGTGAAAATCCTCCAGTAACAAACATTACTTTGGAACTCTGCATTAATCAACTCTGCTATACTGCTACAATATAATGATAATTAACGTTAATAATAATTCTGATGCTATAAAGTCTCTTAAATGCTTCCAAACAATCAAAAAAAAAGATCAAATTATGTTCTACTTTTAGTGTGAGGGGTATTTTATTTTAAAAATCAATTATTTTAAAAGAACTGGTGGTCCATATATAGCTTATATAGTATATTTTTATGAGTCTGAATATTGAATTAATCAGTATACCTTATTTCCCCACTATTCTCAATACAGAAGAATTTCTATAATTTTTATATATGACACCTAACATTAATATGCACACATTAAATATATCATATACAGGGGTGACAGATTAACCAGATCACCATATTTTTCAACTACAATGTGTAGTTCCTTAATCCTTCAAGTGCTAAACTAAACTGTTAACTCTCTAGTTGCTCCTGTTATTGTTCAAAATAAAGCATATTTAGTATAATTCACCTTACTTGATGAACAAGGGTCATTCTTGTAAGAACAAATAGCCACTTTTTAAAAAGAGTGATATAATTAGGGACGTTTTAGGTGAAAAGGCTACCTGTCCTTAAAATAAATGACACCAGGATACTGTACCTTTACAATCCTTGTTGCTTTTGATAGTTCTTTTCTACTTGCTATACACATATTTGTCTCATTTTGCTATAACTAATGTCATTGCAAATTCTAATCTTCAGTCAAGCATTATACACAATTATCTAAATAAAATCTAAAGATGCCTCTATATGTCATGTATAAAATAAAGCACATAGTCCTTATTTCAGCTATTTCACAAAATTTAGAAACCAGGATGGTAGGGGAAACCAGGGTTACTTTTGGTTTGTGACTATGTACCAAGTAATTTAAGGTGCAAGAAATTTGGGACATAGATCCAACTATCAATTTATACGAACTGCAGAGGAACAAAGGAACATGTTAAACTATACCACGGAGATACAATCAGCACAATCTAGTCTGTGGTAATTTTCTAGGACAAATGGCCCTGTTTCTGCAGCTATAAATTGCAAAAAAAGGGAAAAAAAAAAAGATGGAGAAAACCAGTAAGTTAAAAAAGACTTGACATAACAATTAATCGCAATGCATAGATCTTAATTCAAACAATTAGAAATTTGAACAGTGACTGGTTATTTGATGACGCTAGGGAATTACTGTCAATTTGTTCAGATAAGATAATGGTATTTTGGTTATGCTTTTTAAAAGATTTATCTTTTTGAGTATTATACTGAAATATTTACAGATGAAATGTCATAATATGTGGGGCTTCCTTCAAACTACGATGCTAGGGAGTAAGTGAATAGGAGTATAGATGAAACAAGATTATGGCGTGGCAATTATTGAAATGAGATCCATGGGGATTCATTATACAATACTCCAAAATAGAAAGCTTTTCAAATAGGGGAATTCTACAGTTGTAATTAATTTTGTTGTTTTCATTTCTGAAAATGATACCTAAGAATTATGATTGGATTTCTAAAATGGCTAGTTACAAATTTATAGCCATGACATGATGCTAAAAGTTGAAGAAGGTATGCAATTAATCTTAATTGTTTAATCTGGCTTAAAATTTTATCAGTTTTCAAAACTTCCTTAGTCCTTTATTCTAAATGTTATAAACATTTTAAAATGCATTGTTTCCTTGACAAAGAAAAATTTAACAGGGCATGTTGCAAAATAGCACAAAAATTTTTATCTCAAATTTAATACTTATAAATTTAAAAGTCCAAAAAATACTAATAAAACTAAAGAAATGGACTTAAAGCTCTCTTCAAGAAGTCAAAATCCTTAGATTAACAGACAGTATTTCAATTATTTATGTTTAGTAAGAAAACGTTGACAATTACTATTACAGATTTTCTAATTCAGTAAAACACAACTAAGGTTGTCTATCATGTATTCACTATGAACTAGACAAGATACATACATACATAAATCTATAGCTAATTCCAGAATTATTTCTATTCAGTTCTATTCATATAGCAATAAAAACATATGAACTCAAAAGTTTGAAATAGTTATCTTTTCCTGACTTGAAAATGCTTTTAATTTAATCTGTATAGATTTACAGATTTTGGAGTAGAAACTAGATAGTAGTTGAAAGTAAAATAAATGGTTAACTAATACATTAAATTAGTTTTAAATTAAAGTCAAATCTCATTGAGACACATTTTGCTTTTTAAAAATAATTCCCAGAGGTGCTAACTAGGCTAAAGTTCATGTTAACCTTGGAAACATCTTCAAGTTACTAAAATAAACAAGTCTTTTAAAAATGTATCTTTAAGCCAGGCATAGAAGCGTGGTCCAAGGTACTCAGGAGGCTGGGGTGGGATCACCTAAGCCCAGGAAGCCGAGGCAGCAGCGGGCTGTGATTGTGCTGCCGCACCTCCAGCCTAGGCAACAGAGTGAGACTCCATCTCTTAACAACAAAAAAAGTATCTTTAAACACACAAATTATATATAATTGTTATGTCAATTAGTGTTTGTGCAAATTAATTTTTTAACCTCCTAAAGAACCACCCCCCTTTGATTTTAAAAAGTGACTGATAACCTCTAGTAAACTATTTTAGATACTTTAAGTAATTAGCTGTCCTTCTTTTAAAAATTCTATAATAATCCAGACTTTACTTTTCAATCTGGCTTCTTCATAAATGTTCTTGAAACATATTCAAGAAACTGTGTTCAATGTGTTGAATGTTTTGTTGATAATAATGTTGTACTTCTATTTTTATAATCCTACCTACTTAAAAACATTCTTAAAATGTATACAAGATCTACTGAGTCATTGTCAATTCAAGGCTAGAAACCATCCTGTGGTTAAAGGATTACATCAAACCAGTGTAAGGGCTGAGCTGGCGTTTTCCTTTACAGGTTTAAATAGCTTGGCTCTCCAAAGCTTGTGTGGGGGCTGCCGTTTGGCATAAAATTCTCAGCAGGATGCAGATAATTTCTCTGAAAAATGTTTTTTAATGGCTAAGGGTTTTTTTTTGTTTTTTTTGTTTTTTTTTTTTTTTTGCTTTTTAAAAATGTTAGAGAAAACATATATTAGAACCAGATTCAAAATTTATGAGACTCTTCCTCTGTAATGTGCCCATTCCTGTAGATAACCCAAGTACAGCAGAGCAATCCCAATCCTAAAGACTTTAGTAAGCACAAAACCTCATTTCTATATGAGTTGAAAGATAAGTACAAAAGTCAAAACCAGCTGCTTCAATTACAAAGGTAAACTTACGGCTTCTTTGAAAATACATCCATGTGCCAAGTTCTCTCTGGTAATGATTATATGTTGCCCTTGGTCATTTTGGCCTCCACACCTCTGGTTTTCTTTCCATTTTTACATTCAAATATTACTGTCTTTATTCCCTAAAATGGCCTTGTGAGATAGGTACTTATCAGTTTTATCAATAAATAAATACATAGATCCAGCACAACCCACCTACAAATCAATAGAACTAAGTCTAGAATTCCGATCTGTCTCGCCTGTATTCATTTTCAATACCTGTAGTTCTCAACTCTGGCTATAACACTAGAATTGGCTTTGTTTGTTGTTTTTGAGACAGGGTCTCACTCTGTTGCTCAAGCTGGAGTGCTGTGGTACAATCTCAGCTCACTGCAGCCTCAACCTCCCTGGCTCAAACAATTCTCCCACTTCAGCCTCCCAAGTAGCTGCAATTACAGGTGCACGCCACCATGCCTGGCTAATTTTTGTGTTTTTTTGTAGTGACAAGGTTTTGCCATGTTGCCCAGCCTTAGAATTGGCTTTCTAAAACCACTGATGCCTAGGAATATTAAATTATTCAATTTAAATAAATAAATTGAAATCTTTGGGAGGTACGATCCAGCAATCACTCTATTCCTGATTTCCCCATGAAATAATCACAGCACCACACAGCAATACAAGAAGAGAAATGCAGAAAGCAGGATGGCAGACATGGTCAACATTAAATTATCTACTAGCAAAGCCAAGCTTTAATGTCATTTTCTTTTTTCACCCTACAGTCACCCACTTCCCCACTCCCAAATCAGTAAACACCAAAAAGTCACATAATTTTAATATCTGCCTACATGAAGTATATTGGGAACATAAATCCTAATAACTACCAAAACGTATAAAACAATTCTAGCTAAAACACCCTCTAGATGATTTATAATTTTATACCCTCTTTAGCTACTGGCTCCCTTTATTATATTTTGTTGCCATTTACTCCTTTCTGCACCTCTATCTTCCAACTGAGATTTTTGTCTTTCATCTCCCTGAAGAATTAGTAAAGGTTTGTTAATGACGAAGTCTCTGCTTTTGTTTACTTGAAAATGGATTTATTTCACTGAAATTAGTCAAGAATCTTTCTGCTAGGTATAGGATTTTAAATGGTTGTTTAGTTTATCACATTAAATATATCACTAAACTGTATTATATCTTTCATTAATTATATTAAGAAGTCAGCTAACAATCTAATGGTTGCTCTTTTGTTTTCTCTGTTTTTTTTTTTTTTTTAGGTTTTTCTCCTTGTCTTTGGTTTTCTGTAATTTGCCATGACGTATCTAGGAGTAAACTTCTTTGTAGATAGCCATCTTAGGATTAAGTGGACTACCTGAATCTGAGGAATTACATTGATTAACATTTATATGCTGAATATACTTAGCTCTTTTTTAAAAAAAAAACTTTATTGTAAAATATAACAAATATATGGACAAGTTCACAAAACAAAAATGAATACCTTGATTAATAATAATCACAAAAACAACATCTGTGAAACAGATGGAGCATATGTGCAAAGCTAAGCTTATCAGCACATTCTATTCCCCAGAGCAATAATGTTTACGGATACAATGACCTATATGAGGTAAGTCAAGACAAGTCTCAATTCCAAGACTTTGTGATACCAGACTTTCTCTTCTTTGGAACTTGGTGTTGTGACGTTCACCTAGAAGTACCAGGAGGAACCTAATAATAATATCAGCCTAATAATAATATCAGCTTGAGCAGAAGGCAGAGCAAAGCCCTGATGACATTGTTTAAACCCTAAAACTATTCACACCCCCAAGCTAGTTCTTCCCCTGATCTTTACTGTTATATGAACCAATACATTCTTTTTTTTTTTTTTAACCTGTTTGATTGTATTTTCTGTCACTTGCATCTCATCATGTTCTAACTGCTACAATTCATCATGTGATTGCCTTTCCTGAAGTAATTTCTTCTTCATTCGAACTTTGTTATTACCTTTCCGATATAGTTTGAATATTTGTCCCCTCCAAGTCTCATGTTGAAATCTAACTCCCTGGAGGTGGGGCCTGGTGGGAGGTGTTTGGTGCATAGGGGTAGGTCTATCCTCATGGTAATGAGTGAGTTCTCACCCTGAATTCACATGAGATCTGATTGTTTGAAAAAGTGTAGCACCCCCTCCTCTCTCTCTCTTGCTCCTGCTCTCACTACGTGACATGCCTACTTCCCCTGTGCCTTCTGTCATGATTGTAAGATCCCTGAGGCTCTTTCCAGAAGCAGATGCCAGCACCATGTTTCCTGTACAGCCTGCAGAACTGTGAGCCCAAATAGACTACTTTTCTTTATAAATTACTCAGTCTTACATACTATTTAATAGCAACACAAGAACACACTTTCCTTTCTATCTTGTATCACAGTTCCAACCTGCCTTATAGCATAACTGTCTATAGCCATATTTTCTCCACTTCTAAAGTGTGAGCATGGAGCACGGTGCCTAAATATGAGGTATTCAATAAACAGGTATTGAAGAAACTGTGAACGCATCAATGAATCATTAATTTGTGTATCCCTTGCACCTAGTGCAAGCCTTAAATATAAAATAGACTCAATACATGTTTGTAGAAGGAATTAACTAACAAAAAGACAGGAATAATATCACAGGAAGGCAGACATCAGTACATACACAAATGGGATCTTAAAATAATCCTTCCTGGTGACTAGAATGATCCATGTGGAAGTAGATAAGAGTTGAAGACATCAGTAAAATCATGTTTCCCTTAATATAGGTACAGATGGCTACACAGACAAATATTTATAGATAATGCACATTTCCTTGCTCTGTGAGCTGAAAGGACCTAAATAAAAGCAATGACATCCCAGTAGCAACAATCACACCTAGCACTCAGATCTTGGTTTCTAAGACCTTTCTCCAATTAAAAAGGACAAGGGCTCCCTTGGAGAAATGACTGATACTAAGACTGGAGCAGGAAACTGACAAGATGAACCTAGATCATCTCATAGTGCCAGAGGTAAGAAAATACTACAAAAAAACAAACACACACACACATCTATAATGATGGGGGCACGTCAAAGGAATACAGGAACCAAGTGGAAGAACTTCCAATGGCCAAAGCTGGAAGAATTTGAATAACAAAATAAATAACATAGTATCGGACTGTAACCCAAAGTATAAAGTAAATGTCTGCAAGTCCACACTGATGTAAATAAATGACTGAATAAATTAATAAATGGAGAGAATAGACAAATCTCCCATGCAGTAGAATTCCAAATAATTTATGCAGACACTGCCCTCAAAGAGGGCATAACTCCCCACTTCTGTGGGTTGCACACAGTGAGACCCTTCCATAGTAAAGTATAAAAAGGGGAAAGAAAGAGTAGCTTTACAGTGTAGCAAACACTCCCTCAAGCCAAATGATTATGGTTAACAACAGTGAAAAGTCGTATCAATAGTATGTGACTATCAATATGACTTGATATGTGATGAAAATGGCTTTGTACCTCTGAGGTCTTTCTATGAAAGGCCCATAACCACAGCCTAAATATGAAAAAAAAATCAGACAAATCCCAACTATTTCTATAAAATACCCGACCAGTCACTCTCCAAAACCATCAAAGTTATCAAAAACAAGGAAAATATGAGAAACTGTCACAAGAGAAACCCAAACAGACATGAGGACTAAATGCAATGTGGAATCCTAGATAGGATCCTAGAATAGAAAAAGGACATTGTGAAAAAATTTTTTAAATCTTAATAAAGTATAGACTTTAGTTAATAATAATATATCAATACTGGTTTGTCAATTGTCACAAACATACCATAGTAATATAAGATATTAACAATAGGGGAAGCTGAATGTGGTGCACTCAGGAACTCTCTGCTCTCTGTACTGTCTCAGCAACAATTCTATAAATCTAAAATGAAAACTCTAAAATTAAAACTTTATTAAAAAATAAATAGCCTTCCCTCAAAAGACCCTGTATACCAAGAGCACACAAAGCAAGCCAGTTGTAAGACCAGCCTTTGAAACAAGTGAAGAATATGAAATAATTAATTTAAAGATCCTGAGGGAATATAACCAAAAATCAACTGCACATTTTATTTAAATGTATAATAAAAGTCTGACTTATTATTGTGTGGGAGTCTAAGTCTCTTTTTAAGTCTCTAAGGACTTGCTTTATGAATCTGGGTGCTCTTGTATTGGGTGCATATATATTTAGGATAGTCAGCTCTTCTTGTTGAATTGATACCTTTACCATTATGTAATGGCCTTCTTTGTCTCTTTTGATCTTTGTTGGTTTAAAGTCTGTTTTATCAGACACTAGGATTGCAACCCCTGCTTTTTTTTTTTGTTTTCCATTTGCTTCGTAGATCTTCCTCCATCCCTTTATTTTGAGCCTATGTGTGTCTCTCTACATGAGATGGGTCTCCTGAATACAGCACACTGATGGGTCTTGAATCTTTATCCAGTTTGCCAGTCTGTATCTTTTAATTGGAGCATTTAGCCCACTTACATTTAAGGTTAATATTGTTATGTGTGAATTTGATCCTGTCATTATGATGTTAGCTGGTTATTTTGCTCGTTAGTTGATGTGGTTTCTTCCTAGCATCGATCGTCTTTACATTTTGGCATGTTTTTGCAGTGGCTGATACCAGTTGTTCCTTTCCATGTTTAATGCTTCCTCCAGGAGCTCTTGTAGGGCAGGCCTGGTGGTGACAAAATCTCTCAGCATTTGTTCGTCTGTAAAGGATTTTACTTCTCCTTCACTTATGAAGCTTAGTTTGGCTGGATATGAAATTCTGGGTTGAAAACTTTTCTTTAAGAGTGTTGAATATTGGCCCTCACTTCTTCTGGCTTGTAGAGTTTCTGCTGAGAGATCTGCTGTTAAGTCTGATGGGCTTCCCTTTGTGGGTAACCTGACCTTTCTCTCTGGCTGACCTTAACATTTTCTCCTTCATTTCAAATTTGGTGAATCTGACAATTACGTGTCTTGGAGTTGCTTTTTTTGAGGAGTATCTTTGTGGCGTTCTCTGTATTTCCTGAATTTGAATGTTGGCCTGCCTCGCTAGGTTGGGAAAGTTCTTCTGGTTAATATCCTGAACAGTGTTTTCCAACTTGGTTCCATTCTCCCCGTCACTTTCAGGTACACCAATCAGAAGTAGATTTGGTCTTTTCACATAGTCCCATATTTCTTGGAGGCTTTGTTCATTTCTTTTTACTCTTTTGTTCTCTAAACTTCTCACTTCATTTCACTCATTTGATCTTCCATCACTGATACCTTTCTTCCAGTTGATAGAATCGGCCACTGAAGCTTGTGCATGCGTCACGTAGTTCTCCTGCCATGGTTTTCAGCTCCATCAGGTCATTTAAGGACTTCTCTACACTGGTTATTCTAGTTAGCCATTCGTCTAATCTTTTTACAAGGCTTTTAGCTTCTTTGTGATGGGTTCGAACATCCTCCTTTAGCTCAGAGAAGTTTGATCATCTGCAGCCTTCTTCTCTCAATTCATCAAAGTCATTCTCCATCCATCTTTGTTCCGTTGCTGGTGAGGAGCTGCATTCCTTTGGAGGAGAAGAGGTGCTCTGATTTTGAGAATTTTCAGCTTTTCTGCTCTGGTTTCTCCCCATCTTTGTGGTTTTATCTACCTTTGGTCTTTGATGATGATGACCTAGAGATGGGGTGTTGGTGTAGATGTCCTTTCTATTTGTTAGTTTTCCTTCTAACCATCAGGACCCTCACCTGCAGGTCTGTTGGAGTTTGCTGGAGGTCTACTCCAATCCCTGTTTGCCTGGGTATCACCAGAGGAGGCTGCAGAACAGCGAATATCGCAGAACAGCAAATGTTGCTGCCTGATCGTTCCTCTGGAAGCTTCGTCTCAGAGGGGCATCTAGCCGTGTGAGGTGTCAGTCAGCCCTTACTGGGAGGTGCCTCCCAGTTAGGCTATTTGGGGGTCAGGGACCCACTTGAGGAGGCAGTCTGTCCGTTCTCAGATCTCAAACTCTGTGCTGGGAGAACCACTACTCTCTTCAAAGCTGTCAGACAGAGACATTTAAGTCTGCAGAAGTTTCTGCTGCCTTTTGTTCAGCTATGCCCTGCCTCCAGAGGTGGAGTCTACAGAGGCAGGCAGGCCTCCTTGAGACGCAGTGGGCTTCACTCAGTTCAAGCTTCCCGGCCAGTTTGTTCACCTACTGAAGCCTCAGCAATGGCGGGCACCCCTCCCCCAGCCTCGCTGCTGCCCTGCAGTTTGATCTCAGACTGCTGTGCTAGCAATGAGCGAGGCTCCGTCAGTGTGGGGCCCTCCTAGCCAGGCGTGGGATATAATCTTCTGGTGTGCCATTTGCTAAGACCATTGGAAAACCGCAGTATTAGGGTGAGAGTGACCCGACTTTCCAGGTGTTGTCTGTCATAGCTTCCCTTGGCTAGGAAAGGGAATTCCCTGACCCCTTGCGCTTCCCAGGTGAGGTGATGCCTCGCCCTGCTTTGGCTCTTGCTCAGTAGGCTGTACCCACTGTCCAACATGCCCCAGTGAGATGAACCTGTACTTCAGTTGGAAATGCAGAAATCACCTGTCTTCTGTGTTGCTCATGCTGGGAGTTGTAGACTGGAGCTGTTCCTATTTGGCCATCTTGGAACCTCCCCTCCCTTATTTTCTTAAGAGAAACAAAGGTAAAAGCCCTGTTCACAGACACTAGTCTTAAAATAATGAATTAACAGATTTTTTTTGTAAGTTATTAACCATAACTAACTATTAGTTATTCAGGGTAAGCGGAAAGATGGTTAAGAATTCACAAGTAATCACCATTTCATTTAGATTCAAGTGGAACTTTCTATGAGTAATAAACAAAAATAAAGAAAAAGGACTGGTTTGAGGTACATCTTTTATCTTCCTGCAGAGGTACCAACAATCAGGAACAGATCAAAAGAACAGAAACCAATTTTAAAAGGTGCTTAAGATAAATCTGTAATGTCAGAGGAAAAATGCTTATGATAATATATAAAGTTTAAAAAAATGAAAAATGTAGACAAACATATGGCCATGTGGCATAGGCAGAAAAACACCAGAAATAAAAATCTACTAAACTGTGAATATTCATCTTTAACTCATTTAAGGTTATAGACCAGTTTTTCTTGGTACTTACTTGTATTTTGAATGCTAATTATTATTATTATTATTATTATTATTATTATTTTAAAATGCAGCTCTTTGAAGGGAGTGATGGAGAGAATAGGAGGTGACAAAGAGTGGATGGATGACGAGAGACAATCAACCAAAGACAATGGGTAATCTTCAAAACTGATTAAATAACTCCTCTGGATATGCATTTTTTCTTTTCTTTTCTTGAGACTGAGTCTCGCTCTGTTGCCCAGGCTGGAGTGCAATGGCGCGATCTTGACTCACTGCAACCTCCACCTCCCAGGTTCAAGTGATTCTCCTGCCTCAGTCTCCTGAGTAGCTGGGATTACAGGTGCATGCCACCACACCCAGCTAATTTTTGTACTTTTAGTAGAGATGGGGTTTCACCATGTTGGTCAGGCTTGTCTCGAACTCCTGACCTCATGATCCGTCCACCTCAGCATCCCACCATGCTGGGATTACAGGCATGAGCCACTGCACCTGGTCCCGGATAAGCATATTCTTGAACTGCAATGGTTTATACTCAACTCAGTACCTCATTTTCCCATAAGCCGTTTTACAAATTCAATAGAGTAAATCAAAACTGCCAACATTTGCTAAATGTTATATTTGCCATTGGATTTCAAAAAATAACTTAGTTTGCCTTTTTTTCATTTGTCTTAGGAGAGTGAATGTTTCTAATATACCCTGTTTGTGCTTTCAAGGTGCTCTGTTTTTCTACAACTATGTTTTTAAAGCCTTGTTTATAACACATGCTTTCAAATTATATGTGTATGCATATGTGTATATATTAATACTCTTCTTAATCTATAATAGCAACAACTTTGGAAAACAGATGAAATCATAAATCATAATTTTGAACCAGGGTTCTTCCACTGTCTTCCTTTAGGAAGTGTATTTTTTAAAAAACAACATCAACTTTCTTCCTACCTCATAAAATGTTTCCCTGGCTGATGAAATAGACATGATAGAAATACAGTAGATTTTAGTTCAACACATAAACCAGTTCTCCACCAAAATTTCTAGTAATTTTCTCATATTCTCTTGGATCATTTACTGATGATACATCCTTTGATTACAAGCTGCATTCAACTCAAGAGAACCAGAGATGCCATGCTAAATAATGTTTTATTTCTACCTTAGGAATATATATATTGGACGTTAATATCCAGGTTTTCATAAAAAAGAAAGAAGTACAGTTATCTTCATTTTATTAATTTATGTTATTGAACATTTTATTAATATCAAACATTTTAATTAATTATTAATGATTAATTTTATTAATTCTGTATTCTTACCAAGGTGTAATACATGTACATTGTATTTTATAATCTGCTGAAGTCTCTTGAACTTTTGCTTTGAAAGTAAATTTTAAAATTATATGTTCTCAAAATATAACAGACAGGACTTCCAGGTGGGATGAAGTAGCTCTGTACAGATCAGCACTCTCAATAAGAACAACTAGAAAGCTAAATAAAATACAGAAATCTATTTGAAGGCATTTGCTATCTATGGAAGCAATGAGAACTGGGAGGCTGAGAATCAAGAGGAGAAAACCTCAGGGAGAGGAGCTGATGTCTGCAGCTGCTTTTACCCTGGGGACATTTGCAAATTTAGGGTACAGGACGGGGGCTGAGAATCCAGGCTATGCACAGTCACAAAACTGCTGCTGATGCTTAGAGAAACCATTGGAACTTTTTGGCAGAGTGTTGAGAGACCTCAAACATGCAGCCAGTTCCCCTCAAGACTGATGAATTCCGGGGTAGCCCAGGTCAAGAAGCTAAAAATTAAGAAAACGCCTGTGAAAAGCAGAGCAAAGCAATCAGCAGTCTTGTAAGACAACATTTAGAATTTGAGATCCACACTGCTTGTGTGTTTAAATATTTGACAAATGACAGAGAATTCTATTCTAAAGTATGTTGTGGGACAAGGCACTTAGAATTGTTTAGGAACACTGGCCACTCCAGTCTCCCAAGTAAAACCCTGAAGAGCCCTATCCCAGAACAGAAGTGAACCAGAAGTAAATAGACTCTTACCAAAGCCATAAACTAGCTTTGACTCAGCAAAATCCCTGACTGGATTAAAATGACCAATCAATCACATCAGCCTATGTCCCTATCAGAGGGGACAGTAAACCCTCTCTCTGGAATAAGATTGCATTATCTGGAGCCTCTATAGTTTTTTAACTGGAATGCCTGACATTCACTCAAAACTACCAGAAACACCAAAAACAGAACCACATGATCAATAACCAAAAAAAAAGCAAACAAAACACACACACAAAAAATCAAAGGATATTACAGATATTAAAATTAGCTCACATGGACTGGAAAATAAATATGATTAACACACGCAAGAAAGTAGAGAAAGCCATTTAGAATATAGATGAAAAGATAACCAGGTAACTGGAATGTATAGAAAATAATCAAATAGAATTGTAGAATTGAAGAACATATTCTCTAAAATTAGGAACTCATGAAGGACCAAGTGCGGTGGCTCATGCCTGTAATCCCAGCACTTTGGGAGGCTGAGGCGGGTGGATCACGAGGTCAGGAGATCAAGACCATTCTGGCTAACACGGTGAAACCCCGTCTCTACTAAAAATACAAAAAATTAGCCGGGCGTGGTGGCAGGTGCCTGTAGTCCCGGCTACTCGGGAGGCTGAGGCAGGAGAACGGCATGAACCTAGGAGGCGCCACTGCACTCTAACCTGGGTGACAGAGCAAGACTCTGTCTCAAAAAACAAACAAACAAACAAACAAACAAACAAACTGGAAGATAAGTTTGGCATTATCTAGTTGTGCTATTCATTCATGTATTGCCTTTCATCTCCCAAAGCCACTCTGCTTTACCCTGTTTATGCAGTGGGGGCCAGACCCTGTAAACATTTCTCTTCTGCCAGTGGGTGCACTGTTCAGCTTGTCAACAGAGAGTGATGGAGGGACACTGCAAGGCAAAGCAGAGGGAAGAGCTTCTTACCCTGGTTCTGTGTACTTTCCTCCTTGCTCCCATGGTGCAGCTGCCAGAGCCATGCAGGAGACCCTATTAGTGCTCATCCTCCAGCCTGTTTCACTGAAACCAGCCCATTTCCACTTTGCCAGCTCTGGCTTATCAGCACCCAGTAGGCCACCTGCACCAATTCTGGCCCACAGCACCCCCAGTGAAGGTCTTCATCTTCCCGTAGCCTGCAGCCACACCCTCTCCAACAAGGAGGTGGGAATCTCAGCTGTGATGGGGCATGATGGGAGAAAGGGACTTCAAAGTCTGTTCCTCTCCCTTAGCCCTAGAATAGCTGCTCCCTACAACTGCTAGTCTTGCATTCTTTAGAGATCTCCTTTACGCCTTTAGGTAAATAATTCTCTATATTAAATTTTCCCTATTCGAATTACTGCTATGGTTACTATCTCCTGACTGGACCCTGACTGATAAACTAATAAAGCTGAGAAACCGCAACTGTCCTATCATCTATACTATATGACCTAGCAAGTCTACTCTTCAATATATACCCATCAGGAATGGATATATGTGCATTAACCAAGACATGTACAAGAATGTTCATAGTAGCAATATTCACAACAGCAAAAAAACTAAAATAACCTAAGTATCAATCAAGAGTAGAACGGATACACTGTGGTATGCTCATACATAGAATACTATCAGCAATGAGCATAAACAACAACCAAAGTAACTACACAGATGACACTCACAAATAAATATTGAGTGAAAGAAGACAAGCACATAGTTGGATTTCATTTGTATGAAGATCAAAAAGAGGCAAAAATAATGATGACAACGTAAGTCAGCATAGTGTTAACTCTGAGACAAGGTGGTCACAGTGATGGAACAGGACATGAGTGAGGCTTCTGGATAGTGGAAATATCATTTCTTGATCTACGTGCTACTTACACAGATGTGTTTATCTTTTGGAAATTCACCATGCTTTACATGTGATTTGTACACTCTTCTGTATAAATGTTATTTGTCAATAATAGTTACCTAAGATAGATGAATATATATATTATTCATAAAACAATCAAGTAATATGTTTCCAAGTCCCTGGTACTTACCACACATACCTGAATATGGTAAAGTATCTCTCTCCATGTTCCCACAGTGCTCTGTGTGTATCCCTCTATCCCCACACTTGTCATTCTGTGCTGTAATTCTGCTTACTTATCTGTCTTGAGCACTATGTCCAGCTTCAGGGCTAAGGACAAATGTTTTACAGGTCTCAAACGAGGCATCAAACGGAGATTTGAAAAATGAGAGAAGATTCTATTTTAAAATATGTTGTAGGCCAAGGCACTTAGAAGTGTCTAGGCATCAAGCACCATCCATCTGGATAGCGTTTTTCAAGTGTGTGACATGCAGTCCACTTCAGCTTAGTGCATTCTTTGTATATATTTTGTGTACACTGGGGATGGGAACTATTTTGCAAGGACACATTCAGAAGATGTCCTTCTGTAGGTAGCACAGTGAAGAGCAGAGGAGGAAAAGTGACAAGGTGTTGGTACTCTTACATTCTATGCAAGCAGAACAGTCACTGAAGGACTCATATAACCAGTGACTAATACCTGCAGTAACATTAGGTTCACTACCCTGAAGATGTTGTCCCAAACACTAAATTACCCGCAGCTTCCTCAAATCAGGAAGTCAGATAGCAATGGTTTCCAATCTACTATAATTGCAACACGCTTTTCTCATTTAAATTTATGATCCACCCTTCCTCCTTTATGCAACTTTATTTTAAGTTAAAGTGAATTATCATTATTACTTCGGGGGTAAAGAATTTCATAATATCCTTTGAGGGAGCTGAACATACCACAGGGTGTTGCAAAACAAAGGCTGAAAATCACTGTTTCAGAGGTTCTGTTAACTGATTTTTATCCCTCCAAATTTCTCTAAAACCAAATTTTTTTCTACTTTTTAAAATTTTAATCTAAGGCATATTTTCTAGTCCTGGAAAGTTGCAAGTCCCTTAAGGGATACAGAACCTTAAAGGAAATCTGTTCATCTAACAAGCATGTATTGTATACCCCTACATACCAGGCACTCTTCAAATTACCAGGATACAGCAGAGAACAAATCCCACTCTCTCCTGAAGCTGCCATTCCAGTGAAAAGACAAGGATGACTCATTATCCCAGTTTGCCTGGGACTGCCCTTTTTTAACTCTGAATGTGCTGCACTCCAGGAAACCCCTCAGTCCAGGGCAAACCAAGGCAGCTGGTCACCCTGGCAGAGACAGACACCAAACAAGCAACCAAAAATCATCAAATGATGATAGGTGCTTTGAAGAAAATAGACAATGACAAAGATGACAGTGTACTGAAGAGTGTATTGCTATTTTGCACAGGGATGTCAGAGAAAGCCTCTCTGATATAATGACACTTCAAGAAAGGAGAGAACGAGTCATTCAGGTAAGTGGAGGAAGGGTTACAGGTAGAGTGAATAAAAGCGGTCAATAGCAAATGAAAAGGCCCTAAGGTGGGAGTGCGTTTAGAATGTCTGAGGAATGGCAAGGATGCCTCCCGTGGCTGGAAAGGGCTGAGCAAGGAGCAAAAGAGTAAAAGAGAAAAAGCTCAAGTTAAAGAAGCAATTGGGTGATAGCTATAGTATAACCTACCCATCACTTAACTTCTTCTTGATTATTTTAATCCCACAATTCCAACCTACAATAATTTTCCTTTTTTATTATAATGGAGACTCTGTTTTAATTTATTGAAGATCCTCTCTTCTCACATCATATATTGTATGTGAAAAACACTATTTATCCCATAGCATTGCTTTTGTTTCAATTATTCAACATTTAATTATATTCTACCTGTATGTGCTTTTAGATATCTATATCTTACCTCCCTAAAACTTAAGGATGGATTGATTGAGAGACAGGGTACTAGGATTACAAGGCATGAGCCACTGCACCCAGCCACCTCCCTAAAATTTAGACTTCTTGAGGTCAAGTTCCATATTGAATCGTATTCAACACACAGTATGCAAGCAATAAATACTAATAGATATGACTCTTTAATTTGTGTTTTGTTTATTTTTATGCTCAGAATAAAGAACTCTTACAACTGAACGATAAAAGACAATCCAATTTTTAAATGGGCAAAGGATCTGAATAGACATTTCTCCAAGGAATATATACAAATAGCCAATAGGCACATGAAAAGATGCTCAGTATCACTAGCCATCAAAAAAGCACAAATCAAAACCACAATGCGATACCACTCCACTTGTGGGTATGAGATACCACTTCATACCCACTAGGATGGCTATAATCAAAAAGACATAATAGCAAGTGTTGCTGAGAATGTGGAGAAACTGAAACACTCACACACTGCTGGTAAGAATGTAAAATGCCCCAGCCACTTTTGAAAACAGTTTGGTATTTCCTCAAAAAGTTAAACACAGAATTACCATTTGACCCTGCAATTCCATTCCTCAAAATACATCCAAGATAAATAAAAATATCCACACAACAGTAGTTATAATAGCTAAAACATGGCAACAACCTGCAGGTCCATCAACTGATGAATGGATAAATAAAATGCAGTATATGCACACGATGTAATTGTATTTGGCAAAAAGAAAATAAAACAGAAATACATGCTTCATTGAAAACAATATGCTAAGTCAAAGAGGCCAGTAACAAAGGACAACATATTGTATGATTCCATTTATATGTAATGTCCAGAATAGGCAAATCCATAGAGACAAACTGCAGATAAGTTGCTACTTTGGGTAGTGGTGGATCAGGGTGGGAATATAGGGAAGTGACTGCTAATAAGTTTAAGGTTCCTTTTTGGGATTATGACAATGTTCTAAATTTGTGGTGATAGATGCAAGTTGCACAATTCCATGAACATACTAAAAACCATTGAATTACATACTTCAGGTGAATTGTATGGCATATAAATTGTCTCAGTAAAGCTGTTATTTAAAAAAACTTTTGAGCTGTCTCCAGAATGGAAAATGATACTTCACTGGAAATAATGTTAAGCAAAGGCAAACAGCCTTCTGTTGGAAACATTACTATAAAAGATGGATTCAATCAGTGGTTCCAGTAACAGTTCAGAGTAATCATAAAAATAGCCCAGAGAATTTAATATGTTATTGGGCTCCCCAAAGAATACAATTCAGTAGATCCAGTAATCTGTATTTTTAAAAGGCTTTTCAATTCATTTTAATGTATATCTAGAATTGGGAAGCACTGGACCATTAATGTCCTAACTCAATAATTTTATGAGAGTTTATCTTTGCTATCTATGAGATACCTCTCTATCTAGTATTTTCTATTTATCTGAAAATCTTGAGTTCCTTAATGGAACTCACCTCCCTAAATGAAGAGTTTGAGTTTAGAAAGAGGTGGCCTCATTGGATGGATCACAGCACATCACATATTCCTATTAACCTTATATGTGTCCTTTACTTAAGCTATCTCAAATCCTCTTTTTTCCAGAAACGATTTGATTTAAATAAATTGAATAAATAAAAGATTACATATATTATATATATTCTCTAAAACTACATTTCTCAAACTGAGATACATTGAAGAGTCCTTTTATCTCAAATATTAATAATATATTTTTGTTTTTAATATATAGGTATATTATAGAATCAAATATAAAATTTTCATGAATTTTTAAGACAAAACCCAGAAACTTCAAAGAAATTCCACATTTGCCACAGGAACTAGTTCAGACTACACTCCCAGGTTCTAAGGGTATATACTCATGCCCTTCTGCAAGGCATACTTCAGGAAAAATCCAAGAAATCTAGGCATTCTGTTCCACTCCATGGGTGATGAAATACCCCTTCATTCAGAACCATATGTAAGCTAGTCAGGTTATTAGTGATTGTGCTCTGAACACTTCAAGAAGGGGAAAAATGTCTGAACCGAATCCAAGAATTAAACCAAAATCTGTTAACAAGTGAGTGAAAAATCTTTCAGAGGCAAGCGACACTCAGAGAAATGTCTGCTGGAGATCAGGCCTTGTAGTTAACCTGTCCAGTGTTTTAATCAGACAACAATAAACATCAAGTGCAACCTCCAGAACTATTTGGACATTGCCCAGCTAGTGGAGAGTACACTCTGGTTGCTTATCTGGGCTTGCTCAGCCCACTGATCCATGAAGAAGCCCTGGGTAGTCTACCCAAGGCCGTAGATGAACTATCACTAAAGAGAAGGTATTCCCCTAGATTTGCAATCTTTCACTTAGATCTAGTGCTTTGATTTTTTAGCTGTTCTTTTTCAGCTAATTTCTCAAAACATTTGTGATAACTTCACTCAGGGACTAACATCTTAAAAGTGGTGTTATAATATCAGGTCTGACACAGAATTATATAAATCTAGGTCAATTTACTCAATATTAAAATAGAAGAGTTGAATAAAATGAATCTTAAGATCCTTTCTAGCATTTAAATTCTACACTTACACAATACTTGCCAATATTAAAGATATGTGCTATGAATTCTAAATGCAATTTCAAAAAAAGAAGTTGTAAACATGACTTTTTTATTCTTTCCATTACGCTGTTTCTTCTTGCATCACCCTAGTTCAAAGCCCTTTCTCCCTCCACTGAAATTTTACAACCATCCTCAATTCTGGTCTTCGATCTCTCCTTATTCCATTATATTGACCACACTGCCATTAGATGATTCTCCCTTCATCATTTCCTTCAATGGCTCCTAGCCCAGCATTCAATGTGCTCCACAGTCTTCTCCCAATTTACCTTTCTAACCTTGTCTATCCCTTCCTTATACTGACTTACACTTCAGCAAACTTGTCAGTGCCTTCTGAAATACATTAGACAAATCCTAGCTTCTTCCAGTGTGCTTATGTCATTCCCCCAATGTGCTTATGTCATTCCCCCACCTGAAATACTCTCTGTCATACCTCCCACTTTTGTTCCATTCTTCAAGAATGACTACAAGTCTCGCCTCAACTACAAAGCTTTTTCTGACCACCTTCTTTGAATTCCTGAGGCACTTAGCCTGTAATACATCTTTGGCATCCGGCACATGCTACCCTCCTCTGGGCAGATTTAATACAGAAGAGGTCTGTGGTAAAATTTCTGTGTCATTTTTTTTTTCCACGTAAGACTCTCAGCTTTAATACAAACTGAATATATAATACACAGCAAATAAAGGGGCCATCTTGAACTCAGATATTTTTTAATTAAAAAAATTACAGCTCATGTGCAATTATTAGAAACTCCACCACAAATCCACCTTACTCTTACCAACAATATTTTTACAGCTATGTTCTAATGTTTGAGCCAATACTTTAGGTTTAGGTTACTACTTCCTGTTTAATACCTTTAAAGGGCAAGAGTTCAAAGTCAGTCATCAAAACTTTTAATTATAAAACTTGAACAAGACAAAAAATTTCCAGAAAACAAAACTAAGAGTATAGTTTTGAACAACAATAAAACCTCTTCTAGTATAGGTATCACACCAAACTCAAATTTGAGAAGAAATAAAAAAAGAGACATTTTGTCTGGTCAGAACCATTTAAACAAAATGGCACATTTTTCTCCATCTGCCATGCAAAACACACAACTTTTACTAAAGCACATGTGCTCCAACAAGTACCACCACCCTTTCCCTAATGGTGAATATTTCTGCTTCAATTCCAGAAACATTTTATTTCAACTATAAAGTTTCTGGTGTTGCTTGATAAAGAATACTTAATCTGGTCTTTACCCTTCTGATAACAATACTGAGATACTGAGATAATGCGGATACAAGTCCAAATTTGCCACTTTCACTTCTATATAAAAACGCCTTCTTGAAGAGCCAAGAAACACTCTCCTAACGAGCCCTGTAATGAAGTGTTAGTAAACATTAGAAAATTGATTGCAGGCATGAAATACTACGTTAAAACAAAGAAAATGTTTTCAACATTTCTCTTTAAACTGAAGTAAAAATATTTCAACCAATATGCTAGAGACTTTCATCAATTCGCAATACCCTAAAACTAAACAGCAATGAAAAAAAATCTCTTATTTAACTATTTTGGCACATAAAGAGTTCCATCTATTTCACAGGACAGAGAAAAGAGGGGTGGGAAAAATGCAGATGTGTGACAAATCTATCTGTTAAGCAATTGCTGAAAGCCAATTTTGTTTTCCTTTCACCAAAGAAAGATCATTCAAGCAAGTCTGCAGGACTCACCTGCAAAGCTGAGGGGTCTGGCAGGAATTCAACATCCTCTCCAAAGATAAAATCGGGAGGCAGTTCTGGGTATTGGGCATTGAAAATGATATCCCCTGAAATAAAAGAAAATGACAGGTCCTTTTTATTTCCTTTCTAAGTATGAATATTCTGAAGACTGTATCAGAAAAACTTCTAAAACAAATTTACATTAGTTTCAGAAAAACATTTGAAAAGCACTTTCTGGATGATTAATTCTTCAAATAAACTAATATCTTTTTTTTTTTTTTTTTTTTGAGACAGGATCTCACTTTGTCACCCAGACTGAAGTACAAAGGTGTCATCTTGACTCACTGCAGCCTCAACCTCCCAGGCTCAAGGGATTCTCCCATCACAGCCCCCCAAGGAGCTGAGACTACAGGAACATGCCACCATGCCCAGCTAGTTTTTGTATTTTTATTAGAGATGGGGTTTCGCCATGTTGTGCAGGCTGGTCTCAAACTCCTGAGCTTAAGCGATCAATCCACCTCAGCCTCCCAAAGTACTGGAATTATAGGTGCGAGCCACTATCCCAGGTCTGCTATCCTTTTTTAATTTAATATCTACAACATGCAATCAAAAAAGCTTTATCTCCAAGTACACAATGAATGTAAATATCCAAGTAGAAAAGTAGAAGCAGCCACATCCACAATATATGCTGATTATTTTTACAGGAAATATTACTGTCCAATCACTGCCTGCTAATTAATAAGCCTTTATGAAGACTGATTCTGTATAGACACAGTCCTCACCTTGCAGAAATTAAACATACATACCTTGGGCATACTGGAAAGAACATTTGGCTTATAGTTCACAAAAACCTAGATTTATATCCACAAGGTCTCCTCATTATTTATCAGCTCAAGTGATCTGGAGCAAGTTTTAACTTCTTTAGACTTCAGTTTCTTCATCAGTAAGAGGGAGATACAATAGTACTAATGTCACAGATTTGTTGTGAGGATTAAAAGAGATGGCACGCCTGGCAGTGTCCAGCATATAGTAAGTTCTCAACATGTGATAATGGGAGTATTACTGTTGTTTTGATACATAAGACAAATTTACAAAGTCTCATTAGCAAATTTACATTGCAAGTTCTTCTACCTGTTTCTTTTCTGAATCCCTCTGTAGCTCCCTTTTTTTCCTCTGCTCATCCCAAGAATCAGCTCTTATCATTATGCTAATACTAACATGTAAATTAGTTTATCGACCATCTAACACACATATTGAGTTGTAATGTATAAAAATATGTATACTTGTGTACACATACACAACCTCTGTACATGTACATACATACAGCTTTATCAGTCCAATCATTTTTACTGCTCAAACAATAATAGCCATAAAATTATATCCAAATATAAACATTCAAACTTCAGTTCTCATTTGAGTCCTTAAATCTCTATGCACTAGGCATTTCAATGTCAAACTCAGCAAGTCTAAAACGTGATCATGACTGTCCCTTTTCTCACTCCCCTCATTCCCTGATTCCACGCTAAAACTTCAGTGTCATCTTCAACCTTTCATACACCCTGTATACTCTTAGAAAACAAGTCATCTCAATTTTTCCTCCAAAATGTCACTCAGATGGATTTTTCCTACTGTTAACAGCCCCTTCCAGGCCCAGATCTCCTAGTCCATACATTCACTCATCCACTCAATAAATATTTGAACTTTGCCATATGTACTATGGTAGGCACTAAAGATCAAACAAACAAACAAACAAACAAACAAACAAACCCTGCTATTAAAAGCTGACAGACTAAAGAAATTCAATCATTATCATACCTTTTAAAATGGTCTCCTAATACAAGCTACCCTCCAGTTCATAATACATATTATCATCAAGTAAATATTCTTAATGTGCTATTTTGTCCCAACAATTCCTAACTCAAGAAACTTAAATGATACTCTACTATCAAATGGAGTAAAAGCAAACATTTCAAAGTGATATCCACCCTTCTCTTTATCTACAAGCCTGTCTTTTCTTCCAGTCAATATGATCTGCTCAATGCCCTCCAAATACTATGACATCAACTACTATAATATCTCTCTCCTTGCTTAGGTCTTACCATCCTTTATGAACCCACTAAATTGTCTCTTGTATAAGCCTACCCTAATAAATCCAGAACACACAGATCATTGTTACTTCTGAAATTAAAATCCTGATTAGTTATGCCATTCACCTGAGTATTTAGTTGTAAGTAGTCTTATATTGTTTTATTGCTCTATTAATTTTAAAAAATCATAATAAACACAAGCTACCTGTGAGATACTGTGACATGCTATGTCAATACAAAGATAATTATCCTCAAGGAGCTCATGTTTAGTGAGGGATATAAGACATAGACCCAGAACCACAAATACACAGCAATACAAGGTAAGTACATATAATTGAACTTCCTAATTAAATTGTAAGCATCCAGAGAACAGACATGTTTTTATACTTGTTTAATGTTTCTGACAGGGCAGAGTACAGTACAAATAGAATATATTCAACAAACACTCAATAAATTAAAGAAATTCTATTCTCTGAACTGAATGTCTAAGTGTTGAAAAAAATCTTCAGTGAAGAATAAGGCATAGCAACAAACATATGAAAAAACGCTCAACATCACTCACTATCAGGGAAATGCAAATCAAAACCACAATACGGTTATCATGTTACTCATGCGAGAATGGCCATAATTAAAAGAAACAAAAAAATATTAATAATAGATGTTGGCGGGGATGTGGTGAAAGGGGACACTTTTACACTGCTGGCAGGAATGTAAACTCGTACAACCACTATGGAAAACAGTGTGGCGATTCCTTGAAAGAACTAAAAGTAGAAATACCATTTGATCCACAACCCCACCACTGGGTATCTACCTGGAGGAAAAGGAGTCATTATACTAAAAAGATACTTGCATACACATGTTTATAGCAGCACAATTCACAATTGCAAAACTATGGAACCAGCCCAAATGCCCATCAGTCAACAAGTGGATAAAGAAATTATAATTACACATACACACACACACACACACACACACACCCCATGGAATACTACTCAGCCATAAAAAGGAACAAAATAATGGCATTTGCAGCAACCTGGATGGAACTGGAGACCATTATTCTAAGTGAAGTAACTCAGGAATGGAAAACCAAACACTATTTGTTCTCACACATAAGTGGGAGCTAAGCTTTGAAGACACAAAGGCATAAGAATGATATAATGGACTTTGGGGACTCGAGGGAAAGGGTGGAAGGAGGTGAGGGACAAAAGACTACATACTGAGTACAGTCTATACTGCTCCGGTGATGGGTGCACCTAAATCTCAGAAATCACCACTAAAGAACTTATTCATGTAACCAAACACCACCTGTTCCCCAAAAACCTACTGGAATAAAAAATAAAAATAAAATAAAATGTGAGAAATGCAACACACACAACAAACTAAAAATAAAATATATTTTTATTTAAAAAAAGAAGAAGAAGGCATAGCAAAGTCACTCCTGGAGCTTTCTGTAGGGAAGAAATTTAAACAAGAAAATGTATCCTTCAGAAGACAGGTATAAAATTAAATTAGCAAAAGTAGTACAACCACCATCTCTCGCCCTACCCACTATCATCATCTCAGATGACCAACTGTATCTGCAATAAATTATAATTCAGAAGTGCTAACTATAAGGCATTAACTCAAGCCTTGGCTGAAAAGCACAAGCAGAGATAATATGAATGTCCTGATTACTCATTCTTTCAAGTATACGCAGCAAGCATATTCTTTAGGAAGGAACATACTTTAGAGATCTGTTTGTAAAAGTCCTATAGTTGGCTTACTTTACTTACTTTAGGAAAAAAAATCAAAAAGTTAGCAGAGCAAAGATATCAAGGTTTTGAAAAATGCCGATCTAGGATCTATTGTGCCTTGACATTCTAAAAATAAATAACATGCTAAATTCCAATAAAAGAAATTTTATCACTTTTGCTACTCCAGAAGAATGGCTGCATTTTCAAGTTCACAAAGGAACACTGTTAGTAATAAATATTTCCAAACTGGTAAACATTGAAAAAATCTACTTAAAAGATATCCATTCTAGTTGATTCTATTCAACATTATACTAGAGGCTCCAGCAAGAATAATTTGGCAAAAAAAAAAAAAAAAAAAGATACAAAATGTATCTACAGTGGAAAAAAGCAAAACTATCTCTACCCACAGATGACATAAATCTTGCATGTAAAAAATCCTAATGAATCCACACAAACAAACAATGAGAACTAATATACAGCTTCAGCAAGGTTGCAAGATACAAGATAAATGTACAAAAATCAACTGCATTTCTGTACAACAGTAATTAACGATCCAAAAATAATTTTTTAAAATTCCATTTACAATGAGATCAAAAAGAACAAAATACTTAGAAATAAACTTAACAAAAGAAGTATAAGAAGTGTACACTAACAACTACACAACATTGTTGGAAGAAATTAAAGAAGGCCTAAATAAATGGAAAGACATCTCAAGTTTGTCAACTAGAAGACTTACTATTGTTAAAATGGCAACACAACCCAAGTTGATCTATAGATCCCATGCAATCCCTACCAAAGCCCTAGCTGGACTCTTTGCAGAAATTGACAAGCCAATCCTAAAAATCATATGAAAATGCAAGGGATCCAAATAGCCAAAGAAATATTTAAAAGTAATTTGCAGGCCTTCTCAATTATAAAAGTTGTTACAAGCTACAACAATGAAGACAATGTTGTGCTGGAATATGGATAGGAATACAGATCAATGGAATAGAATTCAGAGTCCATAAATACACCTTCAAATTTATGGCCAACTGATTTTTGACAAGGGTGCCAAGACAATTCATTGGGGCAAAAAAGTATTTTCATCATCTCACACTCATTAGAAGAGCTACTATCAAACAAAAAAATAACAAGGGTGGGTGAGGACATGAAGAAATTGGAACCTCTTGAAAGTGCTGGTGGGAATGTAAAATGGTACAGCCACTATGAAAACACAGTGGTGATTCCACACACAAAAATTAAAAATTAACATATGATCCAGAGATCTACTTCTGGGAATATACCGTAAATAACTAAAAGGAGATTATCAGAGATATTTGCACACATTTGTTCACAGTGACATGATTCACAATAGCCAATGAGTGGAAGCAACCCAACTGTCTACAAACAGATGAATGGATAAACCAAATATGACATATATGTGTGTGTGTGTCTGTGTGCATACATATAATGAAATATTATTCAGCCTTGAAAGGAGAAAAATTTTAAAACATGCAACAACATGAATGAATATTGAAGACATCAAGTAAAATAGTCACAAAAAGACAAATACTATAATGACTCCACTTATATGAAACACCTGAAGTAGTATGTTTCATATAAGTACACTACTAAAGTGTACACTTAAAAAATGGTTAATATGGTAAATTTTGTTAAGTATATTTTATCCCAATTAAATGAGTTTTTTAAGCATCTTTTCAAAAAATGGTGATGGGACAACTGGAAAGCCACAGACAAAAGAATGAAGTTGGGCCCCTACCTCATATCACGCAAAAATTAACTCAAAATGAATCAAAGACCTAAGTGTAACAGCAAAAAACTACAAGATTCTTCAAGGGAACATAAGAATAAATCTTTATAACTTTGGGCTAGGCAATGCTTTCTCAGACATGAAACCAAAATCAAGCAACAACAACAAAAATAGATAAATTAAACTTTATCAAAATTAAAATTTTGGCCTTCAAAGGACACTATCTAGAAAGTGAAGACAATCCACAGGGAGATAATTTTGCGAATCACATAGCTAATAAAGGACTCGAACCCAGAACAAAGAAATCTCACAGTTCCACAATATAAAGGCAAATGTCCCAATTTTAAAATGGGCAAAGGATCTGAACAGACATGTCTCCAAGAAGATATACAAATGTCAACTAAGTACATAGAAAGATGTTCAAGATCATTAGCCAACAGGGAAGTGCAATCAAAATCACAGTAAGATAGCTCTTAATTACCCACTTGGATGGCTATAATCAAAAAGATATATAATAACAAGTGTTTATGAGAATATGAAGAAACTGGAACACTTACACACTGCTGGTGTGAATGCAAAATGGTACAGTCGCTTTTGAAAACAGTCTGGCAGTTCCTCGAGAGGTTAAACATAGAGCTACCATCTGACCCTACAAATCCACTCGTAGGCATATATATACCCAACAGGCAAATATATACCCAACAGAAGTGAAGACATATCCACACAAAAATTTGCACATTGTTTGTACCACATTATTCACAATAGCCAAAAAGTGGCAACAACTAATGTCCGTCAACTGATGAATGAATAAATTGTGACATTATACATATAATGGAATATTATTCAAATTTAAAAGAAAGTACTGATATAACGCTCCAATGTGGATAAGCCTTGAAAACATTAAGCTAAGTGAAAAGAGTCAGACACAAAAGGCTGCTACTTATTGTATTATTATTGTATGACTCTATTTATATGAAATGTCTAGAATATGAAAATCCATAGAGACAGAAAGTAGATTAATGGTTGCCAGACAATGGGGAACGGGAGAATGGGAAATGACTGCTAACTGACACAAGCTTTCTTTTTGTGATGATAAATATTTTCTGAAATTAGTGTTGATGGTTGTACAACTTTATGACTGTATTGTAAAAAGCCACTGAATTGTACATTTTAGAGGGTAAATTAAAGCTGTTTTTGTTTTTAATCTCATGCAAAAAATTGTCCCACTTTAAAGAAACCTCATCTTAAATAAATTACAAAGTGTTTACTGAATAGTTGTGGCATAGTTACTTTTTATAAATAAAATCATATTAAAAATGCAATGTGAAGAGTTTCTGCATTTAAAAGAACTGTGCAATGAGCCCTTTATAAAAGTAAAGACTGCTTTTTAAGATAAATACTTGTAAATATCTTCATTTTTAAGGAACTTTACAAAATGTATCTTTTTAATGGACATGACTGGATAATGTTACAGACTTTTTAAATTTTTAACTATTATAGATATACAATGCTGTACTTATTTATGGGGTACATGTGATATTCTAATACAAGCACATAATGTATAAAAACCAAATTAAGGAAATTGAGATATCCATCACCCCAAGCACTTATCATTTCTTTGTGTTAAGAAAATTCTAATTCCACTCTTTACTTTGAAATACACAACAAATTATTGTTAACTATAGTCACCCTATTGTGCTGCCAAACACTAGATCTTATTACTTCCATAGCTGATTTTTCAATAAATTTTAAGGCAACAAACCAGTATTTGGATATACAATAAGGTTTTTTTTTTTTGGTTTTTTGGTTTTTTTTTTTTTTAAGGAAAAGATATGTACTAAAAGGGGAGGGAGTTTACTACATTATATATAATAAAAACATTACGTAAATATTTTTCAAAACAAAGAAGTGACTTAAAATAGCTTCCAGAATCTCACAGAGTTACATTCCAGAATTTCTCAGGCTCCTACCTTCAACCTCAGAGAAGTCTGAAACACTTTGCCTCAATACTCTACAGCCTCTTTGAAATAAACTGTGGCATTGTTTTCTTGCTATGGAGAACAGTCAGTAAATCAGTCAAGAACATTTATTAAAAACCCACAACGCACAGATGTGCATACTGGACACCTGGGGAGTTATACAGGAAGTAGAAAACAGTACCTGACCTCAAGGCAGAGACAGTCGAGAAAAGACCAACACAAATCATATAGAAGAGCAATAACATCACATTTCCTTTATTTCACCCTGGAGCAGATGACATGAACACAGAGTACAGATTATTTGGACACTGCTTACTCCAACTTTTCATAAAATGGAAGAGTACGCAGGAGAACAAAGAAATAAAAGTAGGATCAGAGGTGCTATAAGGTGAGGATTAAAAAAAAGGAAGAAGTGTTACAACCACCTAACAACAAAATAATAGTTTCAAGTCTTATTTTTCATTACTCCCTGAAACTTGCCAGGCTATAATAGTGGGAGCAACGGGGGCAGAAGCTCCTTCCTTTCAAAATGCACATCAACAGTGCTTCATAATATGACACATACATGAAATCACAGAAATGTTAAATACAAAGTAGATTTTATTTACACTCTTGTGCCTTAGTAGCCAACAATTTTTAGAAGGTATCAGCACGATCTCAGGAAGGCCCAGTTACCAGATATGCAAAGTGGACCATATGTCCTACTCCCTAATTACAGAAGGAACACAGCCTGTCCACGGGCTCCTTTCCTTATTCTTCACCAGTGAAATATTATTATACTATTTTGTCTATCAGCTTCAATAACTGCCACGAAAACATAGTTTCTAAGAAACAATTCACATGAACAGACACTTCTCAAAAGAAGACATACACATGGCCAACAAACATGAAAAGTGTTTAATATCACTGATATGGTTTGGCTCTGTGTTCCCACCCAAATCTCATCTTAAATTGTACTCCCAGAATTCCCATGTGTTGCGGTAGGGACCCGGTGGGAGATAATTGAATCACAGAGGGAATTTTCTCCATACTGCTCTCGTGATAGTAAGTCTCATGAGATCTAATGGTTTTATAAAGAGGAGTTTCCCTGCATAAGCTCGCTCACTCTCTCTTTCTCTCTCTCTGTCTTTCTCCCTCCCTCTCTCCCTCCCTCCCTCTCTCTCTCTCTTTCTCTCTCTCTCTCTTTGCCTGCTGCCATCCATGTAAGACATGACTTGTTCCTCCTTGCCTTCCACCATGATTGTGAGGCCTCCCCAGCCATGGTCCATTAAAACTCTTTCTTTTCTAAATTGCCCAGTTTCAGGTTTGTCTTTATCAGCAGCTTGAAAACAGACTAATACAATCACTAATCATTAGAGAAACACGTATCAAAACCACAATGAGATACCATCTCACATCAGTCAGAATGGTTATTACCAAAAAGTCAAAAAATAACAAATGCTGGTGAGGCTGCACAGAAAAGGAAATGCTTACACACTGCTGGTGGGAATATAAACTAGTTGAGCCACTGTGGAAAGCAGTTTGGAGATTTCTCAAAGAACTTAAAATAGAGCTACCATTCAACCCTGCAATCCCATTACTGTGTATATACCCAAAAGAATATAAATCATTCTATGGAAAAAAAACGCATATACTCATATGTTCATCACAGCACTATTCTCAATAGCAAAGACTTGGAATCATCCTAGATGCCCACCAAGAGTGAATCTGATAAAGAAAATGTGGTACATAGGCCAAGCGCAGTGGCTCACACCTGTAATCTCAGCACTTTGGGAGGCCAAGGCGGGTGGATCACCTGAGGTAAGGAGTTCGAGACCAGCCTGGCCAACATGGCGAAACTGTGTCTCTATTAAACAAAAAATACAAAAATTGGCTGGGCATGGTGGCGCATGCCTGTAGTCCCGCTACTTAGGAGGCTGAGGCAGGAGAATTGCTTGAATCTAGGGGGTGGAGGTTGCAGTCAGCCGAGATTGTGCTGCTGCACTCCAGCCTGGGCAACAGAGCGAGACTCTGTCTCAAAAAAAAAGAAAGAAAAAAAGAAAATGTGGTACATATACACCATGGAATACTACAAAGTCATAAAAAAGCATGAGATCATACAGCAATATGGATGTAGCTAGAGGCTATTATTCTACCAAACTAACCAGGAACAGAAAACCAAATATCACATGTTCTCATTTGTAAGTGGAAGCTAAACGTTGGAGTATACGTGGACACAAAGAGAAAAATAGACACTGGGGCCTACTTGAGGGTGGAGGGTGAGAGGAAGGTGATGGTTAAAAACCTACCAATTGGGTACTTTGCTCACTATCTAGGTGACTAAAACTTTTCTACACCAAACCTAGTGACATGCAATTTACCCATGTAACAAGCCTGCATATGTATCCCCAGAACCTAAAATGAAAGTTGAAGAAGAAAAAAAGAAAAAAAAGGTAAATGACTGGTTTTCTGCCAATGATAGATTATTCTTATCAGTTGCTGCATTAAATGATTACTTACTGAAACGCCAAGTATGGGAAGTGAGAATCAGACGAGAACCTTATGGAAACACCAGTTTGAAGGAGATTCTCAATAAAAAGTAAGTTCAAGCAAGAGAGTTTGTGTCCATCCATTTTTGCATCACTATAAAGAAATAACCGAGGGCTGGATAATTTATAAAAAGAGGTTTAATTGGCTCACAGTTCTGCAGGCTGTACAGGAAGCATGGTGCCAGCATCCGCTTCTGGCAAAGACCTCAGCAAGCTTACAATCATGACAGGAGGTGAAGGGAGAGCAGGCACATCACATGGCAAGAGCGGGAGTGAGAGCAAGAGGGGAGCCACGCTCTTTTAAACAACCAGATCTCACACGAAGTCAGAGCAAGAACTCATTCATTATCATGAGGACAGCACCACACCATTCATGAGGGATCCACCCCCATGACCCAAACACTTCCCCACTAGGCTCATCTCCAACACTGGAGGTCACATTTCAACATGATATTTGGAGGTGACACACATCCAAACCGTTTCAGAGCTTTATGAAAGACTTTGGAGAGGTGACTCATTTCCAAGAGTTAGCTTTAACCCTTAGTGTGTCCTTACACTGAAATTTAATATCTCTCTGAAAATTCCCTTTGCTGGTTCTGAGAACTTTATGGGACAAGTTTAATTGCTCTGTAATATCACAGCCCTTCAATTATTTGAAGGCAGTTTTTGTGACCTATCTTTCAACCCCACTAGGAGTCACCTCTTAGACAGGCTTACTATCCCAGTCTCCTTCACTATTCCTCATCTGACTTGTTTCAATTTCCTTTATCATTTAGCTCTCTCCTCTCTGAATATGTACCTCTCTTAGAGGATAACACCCAGATCTCAAGATAAGATTCTAGGTGTGTTCTAAAGAGCACAGAAACCAACAAGAAAACCCATGCCTTAATTTATGCATTAAACTTCTATTGATAAATGGCATTGCAAGTTAAAATAGCTTTTTTGGCAGCCTCATCAGTAGTGACTCCTATTATGCTTCTTATTAACTAAAAGCCCTAACATTTTTATGTATTTACCACTACTAAACTACATATCCCTCTTCTTCACTGGAACAACTAAATTTCAGAATCCATTTCAAAATTTTAAATTTATCTGTATTATATTTCAGTATCGCTAGATTTACCTATTTAAAGTCCATCATGATATTCTTAGATTCTATTCCAATTTTGGGTTGGCACTCCTAACTTCAAATTATAAACATACTAGCTAGGCATCCTTCTGGAAACCTCCCTGTATGGCAATTTATAAACAATAAACAATCTTAGGTGCAATAATTTAAACAATAATATCTAACCAAAAATAATATGAATTTAAACATTCATCACGAATTTGTCAAGGAACTTGTCAACTGCCTCAGCAATGTAGGCTGTTGTGCCTACAAATTCAAGGATACCACTAATTATTCCATTGCACAGCATACTTCTCATCTTGAGTGGTAGAGTATAATTTCCAATATCAAGGAAAAAGACTCTAAGGAATATTACATCTAAGAGTTGGCATATTTACATGAATTAGGCTCTCAAAAAAAAATTTGTAGAACAAAGGATGGAAGTAGGGGGCAGAGGCTAAACTTAGGTCATTTAAGTTTGCCTCCTCTTCTTAGAAGACCTCCTTCTGCCATATCCCTCTCCTAGACTTCGGACCACACCTAATCCTTCTTTGCACTTCTAATACCTGAAGCAGTGCTATGTAATAGAAATAATAATGCAAGCCACATATGTAATTTTAAACTTATCAGTAGCCACATTCTAAAAAAAGAAAAAAGTGACATAAAAATTATAAACTATTTTTTAACTTTATACTCAGTAAAATTCACCTTTTTCTGTATAGCTATAAGAGTTGTATAACATGCAGAGATTTGTGTAAACACCACCAAATTAGGATACAGAACAATCCTATCACTCTCCAATACGTCTTCATGCTATCTTTGTGTATTTAAATGTTCCCACCATTCCTTATTCCTGGAAACCTCTGACCTGCTCTTGGCCCCTTCAGTTTTGCGTTTTCCAGAATGCCATACAAATGGAATCATATAGTATGTAACCTTTTGAGACTAGCTTCTTCTTTCACTTAGCATAAGGCATTTGAGATTCAGACAAATTGCTGCATCTATCAATAGTTTGCTCCTTTTTAGAGCCTACTAGTATATTCCATTGTACAGATGCACCACAGTTTATATATCCATCTACCCAATAAAAGACATGTAGGTGATTTCCAGCTTGTGATGATTATGAATGATGCTGCTATAAACATATATGTACATGTTTCATGTGAATGTACATTTATCATTTCTAGATAAACGTTTAAGGCTGGAATGCTAGGTCATATGATGAAGTGTATCTTTAACCATAAAACAAACTGCCAACCTTTTTTCCGGAGTGGCTATTACATTTAGCATTCAAACCAACAATGCATGAGAGTTCCAGTTTCTACACATTCTTGCCAACATTTAATATGGTCAACTTTGTTATTATTGTCATTGATTTTAGTCATTCTAACAGGTACGTCATGGCATCTCATCATGATTTTAATCTGCATTTTCCTAATGACTAATAAAGTTAAGCTTCTTTTCATGTGTATATTTGCTAACTGTGTATATTCTTTGGTGGAGTATCTGCTCAAATCTGTTCCTCTTTTTTTTATTGTTGTTGGTTTTCTTATTGTTGACTTTTGAAAGCTATATATTCTTGAAATTTGTTCTCTGTTAGATACATGATTTGCAAGTATTTTCTCTTATTGCTTTTTGTCTTCCTCTTAACAGTCTCTTCAGCAGAGCAAAAGTTTTAAGCTTTAGTGAAATCCAATTTATCAGTTTTTTTCTTTTATGGATTATGTTTCTAAGGTTGTATCTAACTCAATGCCCAGCCCAAGTCACAAAGCCTTCCTTCTATGGATACTTCTTGGATTATTATGGTTTGAAATTTTCCATTTAAGAATGTGATTCACTAATTTTTGAACATGGTTTGAAATACAAGTCAAGGTCCTTTTCTTCTGCATGTAGATGTCCACTTGTTGAGAAGACTGCTTTTGCTACTGAAGTGCCTTTGCATTTTTGTGGAAAATCATTGACCATATTTATATAGATCTATTATTGGACTTTCTATTTTGTTCTACTGATGTATGTCTCTTCTTTTGCCAATACCACACTGCCTTAATAGTAAGTCTTCAAACTGAGTAGGCTGACTCCTCCATTTTTATTGTTCTTTTTCAAAATCGTTTTGGCTATTTTAATTCTCTGCCTTCCTATATAAATTTTAAAATCATCTTGTCAATATCTGCCCAATCCTCCTGGGATTTTGATGGGGATTATGCTAAATACTGTACATTAATTTAGGGAAAAGTGACCTAGGAAACGAATTAAAACGAATTAGGGAAAACATCTTAACTATGTTGAGTCTTCCCATTCATGAATATATTATATATCTCTGCATTTATTGAGGTCTTCTTCAATTCCTTTATCTACATATAGATATTGAACATATCTTATTGGATTTATAACTAAGCATTTTTTGGGCAGGAAAGTATTATAATTGGTACTACTTTTTAACTTTCTGTTTCTGATTGTTCATCGCTAGTATAAAGAAATATGACTGACTGTCCTATGCTGATCTTATATCCTGTAACCTTAAAAAACTCACAAGTTCTAGGATTTTCTGAATATGCCTTGGGATTTTCTACATAGACAATCATATTATATGCAAATTAGGTGGACTTATCTCTTCCTTTCCAATCCATACGCCTTTTATTTCCTTTTCTTGACTTCCTGCAAATTCCAGTACTATGTTATATAGGATTTGGGAAAGTGAACATCTTTGCCTCATTCTCAGTCTTAGAAGAAAAGCATTCAGTCTTTCACCATGTATGATATTAAGCTATAGGTTCTGTGTAGATATCCTTTATAAGTTTGAGGCTGAAGAAATTCCCTTTTATTCCTATTCAGCTAAGAGTTTTTATCATGAACAGATTTTAAATTTTAGTTTTTTCTGCATCAATTGATATGATCATACGGTTTATCTTGTATTAGTCTGTTAATGTGGAGAATTGCATCGATTGATTTTCAAATGTTGAACTTGGCTTTCATTCCCAGAATAAAACCTGCTTGATTATGATACATTATTTTACTTTTAGACATATATATGTATGCATTTTATATATGTTACTGAATTCAATTTGCTAATTTTTTTCAAAAGTTTTACTTCTTTGTTCAAATGAGGGATACTGGTCTATAGTTTGTTTGTTTGTTTTCTTCTACTTTCTTTGACCGGTTTTGATATCAGAAAAATGCCAGCCTCATAAAATAAGATAGAAACTGCTGTATCGTTTTCCATTTCTGGATTATATTGCATAAAGTTGGTGATTTTTTTGTCTTAAATGTTTGGTAGAATTCACCTGAGATCATCTTGGTCTGGCATTTCATTTGTGAAAGATTTTTTTTTAACTATAAACTCAATTTCTTTAACAGATACAGGATTAATCAGATAATCTGTTTCTTCCTGAGTGATTTTTGATAGTTTATTTCTTTCAAGGAATGTGTTCATTTCACTTAATTGCCAAATGAATTGGCATAAAGTTAGGTTCAGAGTGAAAGCACTAAACCATCTTCTGTGGACTTGATTCATTCGAATAGTTTTCAAAGCCTTTAAACGCTATTCTGGTTTTCCCAAAGTACACACCACCCAGAGGCTAGTCTGGGCAATGTTCTATGCTGTAGCTCAGTTCTCAAAGATTCTGCTATATTGATTCTGTCCGGTTCCACGTGTGAAGCTCAAGGATAAGCCTGAGACTTCATACACAGATTTAAAGGATCCTTTTCTCCAGCCCCTCTTCTCTGTGATTTCCCCTGTACTCTGCCTCCCAGTGGCACCTTTTCCTGGTACTCTGGCTTGAAACTGGGAGTTTTCCCCTCCCCATGTTTTTATGTACTTTCCATTACTGTGTCAATCTGGAGGAGAAACCCCAAAACAAAAGAGTCTAAGAGGCTACTGCAAGAGTCCTGTTTCATCACTAGAGCTTGCCCGCCTTAGGGACAGAAGAGTTGGTGGGGAAAAAAAAAAAAAGATTCCATCCTGAAGGGTCCCCCTTTCTATGTCTTTGACCCGGGAGAGGGTTTTCTTTGGAGAATTTTCTGTCCTTGCCCAGTGCATAGTGCCAGGATGTCCTAGGATCCAAATCAGGAGATATGGAAAGAAAAGATAAACAATTTTTTTTAAATCACAAGAAAATGACCTCCATATGGGTTAATCTTTGAGTTTTTATTTCTTCTTAGTATGTCTAATAATTACTTTTCAGAGTCCTCAAGCAGTTCCTGTACGTATTCTTCAGGCACTCTATAGTTTTAAATTAAAACCAATGAGAGAGATAGAGTTCAGTTTACTCATTTTCACCAAGAACTGATAATTAAAGCTAATAATTACGGCCAGGCACAGTGGCTCATAACTGTAATCCTAGCACTTTGGGAGGCCGAGGCGGGTGGATCACCTGAGGTCAGGAGTTCAAAACCAGCCTGGCCAACATGGTGAAATGCCGTCTCTACTAAAAAATATAAAAATTAGCCAGGTGTGGGGGCACGCGCCTATAGTCCCAGCTACTCGGGAGGCAGAGCCAGTAGAATCACTTGAACCTGGGAGGCGGAAGTTACAGGGAGTCGACATCGAGCCACTGCACTGCAGCCTGGGCAACAGCACGAGACTCCATCAAAAAAAAAAAAAAAGCTACTAATTAAAATAATAATTAATAAAAGTTATATAACCTTTATATTTTATTTAGCCAGGATATATAAAATAGTACCATTTCAACATGTCATCAATATAAAAGTTATCAGTGAGATATTTTACATTTTTAAATATAACACTTTAGCATCTGATGTGTATTTCACACTTACAGCACATCTCAATTCAGACTAGCCGCATTTCAAAGACTCCATCACCACATGTGGCTAGTAGCCACCATATTGGACAGCACAGACCTAGAGGAAACACTGATTAGGAAAGAAGGAAACAAAGGGAATGAAGGGAAGGTAAGAAAGAAAAGTCACTTAATTTTCCATGACTATCTCAATGTAAAATGTCCTCCCTACCTCATTAGATACTACATTATGTTCCTGGGCAGTTATTAGTCATTGAAAAAAGTTCTTTCTCATATTGAAACAGAAAATATAGCTACAAATCACTTTTACCTGCTAACACTAGTTCTACCCTAAACATTATTCTACACGAAAGTCCCCAAATCATCTACAGATGACTGTCAGGTCTTCTTTTAATCTTCTCTTCTCTAGGTTAAATATGCCTAGTTCTTTCAGTGGTTTATAATAAGACAATTTTCAGGAAATTAAGCTACATGATTCTTATATGTATATCAGAGAGAATATACATGTTGTTGACTCTCAGAAAATTAGACTAATTCAGAAAGGGGTATAATGTCCCATCTTCAGATGTAATATGCTTTAAATGAACTTTTAACCTTCTATTTTTGTATACTTGTTTCGGTGCATAAAATAACAATATTTTAAGCCAAATGCTATAAATTAGCATTACTTTATTGAGCAATAAATATTCTACTGCAGAAAATTTTAGCCTTAGTAATCTTGTAATGCATATTCACAAACTGTTTCATTACTGCAATTTGTTATCAATTCTTTTTTAATAACTACAATGCAAGTGACACTATAAAAAAGAAAGTAAGCTTTTTCAACCTTTCTATGATTGTTGTAGTCTTAAAAAGTAGTTCAGAATTCAATATAATTTTAAAACAAATCAGTAATGATCCTTGTCATGAAATAGTAAAACACTGAAAAAAAAAAAAAAACCACAGGAAAATTTAGCAAGTAAGCTTGATTTTTATATACCCATACACACACTCACACACCCTTGATTTAGGTGTAGCTCCTAGAACACTATGTATTTACATTTATTTTTCTGTTAATGAAATATCATAATGAGATGGATGTTGTAAAGTTGGTTTAAACATACAGAATAAGTAGCTTTGAATTTACTGAGAAGAAAAAGAGATAATGCCATTTGGAGGAAACTGTGAAAAAACCCTGAGATGTGAAGCAATAGGAAAAAAAAAACAGTAATTAATTATTCTATACTTGAACAAGCTTAAGAAAAAGAGCATGTGACTGTAAAGATTTTGGTTAAACTGGCAGGATAAATCAAGACGTTTTCTCATTCTCTAAAGACAAAATTTTCATTTATTAATTCATTCAATCTCTCAACAAATATTAAACATATACATTATGTTAAGTACTGTCACTGACAGAAAAAGAGTTAAGAGATTCTGCCCCAAATCAGGCAAGAGAAAGAAATAAAGGGTATTCAATTAGGAAAAGAGGAAGTCAAATTGTCCCTGTTTGCAGATGACATGATTGTGTATTTAGAAAACCCATCGTCTCAGCCCCAAATCTCCTTAAGCTGATAAGCAACTTCAACAAAGTCTCAGGATACAAAATCAATGTGCAAAAATCACAAGCATTCTTATACACCAATAACAGACAAACAGACAGCCAAATCATGAATGAACTCCCATTCACAATTGCTTCAAAGAGAATAAAATACCTAGGAATCCAACTTACAAGGGATGTGAAGGACCTCTTCAAGGAGAACTACAAACCACTGTTCAACGAAATAAAAGAGGACACAAACAAATGGAAGAACATGCCATGCTCATAGATAGGAAGAATCAATATCATGAAAATGGCCATACTGCCCAAGGTAATTTATAGATTCAATGCCATCCCCATTAAGCTACCAATGACTTTCTTCACAGAATTGGAAAAAACTACTTTAAAGTTCATATAGAACCAAAAAAAGAGCCCGCATTGCCAAGACAATCCTAAGCCAAAAGAACAAAGCTGGAGGCATCATGCTACCTGACTTCAAACCATACTACAAGACTAAAGTAACCAAAACAGCATGGTACTGGTACCAAAACAGAGATATAGACCAATGGAACAGAACAGAGGCCTCAGAAATAATACCACATATCTACAACCATCTGATCTTTGACAAACCTGACAAAAACAAGAAATGGGGAAAGGATTCCCTATTTAATAAATGGTGCTGGGAAAACTGGCTAGCTGTAAGCAGAAAGCTGACACTGGATCCCTTCCTTACTCCTTATACAAAAATTAATTCAAGGCCGGGTGCGGTGGCTCACGCCTGTAATCCCAGCACTTTGGGAGGCCAAGGTGGGCGGATCACAAGGTCAGGAGATCGAGACCATCCTGGCTAACACGGTGAAACCCTGTCTCTACTAAAAATACAAAAAAATTAGCCGGGTGTGGTGGCAGGCACGTGTAGTCCCAGCTACTCGGGAGGCTGAGGCGGCAGAATGGCGTGAACCCGGGAGGCGGAGCTTGCAGTGAGCCGAGACTGCGCCACTGCACTCCAGACTGGGTGACAGAGCGAGACTCCATCTCAAAAAAAAAAAAAAATTAATTCAAGATGGATTAGAGACTTAAATGTTAGACCTAAAACCATAAAAACCCTAGAAGAAAACCTAGGCAATACCATTCAGGACATTGGCATGGGCAAGGACTTCATGTCTAAAACACCAAAAGCAACGGCAACAAAAGCCAAAATTGACAAATGGGATCTAATTAAACTAAAGAGCTTCTGCACAGCAAAAGAAACTACCATCAGAGTGAACAGGCAACCTACAGAATGGGAGAAAATTTTTGCAATCTACTCTTCTGACAAAGGGCTAATATCCAGAACCTAAAAGAACTCAAACAAATTTACAAGAAAAAAACAAACAACCCCATCAAAAAGTGGGCAAAGGATATGAACACACACTTCTCAGAAGAAGACATTTATGCTGCCAACAGACACATGAAAAAATGCTCATCATCACTCGCCATCAGAGAAATGCAAATCAAAACCACAATGAGATATCATCTCACACCAGTTAGAATGGTGATCATTAAAAGTCAGGAAACAACAGGTGCTGGAGAGGATGTGGAGAAATAGGAACGCTTTTACACTGTTGGTGGGACTGTAAACTAGTTCAAGCATTGTGGAAGACAGTGTGGTGATTCCTCAAGGATCTAGAACTAGAAATACCATTTGACCCAGCCATCCCATTACTGGGTATATACCCAAAGGATTATAAATCATGCTGCTATAAAGACACTTGCACATGTATGTTTACTGCAGCACTATTCACAGTAGCAAAGACTTGGAATGAACCCAAATGTCCATCAACGACAGACTAGATTAAGAAAATGTGGCACATATACACCATGGAATACTATGTAGCCATAAAAAAGGATGAGTTCTTGTCCGTTGTAGGGACATGGATGCAGCTGGAAACCATCATTCTCAGCAAACTATCACAAGAACAGAAAACAGAGAACCATGTGTTCTCACTCATAGGTGGGAATTGAACGATGAGAACACTTGGACACAGGAAGGGGAACATCACACACTGGGGCCTGTGGTAGGGTAGGGGTAACGGGGAGGGATAGCATTAGGAGATATACCTAATGTAAATGACGAGTTAATGGGTGCAACACACCAACATGGCACATGTATACATATGTAACAAACCTGTACGTTGTGCACATGTACCCTAGAACTTAAAGTATAATTTAAAAAAAAGAAAAGAAAAGAAAAGAAAGAGATTCTGCCCCAATAAAGCTTGTAGTAATGATTCAAGATACTAAAAACATCGGGCAAAATGTTTTTTGGAACAGGATACAGTCTCAGTGTCACCTCACAGATCACTAATTCATTATAATTGAGAAGAGGTATCTTTATAATGAGAAAATCTGGTAGACACCAACTTAATTTAAACAAGTGGTTTAATTTAAGCAGCAGCAACAATGGAAGAAACTGATATCATGGGCCTTGTGATAACTGCACTGAGAAGTACGTAACATCACTTATTTTAAAAGCTTGACAAATATGTTTAAACTGAATACAACCATGAAGAGAAAATCAGACAAACCAAATTGTGGGATAAGTTACAAAACAACAGCCCGGACTCTTAAAAATCATTACTCGTTAAGGTCATGAATAACCAAAAAAAAAAAAAAAAAGGTAAGAGAATTGTTCTAGATTAAAGAAAAAAAAAATTAAAAATGTTTCAGTGTGAGCAGTAAATATAATGCATGATCTTTCACTGGATCACAGATCTGCGGGAAAAAAGGATATTAATGGACAAGTGGGTAAATATAAATATGGACCACACATAAGATGTTACTGTAACCATGTTACATTTCTTGAGTATGATAGTGGCATTGAGATTCTATAGAAGAAAAATGTTCTCTTCTTGGGAGATACATAGTGAAGTACTTAGGGGTGAAGTATGAAAATATTTGCAACTTACTTTAAAACGACTCAAAGATTTAGAGATAGATACTGTAAACTATATATCTATATCAGCATATACATATACATGTGAGTAGAGGGAGACTTTTAAAACATGGCAAAACGTTAACAACTGATAGATTAAATAAAGGGTTTACAGATGCTCATAGTATAATTTGTTCCAAGTTTTAAAAGGCAGATGTTATCCTTTAAAATAACAACTTGATAGAAAAATATAACACAAGGTAAAAATGTATTAGCATCACAAGAAATAAACAAATAACACCATGCAAATTCTGAAAATACAGGAATTAGTAAGGATCTAACAGATGACATCATTGAATAAGTGGCACTTGGACTGGGAGTTAGACAACAAAACTCTAAAAAAGTTAAAAATACATTAATATATTCCTTTATAAAAAGTGAAAAAATATAGCATATAGACTATATACCAAAAAAAAATTAAAGAATAAAAAGGATTTGGAAATGAGGATACAAAGGGAACATCATGAGCAAAAGCAGAGTACCAAGAAACTCAGGGTATACCTGAGAAGTGTAGCAGATGCCATAGTGTCCCACCATATTCCCTTGGTCCTCCCACCCAGAAGTCACCCGCAGCTCTGAATTCCTGTAAAATAGAGTTTCTAAGCCATGGAACTATTGACATTTGGGGATGGATAACTCTTTGCTATAGGGGGCAACCATATGAACTGTGGTATATTTAGCAGTATCCCAGGTCTCTACCCACTAGATGCCAGCCAGTAGCACTTTTTCCTCCCCCCAGTTGTGACCACCAAAAATGTCCACAGAATTTACCAAATGCTCCTTGGAGAGCAAAATAACCTCCTCCTCTCCCCTGAGCCCCACCCTCAGTTTGAGAAAGAACCACTGCTAGAAATCGTGGCCATCCAGCGCCAGTAACTGCATCTGTCTGCATAAGGGCATTCTCTGGCTTAGCAAGTAGCTTGGCCAGTATATAAAAAGGCTGGACTACTTGCAAGTGAATGACACTAAGAATCAAGGATGAGGGTGCATGTGTAAACAACTTCCTTGCCTTTCCCTGGCACAATACTGAAGTGAGTTTCACATAGCTGGGAGGTTGTGAGTGAAATTTAACCCCCCTTAACAACAGCAATAACCTACTCTTCAATGTGCTCTATTTTGGCTTTTCTCCCTCTCTTTCTCTTCCCCACCCCCTCACTGTGCTTCCAGAGATCACCTCCTATATTAGTCCATTTTCACACTGCTGATAAAGACATAACCAAGATTTGCAATTTATAAGGCAAAGAGGTTTAATGGTGAACTCACAGTTCCACATGGCTGGGGAAGCCTCACAAACATGGCACAAGGCAAGGAAGAGCAAGTCACAACTTACATGGACGACAGCAGGCAAAGAGAGGGCTTGTGTAGGGAAACTCTCCCTTATAGAACCATCAGATCTCATGAGACTTATTCACTATCACAAGAACAGCACAGGAAAGACCTACTACCACAATTCAATCAACTCCCACTATGTCCCTCCCACAACACGTGGGAATTCAGGATGAGATTTGAGTGGGAAAACAGACAAGCCATATCATTCCACCCCTGACCCTTCCTAAATCTCATGTCCTCACATTTCAAAACCAGTCATGCCTTCCCAACAGTTCCCTAAAGGTTTAACTCATTTTGGCATCCAAAGTCTCATGTGAGACAAGGCAAGTCCCTTCTGCCTATAAGCCCGTAAAATCAAAAGCAAGTTAGTTACTTCCTAGACAAAATGAGGGTACAGGAACTGGGTAAATACAGCCATTCCACATGGCAGAAACTGGCAAAACAAAGGGGGCTACAGGCCCCAAGCAAGTCCAAAATCCAGTGGGGCAGTCAAATATTAAAGCTCCAAAATTATCTCCTTTGACTCCATGTCTCACATCCAAGTCATGCTGATGCAACAGGTGGATTCCCATGGTCTTGGGCAGCTCAACCCCTGTGGTTTTGCAGGGTACAGCCACCCTCCCAGTTGCCTTCACGGGCTGGTGTTGAATGTCTGTGGCTTTTCTAGGCACATGGTGCAAGCTGTCAGTGGATCTACCATTCTGGGGTCTGGGGATGATAGCCCTCTTCTCATAGCTCCACTAGGCAGTGCCCCAGTAGGAACTCTGTGTGGGGGCTCTAACCCCACATTTCCCTTCTGTACTGCCCTAGCAGAGGTTCTCTATGAGGGCCCCACCCCTGCAGCAAACTTCTGCCTGGGCATCCAGGCATTTCCATACAACTTCTGAAATCTAGGAGGAGGTTCCCAAACCCCAATTCTTCACTTCTGTGCACTCACAGGCTCAACACCACATGGAGGAGGAAAAGAGAGAGCTTGTACAGGGAAATTCCTCCTTAAGGAACCATTAGATCTAATGAGACTTAGTCACTATCACGAGAACAGCATGGGCAAGACCTACCCCCATGATTCAATTACCTCCCACAAGTCCTTCCCACAACATGTGGGAATTCAAGATGAGATCTGGGGTGGGGACACAACCAAATCATATCATCTCCCAGTGAAGTATATGTACTCAAATTTTTGTCTCAGGGTCTTCTGTTTCAGGAACCAAACAAAGGCAGGAAGCTTGGCTGTTCAATGAGGAAATATATATTTCTCCTGGAGAAAAGAAATCTTTGATATCTATTCATGGCCCTATGTGATTTTCTAAAATCATATCTCTGACACTTCTGCCTGTTAAATGACAACCCCCAAGAAGATAGCACTCAGTCTGGCCCACTAAAGATCAATGCCATAAGACAAGGCTTTGGTATTTCTATTTCTATCCCACCACTAGTAAAGGAAGGCAGCAGGTTTGTGCCCAAAAGGCAAATAAAGGAACAAAACAAACAAAGCTACTTAATATAGAGGAGAATGGTTCAAGCTATTAAAGCTGCCTGCTGTACCAAATTAATCAAACAAAAAGCATAGCCTGAGCCCTGGGAGAGTCTGGTTTGGCAACTCACTACAGCCAGCCAGACATTTTTGCAGAGTACAGCAATTTCTTACAAGAATTATAGCTGATGAGGGGTGAGGGGACAAAGACTGAAAAGACTGGCCTGAGGCCCAGAGTTTAAAAAGTACAAGATGAGCCTGAAACATCTGGTCATGCCAGAAAGCAAGAAACTATCAAAGGTTTTGGGGGTCATATCAACAAGACTTGAAGAGCCATCATGCAGAGGCTCCTGGTCAAAGATGGATGAATTTAAGCATCAGTAACAATAACTGTAATGAATTAAAATACAACAAATTATTTTAAACCCATGAGTTAATGATATATTAACAAATCAAGTTGTCTTCAGAAGATGTGAAAGATCTATGTATCATTTTGAAAACTGGAAAATAAAGAAAAAAGAATTTATCCTATCCTTCCTAAAGAAACCTGTACTCAGGATTACAAAATAGTTGATCAGGAAAAACTCTCGACACAAGTATTCCAACTAATAAATGAAGAAGAAATGACAGAATATCACCATTTTGCAACACTTAACAAATTAATGGATCTAAGCAAAGATCACTGAAGGCTGCCATATTATATGCGTCCAATGAAAGAATATGTTACCTGTGAGATATTCTTGCCAGAAACCAAAACCAAAACAAACAAAAAAAAAAACCTGTACCTGAGTAAGCTTCTAGATCAAACTACCACATCAAATGACACCACAGAAATGAAATCATTAAAATCAAACTGTGGAAAACTAGAGAACAAATGGCCCAGCTTCTTTACAAATAAATATAAAACAAAGAAGAAAAAGAAGAGAGAAAAAAATGGCCGGGCGCAGTGGCTCAAGCCTGTAATCCCAGCACTTTGGGAGGCCGAGATGGGCGGATCACGAGGTCAGGAGATCGAGACCATCCTGGCTAACACGGTGAAACCCCATCTCTACTAAAAAAATACAAAAAACTAGCCGGGCGTGGTGGCGGGCGCCTGTAGTCCCAGCTCCTCGGGAGGCTGAGGCATGAGAATGCCGTAAACCCGGGAGGCAGAGCCTGCAGTGAGCTGGGATCCAGCCACTGCACTCCAGCCTGGGCGACAGAGCGAGATTTCGTTTCAAAAAAAAAAAAAGAAGAGAGAAAAAAATAATAACAGAAGGTGAAGAAATGAGAACCAAGTGAAGAATATGAAGAAAAGAAGGAGGAGGAAAAGAAAAAAAGACAAAGAAAAAAGGGAGGAATAAGGGAACCAGATAATTGCAAATAAGGGACCTAAATGACGTATCAACCTATTGCAATGTGTACACAATCAGTATCCACACAACTGTAAAGCACACACACATTTTACATATGTATGTTTGTATATGTATGTACATATGTATACGTGTGTGTGTATATATATAGCAACCAAAAAAATTGAATAATGACTAGTAATAAAAGACTTAAGAATCAGCATTTATTTTTTAAAGTGTGCCAATGATATTAAAGTTGTTTACAAAGAGAGTCCATAGCTTATAAAGACACATACTGAATACTCATGGATGATATGATATGACACATACTGAATACTCACAGATGATATGATACGACACTTGGAATTTGCTTCAAAATTATTTGGGAAAAAACTGATGGAGGACATATGAAATAGAATTGACTATGAGTTGATAGCTGTGAAACTGTGTGATAGGTACACAGGAGTTCATTATGCCATTCTCTTTACATTTCTAAGTGCTTGAAATTTTCCATTTCAAAAATATTTTTAAGTGATTTTCTCCAAGACTCCACATATTGCCACCAAGATTTGATTTCATATGGTAAACCAATATAATTTACGTTGAAATAATTTTCATTCAGCATACTTACAGAGTTGGAAAAAAACTTATAATGAAAGCAACGAGAAAATTTATTACGAAAAACGGAACACCAGAGTGGGAAAAAAGGGCATTATTAATAATTAACCAGGACAACAGACATAGAGGGGCATATGGTTCATTGCCCTCCGTATGTTATCCAGCTCAGTTTCTGACATAGTTGAACTCACAATTATCCCTTAAAACATACCCTATCTCCAATAAAGCAGTTATACTACATCTATTTCAATTTCTCCTGTAACGAAAACCTCACTACTTCCCAAAGTAGTTCCTTACATTAGAGGACAACAACAATTATTTAAAACTCTCTGCGGAGTCAAAATCTGTTTCCTAATAACTTCTACTTGCTAACATTGGTTTTATTTTCTAGAAGAACAAAATGTGATGAGTAGAAAGAACCCAGAATTGAGAACAGAGAACTGGATCTGCTAAGAACTAATAAAATCATCTTGAACAATTTATAAAACCTAAAACCTATCTGAGCCTCCATTTCCAGCCCTTTCTATCTTTAAAAACTAGCACTCAGCTTCTTCAAGCAGTGTGTAATGTGTAATGATTTCTGTCGAACATACCCTAGTTAATGTTGTTCCTACACTGTGCTGCACAAAAGTCAATACAACACTCATGTATGGTCTGCCATATTACAGGCACAACAACCTCATTCCACACTGGAGACCCAAAGTTTCACTAATCCAGCACAAGACTGTGTTAGCTTTTTCAGTAATTGCATCACATTACTGGTTCATACTATATATCGCAGATAATTTTTTATGTAACTGCTTTCCTCCACTTATACAACTAATTTTTGAAACCTAAATAATGGATGTCTTCATCTGTTTTTTTGTGTTACTATAACAGAATACCTGAGACTGGGCAATTTATATAAAGAAAAAGGTTTATGTAGTGCGTAGTTCCACCAATTGGGAAGTTCAAGTTTGAGTGGTCAAGTGTGGTAGCTTCTAGTGAGGGCCTCATGCTGCATCGAAACATGGCAGAGAAATGGAAGGGAAACCAGGTACATGAGAAGGGAAAAGGACAACACATGAGAGGTAGTTTCATTTTATAACAACCCACTCTCTTGGGAACTAATCCATTCTCATGAGAACTAATCCGGTATCAAGAGAAATACACTAATCCATCTATCTTCATGATCTAATCACCTCTGAAAGGTACCATCTCTCAACAGCACCACATTGAAGACAAAGTCTCGATATGGCAAACCATATTCAAACCATAGCAACGGACTTTACTCTTATTACATCCTGCTGCTTCTAAACCAACATACTAACCTACTGGGAAAGACTGAAATTTTGTCATATGTCATAGTAGCTGTCTCTTTAAACTTGAGTCCTCCACAAGTTGAACAAGTATGTTATATCACTCAGAAAAATGTTGAATAAAACAGAGTCAAAAATACAACCCTAGAGTATTTCATCTGAGATTTTCCAATGATTGTTCCATTTACTGCAAATCTGCTTAACTACTTTTTGGTATAATAACATATGAAACATCTAGAAAGACATCAGAGAGAAATTGTTAAATTTTCTTCTGAAATGATTTGCTATGTCAGCTGATCTACCATTAAAAAAGCATAAGACTGGTTTAGTATAACTTGCTTCTATGTAAACCCATGTTGGCTACTAAAGATATAACATGTTTTAAATGCTCTCAAACAATGTATTGACTCCTTTAGGAATATATCTTTCCTTTCTTTTTCTTTCTTTTTTTTTTTCTTTTTTTTTTTGAGACAGAGTCTTTGTCTGTCACCCAGGCTGGAGTGCAGTGGTGCAATCTTAGCTCACTGCAACCTCCACCTCCCAGGTTCAAGCAATTCTCCTGCCTCAGCCTCTGGAGTAGATGGAATTACAAGCATGTGCCAACACGCCCAGGTAATTTTTGTATTTTTAATAGACATGGTGTTTTGCCATGTTTGCCAGGCTGGTCTCGAACTCTGGACTTCAGGTGATCCGCCCACCTCGGCCTCCCAAAGTGCTGGGACCAGACATGAGCCACCTTGCCTGGCCCCTCCTTCTTTTCTTTAAATATTGGGACTATGATTTCCTTCGTCTATAGTCTGCTGCCATTATCCACAATTTCTTCAACCAGATGATTATTGTGGTAATTCTAGTAATTCCACTTGTCAAAAAGATCACCACAATAAAAGGAATTTTGGTATGGCTAATTAGTTCAAATAAGAATTCTGCTGAGAGCTCATTTCAGTACCATAAAACTGTCACGCAGATAAGAAAATAAAGTTGTTTTGTTCCTAGGACAAAAATATTTTTTGAATGAGCACTGTAATGTTGTCTCGTGGATAATATTCTTTTTAATGATAGTAGCTATATATGCATTTACCAAGAACACTACTAAAGCAATTGCTACAATAGGTAGTAGATTAGATGACATCAAACAGTCTTTAGCTCTAAAAACATGCAGTTCTTCAGTTCAGTTAATTATTAGGATGACATAAATTCTGAAAAACCCATGTTTCTTAAGAGGTACTGTAGCAAAATAATAGCTTGAAGAGCTAATAGTCTATTTTAATTAAATTTGCTTTTAACCGTATCAAATTTCTTTCTGATCCCTTCTGTTTCATAAAATAAAACTGGGTACTTATTTAAATCATAAGCTAAAGTTAAAATCTTTTGATAACTTCATTTCTAAATACATTTTAAGTACATTTGAAAATGAAAATCCAATTTTTTCACTCACAAATGCTCAAAGAGTTTAGCTATACCTATCACGTCCACTTTATTATCTTGACCTTTAAGTTTCCTTCTCTCATATTTCCCACATTAAAGAAAAACTACCAGGCACAGTGGCTCACACCTGTAATCCCACCACTTTGGGAGGCCAGGAGGATCCCTTGAAGCTAGGAGTTAGAGACCACCCTAGGCAATAAAGCAATGTCCTGTCTCCATAAAAAATTAAAACATTAGTCAGATGCAGTGGCACGCACGCGTAATCCCAGGAACTTGAGAGGCTGAGGCAGAAGGATTGCTTTAGCCGAGGAGTTTGAGGCTGCAGCGAGCTATGATTCAGTGCATTCCAGCCTGGGTGACAGCGAGATCTTATCTCTTAAAAAAAGAAACAAACAAACAAAAATTTCCAAATGATTTTAGAAAGTAGTTCAAAACTGTTGTTTAACTTATAAAACAAAAAGATATGATTAAGGGAGACAAGGCATGGTGGCACATGACTGTAATCTCATTATTTTGGGAGGCTGAGGCAGGATAATCATTTGAACCCAGGAGTTTGCGATCAGCCTGGACAACATAGTGAGACCCCATCTCTACAAAAAAAATTTAAAAATTAGCCAGATGCGGTGGTGCATGCCTGTAGTCCCAGCTACACAGGAGGCTGAGATGGGAGGATCACTTGAGCCTGGGAGGTCAAGGTTACAGTGAGCTATGATCGCACCACTGCATTCCAGCCTGGGTGACAGAGTGAGACCTGATCTCTCCAAAAAAAAAAAAAAAAAAAAAAAAAAAGATAATTAAGGCAATTAGAGATGTATTAGGCCGGGTAATAGAAGTGAATCACAAATCCATGTTACTGGGTCAGGGCACAGAAGATACAACCACATGCTAAGTACAGATACTCCTCAACTTACAATGGAGTTACCTCCCAGTAAGCCCATCATAAGCTGAAAATATTGTTAGGTAAAAAATGCATTTAATAACCTACTGAACATCATAGCTTAACCTACCCTACCTTAAATGTGCTCAGAACACTTACATTAGCTTATAGTTATGCAAAATCATCTAACACAAAGTCTATTTTATAATTAAGTGTTGACTATCTCATGTAATTCATTGACTACTATACTGGAAGTGAAAAGCAGAATGATTGCACGGGTACTCAAAGCACAGTTTCTACTGAATGTGCATCACTTTTGCACCATCGCAAAGGTAAAAAAATCCTAAGTTGAACTATTATAAGTTTGGGGATCGGACCGTCTGTTGTCTTAAAAACACATATAGCAAAATAAAGCACTTAAGACTATTCTCTACATCTCAAAGCTGAAACTGAGCCTTTATCTCACATAAGCCTGATTAACTTCTCACCCGATCTTCACCAGATTCTGCGGGTGATTTCTGTTCTCGGAAACAAAACAAAAACAACCAACCACAAGTTGTTACTCCTAAAGTGTCTAAGAGATGCCCACACAATAGTGGAAGTTTTTCAGTTAACTTCCCAATGCCAACTGACCACCACCTTCCCCAGCTGATGTATGGCAGACGGCATTAGCATCTGATAGTGTGTTTACTGCCTATTCAGCAAAGCCATTGCTTATCCTTATTTATCATCATAAGCAGTTGATTTGCTCTTATCTACTAATACGGAGAAGCAAGTTATTATTGTATGATAATAAAGATGATATTTATTTCCTAACATGCTAAGTGGAAAAAGCACTGGACTTGGGACTCAGAAGTCCCGGCCCTGAGTTCCAGGTCCCTGATCTCCCAGTTATTTGACCTCAGGCTAGTCACTTAGGCTCTGTGGTCCTGCCTTACATGTTAAGCAAGACAGCCAGTCCTCAGAAAGTTGTTGGAAGATTAAAATGAAACCATTTTAAGTAAAACTACTTTGGAAAATACGAAATGGTATATGACTGTAAACATTTCTTTCTAATTCCTAGCTGAGCTATACAAAGTAGAAACTTTAGGCTGATGTGGCACAGCTCGACACAGACAAGCAACACTTGCCAAAAAATCAGTAGAAATAACCACAGAATGCTGGCTGGGGAGAAAAAAACCACACCAATCTTTCTTTGAATTCTGAGTTCATTGTTTAACAATGAGTCTTTTGCTGACTGCACACACAGGCACAAACCAGAGCACCAGCAGCAGAATCAAACTTGCACACAAAGGGCAATCTTGGACTATGCCTTGTACTTTAGCTCCCACAAAATAGTGCTTGGAAGGCTGTGCAAGACTCCACCCGCTTTCACAAATTTTGTGAAAATCAAGCATTAGCCTGTGGAATTCATGAAAAAAACTGAATACTTTCTACTGTCAAATAACTCTGAAATGCCTAGTAACTGGATAAGAAAGATGTAAAAAAAAAAATGGTATGAAGGATCCTTTGAGTTCACACACGACAGATCTAAACAATAAGTCTAACAATGAACAAAAGCAAGTGCAGTAATCCACAGAAGATGAAGTGGGGAAACAATCTATTGAAATGAATGAAAAATTAAGATGCTGAAAAAGTAGAATGAAGCAATCAGAATTCTTCAAAAGTAGATATTTAAAAATGCTTTCCAGAAGCAATGAATGAAAAGACTAAAAAATAAAAATAAAACTATGACCAGAGTAAAAACAGTTAAAGACACACAAGCTCTAGCCAACATTCACTGAAAGTATGAAAAAACAAAATCAAGCAAAAGAAAATGAGCAGTTTTTCAAAAGCAATAGCATCACAATGGCAATTTTTTCTGATAGTTTAAATGTAAGTTGATGATAACAAAGGACAAAGACAGTTGTGCCTCTGCCAGGAAAATTACGCAAGTCAGACAGAAGGAAATCAAGCAGTGTCTGTGAGAGCGAGTTATCTACATGTACTGCAGTTTTCAGGGAAGGAGTAGAGAAAGCAGCAAACACAAGTCACAACATCTCAGAAGTGCCAAGGTCACTCCAACACAGTAGAAAAAAAAAAAATAGAACATTAAGAAATATTGAAATAGAAGCAAGTGACAGAGATCAAAAGTGAAATATATTAGACTCCCCTGATAACCTAGGAGCAAATTCTATCTTCTGACTAGACTACATAAAGATTGGATATATCACTGTTATCCTGTCATGAAAGTACTGTTCTTTTATCCAGTAATAGTATTTTAATGAGGCTTTACAGCATCTCTCTTCATAAAACATTAATTAAAAGATTCCAACAATTAATCAGGTATCTTATTTCACTAAATGGAAAACTGTCTAAAACTTGCAGGATTCCTAGGCTCTTAGGACCACATTTAAACAAGGAGCATGTAATCCTTCACAGAAACAATACATTGACTCGCCTGTGGCTGGTGACCAGATTGCTGGATGCTACAGAAAACAATTCTTACTTTTATAGAAGCAAGTCAATTTATAGTGCCACTCAATTAGCAACTCTTGCTGAGTCCTCAATTTGGACAAAAGCTCTCTAAAGCTTCATAGCTAGAGCTGGAGATTTGTTGCCTTCTTCTCTCAAGAAAGCTGCTACTTAAAATCTAAGTCCCCACTCTAAAGGTGGTGTCCTTCCATTTCACAAAACTACAAGTGGCTTTGGGTTATTCAAATTCCTCAAGTCATCTTGAGATTCAGAACTCACGAACACAGAGCCACATTGAGCCTAAGGCACTCCTCTGGAAAAAAAACCTCTCTCCTTCTGCAGGGCTCAGAGTACTTCAAACTGATAGTGTATCCTGTGTGCGAATTCTCCCAAGGAAGGCAGACCACTCACACATAATGACAAAATGCCAAGCCGCCGTCTTTCCTCACAAGAGTATTTGTTAGGCAAGGAGCTAAAGGTCAGTCATCTGTACTGTCTTCAATACTCTCCACCAAGCAGCCAGGCCTTTGTAGACCTTCCACCTCTTGGCAGATGAGCTCTACTCCAACTTCATAAAAAAAAAAAAAAAAATCAATAAAAATAAATAAACCCTACTAAATATACATATATATTTTATAGATATATATATATAAAAAGCAGTCTGTGGAATTCTTGAAAAATCTAAATGCTGTTTACTATCATCAGATGAGAATTCTTCACCTTTGCTCCTCAATATCCACCCATTTCTTTCCTAATCCTTTTGTCTTTTCCTTCTCCCTCTGGAGACTTAACTTCTATATCTCTGCTCCTCTTCCCATCTCTTCCACCCTCCTACAGGCTCTTGTCCACTTCTATTCTTCAAAGTCTACATTCCAATTACTACTGCCACCTACAAAAACTACCCCAAACTCAGGGCTTAAAACAACAATTTTCTTATGCTCACAGATTCTGTGGGTTAGAAATATAGGCAGAATGTAGTCGGGTGATTCTTCTGCTCCTCACAGCACTGACTGAGATCACTCAGTGGTGTTCAGCTGGTAGTGCTCAGTTTGAAAGGCCCAACACAATTTCACTGACATTTCTGATGCCTGGGCTGGGAAAACTCCAAGATAAAAACTGACAACTGCAGCACCTACATGTGGCCTCTTCATGTAGTTTGGCTACCTGACAGCATAGCAACCTCAATGTAGACAGACTTCTTATACAGTGGTGCAGAGCTCCAAGCAAAAAGCATTCCTACTAGAGTAAGATGAAAGCCGCATTCCCTTTTATGACCCAGCCTTGAAAGTCATACTGCATAATAAACATCATATTCTATTGGCCAAAATCATCACAAGCCCACCCAGATTCAAGGGGAATAAAATTATACTTGGAGGAGTGGTAAGGTCATGGTATAGAAGAGCATGTGGAATGGGAAATGCTGTTGTTGCCATCTTTGGAAAACACAGTTTGCTACAGTCTCTTACTTCACTTACTACTTCCTTTTCATCTAAAATCATGCTCTACCTAATTCTTTTTTAAAATGTCTACTCTTAGTGCTGTCTAGAGTAGGCTTAGATAAAGAAAAAAATGGGATGGTAATTCCAGACAGAGATAAAAGAACTAGCAAAACTTAGAGGGTAGAAAGCAAATTATGTGCCCAAGGAATGATGAAGAACAGCAGATAATATTGAAAAGTGAGGTTAAGGACAGGCTATCAAGGCAATCTGGTTTAGTAGAAAATGGGGTAAAGAGAATGCTGGAAAGATTATGATGGTGCCAAAAAAAATGGAGGCCATCAAATACTGTGCTTCAAAATTTGGACTGAGTAGGTCCTCAGTAGTGACTGGTGCATAGATGAATGAATTAAAGTACTTTGAAATTTGTGGATTCTTTTCTTTCTACAGGAGATGGTCATCCCTGCAATTGCCTGACACTTGTTTTACCCAAGTGTAGTGAGATAATGTTGTGGAAAACAGAAAAAGGAGAAACAGGAAGACAATAACTAAAATTCTTTTAGCCAGAGAAGAAACAGTTTTGCAATTTGCTCTACACTGAGATGACCAAATTGTCTGATTTCAACATTAAGTAGCATTCATTCCTTAGTCATGACATACTTTAGGCATACTGTCAAGCAACACATCTTGTGTCTAAATAACCATTTCATGATTTGCTTATCAGATTCATCCCAAGGATAGAATCAAAAGCTCTGCTAAAATTGGGATAAATTAGATTTATCTTTTGCTTCCAATGTACTATACTCATCATTCTATAATAAGAATTGATCTATTAAGAATTGTTTTTTACAAAGTAAAATTGGTTAGTCCTATACTAGCCCAAATATTGACAAACTACTTTTGTGATTCTTTTTCTGAGTTCTTTCTAAATATGCAAGTCAACCTGCTAAATCTATACAACCTTCACAATTATCTTTTACTTTCTTTAATGCAGAAACTATGCTGCTGCTTTTCAAATCTTTAGATACTTCCTTATCCCACTGGAAGATTCCCAAAATTACTTAGTGTCCTTCCAATTAAGAATTTCCACATAAGACATCATCTTTTAGTGCCTTTGTATCACTCATTTAATAAACATTTCCTGATTGTCTACTGTGTGGGTCATCTGCAACAGACCTTAGAAATCACAGAAGATTCTTGCTCCTAGAGTTTAACAATATATTATTTTAGAGACTAAAGATTTGGTTTGATAGAAATAATCTAGACATCAAATTCTTTCATGTCTCAAATCCAAAAATGTCTTCCTTTGTGCCATCCTTAGTGCACTATCAGGATTTGGGGTGTTTCTATGATGCTGTTGCTTGATACCCATAAATCTGACATAAATTTGGTCTTCAAAAAGCTCACTATTTTTCTATAAAGCAGCACAACTTATCTTTCCTTCCCCTTCATTTATGTTAGGAACCAAAACATAAAAGAAACCAAGAGCTACATTAATGATCTTGTTTAACTCCACAGAAGATATGGTTTTTGTAAAGACGACGACTCAGAAGTATAAAAAGATCTGGACCATCATAGATTATTAAGAATACCATTTAAAATAATTCATGCATGAGGTTGTATCCTCTTTATAAACAGGTTCCTCTCTTAGGTGAACTGGGGTAAAGGTAATCACCATTCTACAGGAAAAAAAAATCAGGTTGCCAAAATGTGACCTGTGAGTCATAAGAAAGGAGGAAAATTGCTCATTTTTCTAAATCTCACAACATAGGTCACCCATTATGGAATGAAAAATCCGAAAAACTAAAATGATATTTTTATTTTAACATTAAATAGTCCAAATAAAGTGCTTTATCTCTGTTCATATAGTTTGAAAATCCAATGCAAATATTCAAGTCATATCCAAGGTGAATAGTCTTAGCCGATGCTGATATTAGGAATACAAAAATCTCAATGTTAAGGGAATAAAACACAGAGAAGAAATTAGGCCATGTTACCATCCTTGACAATCAAAGCCTAAAACAAAATAAAACTAAAAATTCCCGTGTGACTCTGAAGACAAGCACAACTTCATTTGCAATGGGGAGCAAACTTCCACTAGTGCACATATCTGTGTTATGGGAAAAACAGACAAGATTTACAATGATATAAAAGATCACTCAAGTTTTTGCCCTAGACCAACAAATCGATCAGAGTAATTTCAAATTGCTACCTAGTAACTTTAGAATTTGTCAAAGTTTGAAGTTTTTTGTTCTTTAAAGGAAGAAAGCAGCAATGAGTAACAATAGTGTGCTTCCTGGCCTTAGGAAGAGTGAGACAGGAGCTCTCCAGCTGCACTTCCTAGCAAAGTATGCCAGCTGCCTTCTGCAAACTGAGATCAAATTGCCAAGAACTTACAGGAGAGCAGTTATGATGGATGACCTAAAATACTGATCTGTTGCAAAGAGGATGTAGTGCAAACCACACAGGAACTGACAGGAAATCAGCCCTTGGGCTGGCAACTACAGATTCAAGAAGGCTAGGAATCCTGGACCTTTGACAGCCAAATTTCATCATCTTCCTTTGTAGGAAGAGTTATACTTCTGAGAGAGCAGTCTGAAAAATCTTGTACAAAGCTTTTTGGTGTCTATTCCTACTTAATAATACTGCCCCCTGCCTGAACCAGTGGTTTCCTCACATGTGTTAAAAGCCCATCGAAGGTCCCAGAGCACTACTTGACCAAAAATCACATGTTTGCTGGCACACACCTTCATTCTCTCAGCCACGAGCCCACTGAATGCCATGAATGATTCACAGGCTGTCATGGTGGTAAGAAGAAAAACTAATATTTGGAGTTCACCAAATAGTGAGTCATGCTTCTGGAAGAAAAGAAAGCCTTACAATTGGCAGCCCTTTGGCATGAAATTTTAAAAATTGTTTTTAACATTAATATTAATTCGACGGAAGTTGGCAAAAAGAAATTGATTGAGAAACGTGATATTTGGTTGGCTTATGCCATATAAAAGTCCAGTTCATGCTCCAAGAAAAAGGATGAGTAGGATATCTATTACCTATTTCTAGACTTGCCTTCTGTACTCACTGCTGCCAAGTTACTCATTCTCCCACACAACACTTTCCATACTAATTTTGACCCTTAAGAATCAAAAAGAAGTCTTGCCTTCTTTGCTCCCAAATGCCAAAATGGAATCTTTTAGTATTTCACCTTTATAAAGGGAATGTTTGAAAACAGCCCTCTTTGGCTGTGACATCAGTGAGTTGCTGAGGCCTCCAAGGGCCGGAGGAAGCATTCCCAGTCCCTCACAGTGCTGCTGCACTCCTACGGTGCAATCTGGCAATGGCCAGCGACCAAATCTTTAAAGCTGTTTTATGGTATTTAACATATGGTCATAAATTGCTCAGTGCTCTAAAGAGGGGCTAAATTTGCCGCCCCTATTGATGAGACATGTTCTTATTTATTTAAATTTAGTGGCAAGCTGGCATTTCTCCAGATGGAGAGATTTAGGCATAAGTACAAAGGAAGAACTAACTAGAAATGAGTTGTAACTTTTCTATACACTGAATGCAACCCCACAAACTCAGGCTTCTGTGTCCAAGTTTGTGCACCGCTATCAAACACAGCTTACCAAATAGAAAGACAATAATATAAAAAGACTCTAATTTCTAAGGGCCAAGAAGGGATGAAACATAAATTTTATTCAGACTGGATAAGAATTTTTTAAAAATCTCCTTCTCTTTCTCCTCAGGCTAGCTCTATTCCCACCGACCTCTCTTACCTGTCTCTTTATTTCCCTCACAAATTAGATGTATCCGGTCTTCATGTGAAATCCCACATCTGCAAAACTCTCTAGAACTTCTTAAATCTTCTGGCATTCACTTTCTTATTTTGCCATATTTTTCATTGTTTATTTTTTAATGGTTTTAATTTTCCATCACTAAAAACATGATCCTACTGAAACATTTTGTTCCCTTCCTTTTATGAGCTAGCCCTGTAGCCAAAAGCAGAAAAAAAAAAAAAAAAGATTTTTTTTTTTTTGAGATCGTTAGTAGTGATATTAATGTGGATGGTATCAAAAGAGAAGTGTGGACTCAGTGCAGTGGTTCATGCCTGTAATCCCAGCACTTTGGGAAGCTGAGGAGGGATGATCACTTGAGCACAGGAATTCGAGACCAGCCAGGGCAACATACAGAGACTCTGTCACTACAAAAAACCCAAAAAGGTCAGGCACGGTGGTTCATGCCTGTAATCCCAGCACTTTGGGAGGCCAAGGCAGGAGGATCACTTGAGCCCAAGAGTCCAAGACCACCCTGGGCAACACAGGTACACCCTGTCTCTAAAAAAAGTAAAAAAATTTGCCAAGCAAGGAGCTCAGGCTACTTGGGAGGCTGGGGTAGGAGGATCTGCTTGAGCCCAGGAGTTCAAGGCTGCAGTAAGCCATTATTGCACCACTGTACTCCAGCCTGGGCAACAGAGCAAGACTCTGTCTCAAAAAATAAAAATAAAAAATTAGCCAGGCATAGTGGCACACACCTGTAGTCCCAGCTACTCAGGAGGATCGCCTGAACTCAGGAGTTTGAGGCTGCAGCGAGCCAAGATTATACCACTGCACTCCAGCCTGAGCGACACAAGACCTTGTTTCAAAAAAAGAGAGAGAGAGAAGTGTGAAGGGTAGAGCCACTACTGGTTTTCTTTTTCATCTGCCAATATAGAACTGGCTAAAGAATCAAAAGTTAATTATCTTGCCTAACTCTGGAATGTGAAGAAAGATTTCAATAAATTGGAGGTTTGACAGCAGCCTGGGAACAGTATTAAAAGAATTATTCTATGAAGAATTACACTGTTTATATCAGACAGAAGTCTTGCTTTTTAATTTCAATACATAATTATTTCCCCTAAAGCAGACCTAGTGAAATGAAGGGAGATCAGTGGTCGGATAATGCTACATAAAGCCTGCCATGCATGCCAAACTGGTCTGGAGTGCCTGTAACATTTGGAGCGCCCATAATACATCCCAAAAGGTCTTATGCCAACTTCTGTCTCAAATATCCTAGAGATAAGAACAGTTCAATGCCCTTAAGGGCCAGAATAATAAAGAAAAAGAGTAATTCAAAACAAACATAAGTACATTGGGGCCTTCTGGATACTTCCATTAAGGACCTAGTTTCCTAAACACCCTTCATTATGAGGCCAGACCAGAATTTTTAAATCTCTGCTTTACCAACTCTGAAAAAGTATGTGTCCTGTCTTTTCTGATATGAAGACAGCATTACCAGTGCCATAAACTTGCAAAAAGGGAATCACTTCTGAAATACAAAGATAATAGAAATGTAAGCATTTCTTGACACTATGTAGCCTCATCAATCCAGCACACAATAATCCCATTAAATGTAAATGGTCTAAACATCCCAATTAACAGGAAAAGACTGCCAGATCTAAAAAGCAAAATCCAATTATATGCTACTCGAAAACAATCTAAATATAAAGACACAAATAGGTTAAAAATAAAACAATGGAAAATTAAATTCCATGTAAAATTAATTTCAAAGCAAACAACATTTCCAAAGACAAAGAGTGTCAATTCAAGAGGACATAACATTCTTAAATGTTTACAAATTTCATAACAGAGCTTCAAAATAAATGAAGCAAAAACTGACAGAACAGTAAGAACATGTAGACAAATCCAAAATTATAGTCTGTGATCTCCACATCCTTCTCCCAATAATTGATAGAAGAATGATGCAGAAACTCAATAAAGATATGGTACCATTTAAACATAAACCCCGGCCGGGCGCGGTGGCTCAAGCCTGTAATCCCAGCACTTTGGGAGGCCGAGACGGGCGGATCACGAGGTCAGGAGTTCGAGACCATCCTGGCTAACACGGTGAAACCCCGTCTCTACTAAAAAATACAAAAAACTAGCCGGGCGAGGTGGCGGGCGCCTGTAGTCCCAGCTACTCGGGAGGCTGAGGCAGGAGAATGGCGTAAAAACCCGGGAGGCAGAGCTTGCAGTGAGCTGAGATCCGGCCACTGCACTCCAGCCTGGGCAACACAGCGAGACTCCGTCTCAAAAAAAAATAAAAATAAAAATAAAAATAAAATAAATAAATAAACATAAACCCATAATTATAGTCAGAGATTTCAGTATCTCTCTTTAAAAAACTACAATAGGGCAAGGGATAAAAGACTACAAATAGAGTACAGTGTATACTGTCTGGTAATGGGTGCACCAAAATCTCACAAATCACCACTAAAGAACTTACTCATGTAAACAAACACCACCTGTTTCCCAATAACCTATGGAAAAATAAAAAATTTTAAAAATTAAAAACTAAAATAACAAAAATAAAATTAGTAACAATATATCACATTTGAACAACTCTATTAATCAACTTGACCTAACTGCTATTATAGAACACTCCACCAAAGAAAAATAGAACACACTCTTTCCAGGTACACTGAACATATACTAAAATAATCTATATCCTGGGCCATAAAACAAATCTCAATACATTTAAAAGGATGTAAGTCATACAAAGTATGTTCTCTGACCACAATAAAATTAAATTCAAATTCAATAAAAGATCCAGAAAATTCTGTAAACCAAATAACATATTTCTAAATAACTCATTGGTCAAAAAAAAAATCTAAGGGAAATTCAGAACATGTGATGAGTGAAAATAAAAACACAACACAGCAAAATTTGTAGGATACAGCTAAAACACTACTTAGCTGGAAATTTATAGCATTAAACACTAATATTAGAAAAAAAGAAAGATCTCAAATCAATGACCATGTTAACAAACTAGAAAAAGAGCAAGTGAAAGTAAAAGAAGAAAGAAATATTTAAAATCTGAACGAAAATCAATAAAATAGAAAACAGAAATACAACAGAGAAGATGGATGAAACCAAAAGCTGGTTCTTTCAGAACATGAATAAATGTTTACCACTTTTTTCTTTACCACTAGCCAGACTGGCAAAGAAAACAGTTGCAGGGGAGGACGAAATGGCCAAGTCAAGAAACACAGAGGTGACATCACTACAAATTTTACACATATTTTTTAAAATAATAAAAAAATACTATGAAAAACTTTATGCCAGTCAATTCAGCAACTTAGATGAAATGGACAAATTCCTTTAAAGACACAAATCAGCAACACTCATTCAAGATGAAGTAGATAATCTGAATAGATCTAAATCTATTAAGCAAATTTAATTTGTACTTTAAAACCTTCCCACAAAGAAAACTCCAGGCCCAGATGGTTTCACTGGCAAATTCTCCCAAACATTTAAGGAAGAAATAATATGAATTCTTCACAAACCTTTGAAAAAAATGAAGAAAAGGGTTCACTTAGCAACTCATTCTATTCTGACGCCAGCTTTACCATGAGAAAAAAAAAAAAAAAAAACAGTAAAAAGCATTCAAATAAAACTACAAACCAGTATCATTCATGAATATAAATGAAAAACTCTAAAAAAATTTAGCAAATTAAATCCAACAATATAGAAAAAGGACACTACATCGTAACAATCAGTTTACCCCAGGAATGCAAGGTAGACTGAATATTCAAAACTCAATGAATGAAAACCACCATATTAATAACATTAAAAAACAAAAACCACATGACCATCTCAATAGATGAAGACAATTATTTGCCAAAAATCTAACATCCATTGTTGATTTTTTTTCTGTTGGAGTCATTTCTGCATGAATAACTTTATTAACTGCTAATGAAAATTAGAACTTTTATGGGTTCTTCTGACAAGATATTTTAAAATCTTAAAATGCCTTTTCTTCACTGAAGCCATCTTTATAGTTAGCTATTGCTCTCATGTTACCTATCATCTTGACTTCAACGAGATATTTTTTGTTCCTAAACCTCAAATTTTAAAAGTTGCTTCAAGTTAAGGAAAGGTCATTTTCCCACAGTTGATTTCTCTGAAAAACATCCATCTCCTGCTGGAAGTCTAGGAGTAAATCTAGAACTTCGGGGCCAACTGGAAATTCATTATGAACACTTGCATTGGTTAATCTTATTTATCTCCACAAGCCAAAAAATGTATAGTCCTGAAAAAGGTGGCCTCTCTGTGCACACGTAACAATTTTTAAAAAGGTGAGGGCGGCCGGGCGCAGTGGCTCACGCCTGTAATCCCAGCACTTTGGGAGGCCGAGGCGGGCGGATCACGAGGTCAGGAGATCGAAACCATCCTGGCTAACACGGTGAAACCCCGTCTCTACTAAAAATACAAAAAACTAGCCGGGCGTGTGGTGGGCGCCTGGAATCCCAGCTGCTCGGGAGGCTGAGGCGGGAGAATGGCGTGAACACAGGAGGCGGAGCTTGCAGTGAGCTGAGATTGCGCCACTGCACTCCAGCCTGGGCGACAGAGCGAGACTCCGTCTCAGGGGAAAAAAAAAAAAAAAAAGGCGAGGGCAACAGGAAGGGGACTGAGGCTTGATCACCAAAAAACAGCACAATGAAAACAAACAATACGGAATAATGAGCACTAGAATTCAAATTACCAGATGTTTTAAAGAGATGGGTGCCAATTTTCAACTCCCTTTTCAACACCACACTACAAAAGGACTATTTTTAAAAATAAAAAAAGGGTTGAGTGAAAATTTAAAAATTAAAAGAATATCTAAACTGTTGAATGACCCTCTGTTTGTTCCTGATAAACTTAAATCACATCTTCTTCCATCCCCAGTTCTTTCAGAGTACGATTATCAGAAATTATCTGACCTTCGAAGAGAAACTTCAGTGAATTCACTGGATGCCCTGTCTTCGACAATATCATTTTTTTTTTCTTGAATTGGAGTCTCGCTGTGTTGCCCAGGCTGCAGCGCAGTGGTGCAATCTCAGCTCACTGCAATCTCCGCCTCCCGGGATCAAGTGATTCTCCTGCCTCAGCCTCCCGAGTAGCTGGGATCACAGGCGCCCACCACCACACCCGGCTAATTTTTTGTATTTTTAGTAGAGACTGGATTTCACCATGTTGGCCAGCCTGCTCTCAAACTCCTGATCTCAGGTGATCCACCTGTCTCGGCCTCCCAAAGTGCTGGGATTACAGGCATGAGCCACCGCGCCCGGGCAACAATATGATTCTTTGAGTCTCTTAAGATGTGCTGTCATTTTCACTGAAGTAAATCTCACCTCTATCCCATCCAGTGACTTTGAGTTCAATGTACTCGCCTTCCTTCTTATCCCCCAAGTCCTAAGTTGAAGGTTCTGGCTGCTGGTCAGACATGGTGACGACAGAGGCTTCCCCTGAGAGTCTTGGCACAGCAGCTAGGGTAGGCAGACCCTAGCTCCTGGTTTTACAAATCTGTCTCCCTTCCCCACAGGACAACACTGTGGCTGACCATTCCTGATTTTAAAAAACTAAACAAAACAAAAAATCCCCAACTAACTAGGTATAAAAGGGGACTTCCTCAGTCTGATAAAGGGCATCTCTGAAAAATATATAGCCAACATTATATTAATACTTAATGGTGAAAGACAGAATTATTTTCCCCTAAAATCTGGAACAAGGTAAGAATATCTACTCAACACTTTTATTTTTTTCTTTTTTGACGTGGAGTCTAGCTCTGTCATTCAGGCTGGAGTGCAGTGGCGCGATTTCAGCTCACTGCAACCTCCATCTCCTTGGCTCAAGCGATTGTCCTGCCTTAGCCTCCCAAGTAGTTGGGATTACAGGCGTGCGCCATCATGCCTGGCCCACCTTGGCCTCCCAAAGTATGGGGATTACAGGCGTGAGCCACCCCGCCTAGACTTAACACTTTTCTAGCCAACAAAATACTGGAGATTCTAGTCAGTGCACTAAGGCAGGGAAGAAAGAAAAGGCATTCAGATTAGACAGGAAGGACTAAAACTGTCATTCACAGATGGCATAATTTTCTGTGCAGGAAATCTTATGGAATCTACAAACTTCTGTAACTCATACCTGAGTTTACCAAGGATCTAACATCAATAGACAAAAAAAAAAAAAAAAAATCAACTGTATCTCTATATACCAGCAATAAACAATCAGAAATTGAGAATTTAAAAAATACAATTTACAATGGCATCAAAATACATTAAATACTTAACAAACAAAAAGAAGTGCAAAACCTGTACATGGAATACTAATAACACAGAAAACCAAAAAATTGACAAGATGATTCCAAATTTGATAGAGAAATGAAAAAAACTAACATTTCCAAACCATTTTGGAAAAAAAAGGAATAAAAATTGGAGGATATATACCACCTGATTTCCAAACTTACTATCAAACTATAGCAATCAAAACTGTGGTTTCAATATAAAGTTAGATACATAGACCTACAGGACCGACTAGAAAGTTCAGAAAAATGCCCACACATATGTGGACAATTAATCTTAGATGAGAGTGCAAGGGCAATTTAAAAG